>NC_141859.1:9653302-9970802 GCF_024713525.1 Acromyrmex echinatior
ATTCACATCAATAAATGTTATTAAAAGCATCAAAATCTGGTAAAATGACTTTAGGTAATTAAATAAATTTCTTTTTATACATTTTCAAATATTATTTTACTATTAAAAAATAAATATTGCATAAACGAAATAATAAAATGAAATTATAAGTCTCATTTCTATGATATATTTTATATTTTATTTAAGAATCTCATAACAGTCATAAAATAGTTTAATTTAACATTTATATTTCTTACAGATCATTTTAAAATGTGATTAGAAGAAGCTTATTTTCCAAACATTTCCAAACATTGGTTCTAATAGCATTCTTCTTATCGATTCATAGACTGGACATTGTCTCAATATTATTTCAAATTTAATACATGCAGGAAAACATATTATTACTATGATTATACCGAAAGACGCTACAGGGAAAATATTGTACATTAGATGTTTACGGATTTAGAATTTGGAAAAATTTTGCTAAAAGATTTTCAGATTTTATTATTGAAAAATATTATAAATTTACATAATCGAAATAATATAATAAAATTACAATTTCTGATACACAATCAATTATCATCCCCGCAATATCACAACTTATTTAAATATTCGTGGTTTAAAAGTGACAAACGAAAGACCAGAAGAATTTGAAAATCCATAAAATTTAGTTTTGATCCATAGAAAAGTTCAACAACATGTGATATTAAAGATTGTAGTAATATAATTGTAGTAAAACGTTTTTATGATGCAAGAAATCATTAAAACATTTTTTATCGAGCATCATTATTGTAATGAGTATTATGAGTAAACGATACAAAATGTAAATTTATTGTGTATAAACATTTAGAAATTATTTCATTATTAAATACGTTTAGAAATTATTACGTAAACGACAAGTAAGTAAGATATTAAAGCGTAAAACTGAAAATAACTTTAAGAGAATAATCTTAAGATATTGTATTATAAGGAAGTAATGTAAGAGGTGAATAAAAAAGTTTTACTCACTTTAAGGAGAAATAATAAAAATTATCATCTCTTAACATTATTTATAATTTATAAATACCTATCATGTCTATTTATTTATTCGTTGATTTATGTATTTTATTATTCCGACAATTGCACATGAGCATGGATAGCGTATATACGGAAGCGTTAATAATTATTTCTCGAAAATGATATGTCGTAATGTAACTTTATTACATGATTGAATTTGTAAAGAAATAATTTTTAATTTGGTATAAAACAAAAATTAAAAATTTAAAAAAATTATGAGTAGTGGGGATATTAGTGGGGATAGGTTAAACAAAAAAATAAAAAAATTTTTTTTCTTTATAACTTTAAAATACTCTTGAAACCGTACAACTTTTATTTAAAAATTTTTTTTCTATCTTTTATACTTCCGACGATATTCTCCTCAAAAGAAAAATACCGTTTTTCTTCAAAGAAAGAGTGTTTCACCTTAAACATGAGTTAGCGCACGTATAAAAAAAATACATGTCTGTTAGATTTTCGCGTTTTACAACATATTTCATGGAGAATCAAATCGGTTCCAGACAGTTGTGAAACTTCCCTTGTTAGGAACAAAATATCGTAGACAAAAGATTCAAACGCAGATTTAAAGTCCTTTACTTTTTTAAGCTTTAAAATGCGTGGTCGAAAACTTCTCTGAAATTTTTTTTGCCAAGATATTTAACTTTTCGTAAAATGCAAGAAAATTTTAAGTGCTTAATATTTTTGCACATGACTGCATATAATATATATATATACATATATATACATACACACACACACACACACACACACACACACACACACACACACACACACACACACACACACATATATATATATCTTTCTCGCATCAGAACAAAAAATTATACGTTATTGTTGATATTATTAAATATCAATGTTTAGATAAAAACACTCAATATTTATTTTATTTTCTGAAGAATTTCTTTTAAAGTCCTTTACTAATAATTTCTAAATGTAAGTTGCATATGAGTGTGTGTATGTGTGTGTGTGTGTGTGTGTGTGCGTATTTGTGAAATATTCGCTTTTCACAAGATATGTCTTGCATGCAAAATATAAAACGATTTTATAGCAATGAGCAACTCGAAAGAGTGATATTTTTCGTATTTAGTTCTTTTTATAAAATTGCAAAATTAAAACAGATCTTTATAGATATCTAGCGTGTCGAAAAAACACATCTCTTTCAGGATTGAACATACCGTTAATACTGCAGAACCACTCGCAGTGACGAAGATAAAGAACGAGGGGATTTCTATTAACTTGCGACGTTTAACATTACGTTTCCATTTCGTGTATCGGTATAATGAAGAGTAAATTCAGAATTTTTCTCACCATTACTGAAATTGCGCGAAGAAGTAAGAGACTCGTGGTCGTTTGCGAAAGAACCGACGGCCATTTCGTTACGATGATAAAAATTGGATTACAAGTTTCTCAATCTTCTCCGTACTACTTTTTTCATATGCAAGTGAATTTTCGTGAATATTCCAACGATATATCTAAAAACGACACTATAAAATTTCGTCAGCTTAAATTCTGAATATAATTTCAGCAAATATGTTTCACAGTAAGGTAAGATCTGCACGAAAGAGATAAAAAATTTTAGTTTCATCAAAAGTGCGACAATTTTATACGATGTTATGGTCGTAAAATACAATTATATAATTTTATTAAAATTCTTTGATAGTAATTATTGTGTATTTATTGTCTTAATTTAAATAAATAATTTAGTTAAATAATTAAAGCGAATAAATGTGTGTAAATTATAATAGAATAGCTTTATATAAATGTATATACATAATTGACTTAAAAAAACGATGAGTCTAGAAGTGGATTGTTTGATTTTCTTTTATAAAGATCTTTAAATATATAAACATAGTATGCTTTAAATATGCGAAAGGTCTTAAATTTTCCATTTTCTTTGTAATAGTAAAGTTAAGTAAAGCGTTGAAAGTAAGCGAGTGTAATACATTACACCTGACACGCGGTAACCACGTAAACTCATCCATAAACTGTTCGCGATCTTATCCATACGGCCTGTAGACTTGGATAAAAATTTCCGTGATAACATTTTGTACAGCTACACTGTTAATCAAAAAAAGCATCAATTAATTAACGTTCCTCACAACGGTTTGACAAGAAAAAGAGGGATAACCACTAACGTTCTCGTTCGTGCGATAAATGAGATGAGCAGAAACTACTGACAAAAATAAAACAAATTTACTTATTGTTAAAGGAAAAGGCACAAGGGAGGATATCGATCTACGAATTAGAGAATCAATTCATCTTTGGACGCAAACATAATAAAATAATAAAATATAATTTTTCCGTGGGAAAAAATTGTGCACTGAAACAATTCGGCTCAATGTTCCTTTTTATATGTATCTATGTATATATTGTCAAAACATTTCAATGTTCTATACAAACGTTCGCGCTGTTCACAAATAGTGAAACGTACAAAAACAAACGGTGAATAATTGAAAAAAATGATTGAAAATAAGTAATAATAAAAAAAAGTCACGAAAAAATTCTCAAAATTATTGTATAAGAGAAATAATACGCCTTTATACATCTAAAATAACTTGTAATTTTTCATTCTATAATTAATGCTTTGCCAAACTTGTTTAAATACAATCTTTTTTAGCCATTCATAGAATCGTTATCGGTGAAAGCAAATTTGGTTGGTCCGAGTTAGCCCATATAGGAATCTACGTATAGGAATTTACGCGAATTCCAAACGATAATTTCAACGGAACGATAATGCATAGCAGATAGATTACAGCCGATTACGATCACTTGAAAATTAGCGCAAACGCGAAGCAATAAATCGGCTCTTCCGAGCGCATCATTTCTTCATTAAACGTGCGCGTTAGGGACTTGTCGATAATCCTCCACGAACTACATCGGCGAGGTGCGGTTGCTTGGTGAACGGCTTCACCATCGACATCTGGTATCCAGAGCATCGTCATTATCGCTAAAAAGACGGGCATTCTTCATCGCGCAATACTCTACGGGGTGCTATGTAATAAAGGGATTCCTTCGGCTGACTGGAACGCAGTTGTGGGTGTCATTTCTATTTTCAAATTAGTCTTGTTCGTCTCTACGCGATAGACGATATAACGGAAGAATGTGACCCGTTCTAAGTCACGAATGAGACGAACTTCAATTTATTAGACCTTCGCGCCAGACACCACCGTTGGAAACGGTGAAAAAGAAAAGAGCTTTCCGCAGAATCTATATTTCACATAGAATTAATTGTTGCTCGTTCTATATACAATAATTAATTATACAAGATGTGTCTCGAGAGTCGAGTAAAAAATATTTATTCTCTCTCTCTAAACTACAATATTTTTTAGTAAATCTGGAACACTTCGTGTAATTAATTTTTACACATGTGACAAGCATCGATCACGTGTGTATAAAATATAGACCACGCGATGCCACGCGAAAAATAGCGGAGCTACTTATTATTCGCACTTTACCGGAATATTAATCATTAAATTTTTAATAATAAAAAATTTCTGTGTACGCGTGTTGTAGTTTGTACGATAGAACTATTATTTTAGATAGAAAAACGTTATATAATGGTAGCAATATTTTAACGTAAATATTGATAGTCGGCGATAAAACACTGGTTATTACGTTAAACATCTTTACAATCTGATTAATGAGAATTGTGTTTATATTGTTCATGGACTATCGCATTGTAATTTCATTCCTGAGTAATTAATACACCGATCATAACCGATGCGCGTAATGGTCCATCGTTCGTGCAGATTGACAAACGGAGAGCAAATAGAAATAGCGATGCCGATATTTGCGTATAGCCACGGTGTAAATAACACATATCAAAGGACGCGCATATGAGCATATAACATTGCCGAAGTCCTATTTGACATGTCAAATTTGACAAGACTTATGATAAATAGCCGCCTGCTTACTCTTCCTAGGAACATAAATAATCTTATTTGCCAATCTAATTTCTCTAATTAAAATAATTAAGTCGTGTTTCATAAATTAATTTAAAATTTACGATATCAACTTAATTTATATCATTGCAACAGATATGAAAAAAATGTATGGAAAAAAAGTAGAAGAAGTCGATATCGATGCTAAATTATAAAGTAACATCAATTGCTACAAGACAAACTACCGTATTTCCGCTCAATGATAGTTGTGCAATGCATTCGCGACGGATTGTCGAGCTGACGATCGAACCGATCGAAGAATAAAATTCTCGCTATGGCGATAACGTGCGTATATTAAACAGGAAACAAATTGTAGGTGCACTATAGAATGCGAGTGCCAATAGGCTATAGAATCGCGTCGAGCTATACAGTTTTTTATGTATTCTAACGGCACAGGCATAGCAATCGGTGAATTACGCGAGCTGCAAAACCGTCCTCCCATTCCCTCGGGGATGTTCCACGAATCCCTCGATAATTTATCGATTAAGTCGTGCATGGAATACGAATCCCCGGTGCCTCTGGACCCTATCGCGGATTAAAGCGCGCGGTGCATTTGTCATATTGTCATTACTCATTGTCAAAATATCGCGAGCAGCCCCCTCCCAGATAGAATTTTTTTTTATTGTCGACGAATGTTGCAGAAAATCGACTCGTTTCCAAAAGGATTCACTTTCCAGTACGAAAAACGTCATTTGTAAAAATTTCTTCCTCCAAAAAGATTTAGTATATAGCAATATATTTGTTTTTTTTTTACTAATTATATTACATAGGTATATTTATCATAATCATATTGTAGTCTGAAATAAATCCTAATAATAAATAATCAAATTTTGAGTAAAATACAATAATTTCAATTAAATGTCCCATTAATATAACCAAAAGTAGTTTTAGTTTTCCAAATATTTAGTAAGTATTATCAAATGTAATAATAACCTACCATTTATATAATAATAATTATTGAATATTTATTATAGAAAAATAAAACTATTTTTAGTTGTATTATTTGATTAAAATGATTTCACTCAATATTTGATAATTATTACCAGACACTCTTTTTTCAGTGTATTGCGGCGTTCAAGCTGCAAGACTTTCTTCGTTAAAGCAGAAAAGTCGGTTAAATTCTTCAGGAAAATATATTAGTAGGAAGAGAAAGCAAAACGTCACTAGTCTCAAAAGGGTACTGTCATACACACCATTATGTACACGTGAGATCCTGAATGACACGACTTATGCGGAATCACGCATCAAAAATCCACACGCCCGTCTTAAGTGCGATCGCGTGAAGAAGAGGACGAAAGGTTAACGGCGTGTAAATTTCACTTGATGCTCCCTACAGTCGGCAGATTTCGTTAAACGCAAAAGCGTCAACGAATGACTGCCGTTAAGTTTAGTGGCACGTTAGACACGGAAATCGCAGTCATATATAGAGCGTACTCGTGAATTCTCGTTACTGCAGCCTTTCGTTTGAAGATTCTTTCAAAGAAGGATTCACTTAGAGATTGTTTCTATGAAAATGCTTCGAATAAAATAAGCGGCATTCTTTTTAATTTAATTTTTAATCTTCATGATGCTGTGACTATAATACAAATAGCGTACATACATATCCACGTAACTGTAAGCACGTTCGATGTAAAATCTGACTTAATATAAATATTATAATATGCTCGCCATAGTGCGCACAAAAGAGTCTACCAAGGTAATGTTAGCTCACCTTAACGAGCAATATCCGATATAAAATGTAAATGTAATGAACGTCATTCTGCATATGCCCGCGCAAGCAACAGATATTTATTTTAGACGGTTAAACAGAAAAAGCTACACATTGAAAATGAACGGAAAAAATGAATTGCGCGTAACATTAAAATGTTGCCTAAAATGTAATAATAAATAAATGTAATAGTAAAACTGAGAAATATCATTATTATTAGATCTTTGAATAAACTATAAGATATATCGCGAAAGATAAATTAAATTTTGTCGCGTTTATTAATAAGTGACGAGGTTAAATACGAAAACATTAAAATTCGTATGTACTTTAATTGCCAATTATCCGCTACGTTGTATAGCGTGCTTCCAAAAATCTTTGTTAAAGACAAGCGTGACTGTCATCGCAAGGTTGCTATCAATTCACGTAAATGTCGTAAATTACCAACGTCGGATAACCGTCGGATTAAGATCGTAGGCACGGAACTTACTCCGACGTACATACATATTTTGACAAGGGCAGCAAGGGTTAAGACCAAGATTTAGCTCGTCTATGTAGACACAGTCTCGTAGTCGTCGGCATAGTCGATATCAGACTGGGAGACTTCCCTGTTCTTTATTTAAAGTTAAACACGAAGAAAAACAGACGTTCAGGAAGATTGGTATCATAATACTAATTTATTCAATACTTCCGTTAGATTTAACGAAAGAATTCAAAACGTGGAGAAAAAGTTCAGTAAACAATTTATATCTCTCTAAAATCTTACAATATTAAAATAATATTAGGTGTTGGAATTAATTCGTAGCGTTTTTAATGAAAGAATGTTATTTATTTCACATGAGCATTAAAAAATACATTAATGAAAGTACTTCCCATCACTTGTAAAACGCTACGAATTAATTCCAACACCTAATAATAATGTTAAACAATAAATTCTCATTAATATTAAATAATAAATATTAAATAATAAATAATGTTAAAAAAAGCGTTTAAAAATAGAACTTTAAATACTTCTCTTTGCAAATTGATTATATCCATATTATTCTGTCCTTTTACTAAAATTAGATCAATATTTAAAATTAAATCATATATAATATGATAGCAAATAATTCATAACTTCACCTTTTTACCTAATTTACATCAAAGTTAAAAATCTTTTCTGATAACATATAAATAAATTGTCAGGACTTTATATGTATATTATAAAATTAAATTATTAAATTGCTAAAAATGTTTTTTTCAGTTTTGTTAAATACTTTTCATTTGAAAATGATGCCAGAAATATAATATAAAATATATTTTATACGTGTAGCATAATACGTACATATACGTTATAAAATAACAGAGAATTACATTTTTAATAAAATAATTAAAGAATGCTCGAAAGGGTGAATTTTATTTTTGCATCTTTTTGCATTTTTTAAGAAGCAATCATAATAACTTGAGAATTATAAAACTAATTCGAAGAGATTATTCATCGAAGGGATTATTCATCAAAAGAAATCGCATGTAGATCACCTATCTAACGAGCACACAACAAACAAACAAACAAATACATCACGAGGAAAGAAGTAATACAAAATGCACGGGAATTCTTCATCGGAGTGGGAACGGAAAGCAGGTAAGAGACGGCTAAAGATAATGTACCCCTGCATACAGATGACGTTATTAAACGGAAATCTGCAGATGGAGCGAACACATAAAGCACTGTCTACCATCGTTGTCTGATTAGGCATGCAACGTTTCCCATCTCTATTCCTCCTCCTTCCTCTTTCTCACAGTGAGATACTAAAAGCTTCCTCTTTCTCTCTCCCTCTTTCTCGCTCTCTTTCTCTTTCGTTACGGACACGTGGCACGCCACACCGCCACGTAAATTCCGTAAAACGATAACGGCGATTTTAACACCGCATACAATGTAACATTGCGCGGCAATGCAGTTCGTTCACAGTAACGAACTCGAGGGAGCGAGCTTTTCTCCAATTCCCGCATTCCGGAAATTCAACCGAGAAATCTAACTTTGGCTGCGGCTCATGTAAAAATGCTTCTGTCATAAAATGCAATTGTATCGCAACGCAATGTACGCAAATCTCCATATTAATTATATACATTATATACATATGTCTTTTACTAGCGTTTCTATTAATAGATCGTAAGTCAAATGTTGTAAAAATATATTATGTATTAGAGTGCCAGATATAACAGAGAAGCGCAACCGAGCATATTTAATAATTTATAATTAATCGTGTAAAGAAAAAAATGGCTGTGTTTACATCTGTCATTCCGCAAAATAAAGTACGATTCCTATAACAGTAGCGTTTCTACTAAAAATACTGATTCTCTTTGGAAACTACAGTATATAAAGATTTAAAAATAATGATACCGAAATTAGAATCCTAGAAGACTATCCGTAGAAAAATAGCGGAACCAATCAGAAATCGGGATAACGGTTGCGCTTCTCTGTTATATCTAAGACTTTATTATGTGCAAAACAAAGAATATAAATTACAGGCTAGTCAGTTAGCACACAAGAATATTTTAGATATAATTTATAGTTAACTGTAGTATATAAGAGAGAGTTCTTATATTATTTAGATATTATTTAAATTGGTATTTTTATTTTACAATTTATATATAGGAATTCTTTCCTCTGGAGGGAGAGAAAGAGAGAGCGAGAGAGAGAGAGAGAGAGAGAGAGAGAGAGAGAGAGAATAGAGCTTTTGTTAGACATTAATTTAATTGGTTGCTTCCAGTAGAGAAAGCAGCTTTGTAACTGTTGTAAAATTCTTTAATATATATGATTGATTTACACATTCACAGTAAGGAACAAGGAGCAATTATATTAAAGAATTTTACGACAATTACAAAGCTGCTTTATGTATAAATGCAGCTAATAATTACATATCGATCTTGACGAATGAACTTTAATTATTCCAAAATTCTGAAAGAAATTTATTTTTAATTTCAACGAACAACCGAATAATTTTTCATTCCATCAAATTTACTTACCGACTGATGTCTATTCTTCCACCAAAGCAATATCGTAGACGTTCCTGCTCCAATAAGCCATCGAAATGCGATCCTTCCTTCCTTCCTTCAGAAGACACAAACTTAAATTCGAAATTCGCGAGGTTTGTCTCGACACTTTCATCCGACACTTCCAAAACGCGCGATTGGCTTTTAGCGAATAACAACGCTAAAACCTGTCACAGTCCCATCGTCACGACACCTTCCTTCGTACAAGAAAACAAGTTCGAAATTTATTTTAACAAGCGTGCGCCGATGAGAAATACTTGCGGCGAAGACTGTACGCGATATCGGCGAATGAATATGATAATTTAACGAATATGCAATTAATAGAGTACTTTTACAATACCGTGTATCCAGATATGGTGAACGTTGATGAAAATCTCGTTATTTAGTAGAAAGCGATTGCGAACTGCGCATGTGTAGTTTTAACTTTTCACTAAGTAACGTAATTTTAGCGTTTACTGTATTTGCATACACGGTATGCAAAAACTTGCAAAAACTTCCTAATGTTTGACCGTTTGCGCTAATTTGATACAGCAGGATGATCGCCCGGCACTTTACTGTGCACTCCCGACGTTTATTCACGTGAAACTCACCACCGTCACGTAAAAAGCGTAAATAATACAGAGCGGCATGTTTTTCTCTAACCGCCGCGAACGTACAATGCACTGACATAACAAGATGGCGACATTGCGCCGCGGCGAAATACGCAGCATACTTCACGCCGTACATATGCGTAGCGCACTTCGCGCTGTAACTACACATCACGGTTCAAATAATACTTCGAATATGGTCAACCGCAATAAATCGTTAACGCTTCATGTATGTATATCTGGAATACGTTTGCATCAAAAGCCTGTATTTTTGTCACTCTCGACGCGCTATCATATTTTAATTTACAACAATATTGCGATGAATAAGTAACGCGGAACGCGCTATAAAGATAAATTTATATGACCATAGCACGAGTTGACGACGTTCGTTTATGCACAATGAGCGATTCATGATTCATTACAATCACTCTCACTAATCTATAGAACGACCGTTTGCTCACCACTTCCATGTTTATTTACTCACACGATTCGGCACTGCAACGTAAAAAAATGATGCTGAGCGACGTCATCTCGTCCCCAATCACCCATCATCATCATTATTATTAGCGCTGTCCTATTGGACAATGTAGAGGTCGTTACAATTACTACGTTCAGTAGAGAAAGCAGTTTTGCAACTGTAAAATTCTTCAATATGATTGGTTTATACATTTAAACCGAAAATGAAATTTCGATTCCGATTCCGGTCCTTTTACCAATAATGGTTTCGATTTCAGATCGAAAAAGTCCAAAATCCAAGCAATTCGGTTCTCTTATCGATAACGGTGACCATTTGGATTTAAGTTTTTTTCGATTACGATATATGATTATCCACTATAGAGAAAGATAATACAATAAGCATAAATTGCATATTTAAGGAAATTCATGTTTATTTTAAGACAATATTGAATTAGAGATATGTAAGCACTAAGCAGTGTAAGGTCTGTTTCTACCAATGCAGTTTAACTTTAATCTTCAACTTAGGGCCTTAAGAGAAGGCTGACTTATCTTAAGACAGTTTTTGTGTGTTACTAAAGATATGAGACTTAGGCCCAGTTCCATTCAACTTATTCTTTATTTCTTTCCAATTTTAGAAAAGAGATGAGGAATAAGTTAAACCACGGTTAAGAGTTAACCGTGAATTGTGGAACTGAGTCTTAATCATAAAATACTGTCTTAAGATTATAAGTCAGCCTTTCTGTTAAGACCCTAACTCTTCATCTTTTTCTAATTCTTAAAACTAGAAAAAGATGAAGAGTTAGTTGAACCAAGATTAAAGTTAAACTGCATTGGTAGAAACGGACATAAGTACTCTAACTCTAAACTAGTGTAAAGTAAATAAATCATTTTTTTTTTCTTTGCTGCTGTTTCACTTTTATTATCTTCTGCGATGTCATCTACGTCGACTATGTCAGCGATTTAACGTCGCCAATGGTCGTTTATTTTTTGATAATTTTCTATAAAATAACATATTATGTAAATTATTATAATCAAGCAAGGAAATAAGAAAGATAATAACACTCTGTGAAAACACCCTGTAATATTATTATTTAAAATCCTTTTCCTCTTTAAGACTCTCCTGAGTAGTTGCTATGGCAGTGACAACATTGGATCATGACATCATAAGTGAGAAATGACATGTTAAAATTTCATGCATAACTTTGTAAATAAAGAGAATTTAGGTAAAATCAGAATAATGAGATTACTTTAAAATACTTGTAAAAATGGGTGAAGACTATCCTTACTTCCCCCTCTTTCTGAGTCAGTAAATAGTGGCAAAAGAGAGAGAGAGAGAGAGACGTGAAATGAAAATAGATTATTGCGCATGCGCATTGAATAAATTTTGATAAACTTCTCGATCTTCTCATGCCTTTTACAATTATTTAATGACTATTATAGGAGTTAAGGACAGCCTTCATCCATTTTGCACAAGTGTTGCAAAACCGACCAACCACAGGCGCAATCCTCTCTCTTTCGACTGTAAGAGGGGAATGCATTGTTCTTGTTGTTCACCATAGCCGACCCTCGGCCGTAGGGATGTATGATTACATCATGAAGATACCTATGTTGGTGGCTGTAGACTGTAGTCGACGATCGTATATATCAAAGAGGTTAAAAAATCCGAACCAAAAACTGGACTGAAATCTAATCAAAAAAACATTTTCATTCCAGTCGGTTTCGATTCGACAAAAATAACGGTTATCAGTTTCGGTTTCGGTCCGGTCCGAGTCCCTGCATTTAAATCCATAAAAAAAGTAAGGACCAATCATATTCAAGAATTTTACAACAGTTGCAAAGCTGTTTTTTCTGCTGAACGCAGCCAATATCAGCTGAAAAATGTATAAAAACCAAACCATACCTCAGATTTTCAGGCATATTTTGTAATGCCATATTTGAACTGTTAGAGATAACAACTTGTTACTTTAACGCTATAAAGTAGAGATATCAAGAAAAGTTTTAAGTAGTGTTAGGTCAAAATAAAAAGTATTCTTCCTGAAAAGTAAAAAAGACTGGCTCACTTGACATGACATGTTCGATGTGTATGTATAATACATGAGATATGTATATCATGTGAGATATTACGTTAATGCAACAACACTTAGTTCAATTTTAATAATTAATACGAACAAGAGAAACTCTCTCTTACGTTCTGTGACATCAGTATATTGTTTCCATTTCGTTAATTTGTCTACAGAAATATCATAGGTATTCAATATTATTATTTTCCAGAAGGTTTGCGGGCTATCGCCATATTTTTGTCCATTGATAATATTCATCAGTATCACAGTGCGCTCCTCGCTCTGATGAAGTGAACGGCAAAGTTCACGAAACGTTGGCATTAGCATTGGATAAAAACGTGATAACCCGCAAACCTTCTGGTATTTTTGAAGATAATACCCATAAAAGCTTAAAAAGCAAAAAACAATCGTATTGAAGAATTTTAAAATCTTTGCAAAGCTGCTTTCTCCGCTGAACGCAGCCATTTTGTCTATTCATGTTATTTACTTTTTCCACTCATCTTCGTTTCTTTCTTTTCAACGTTCGAAAATATATCTATTTATTTTGTTTTAACTGCAACAATTTTTAGGAATTTCGAATAACGCGATTAGAGCTATTACATCGTTACGTTTTACACGTGAAAAAGCTGCGATAATATAACGATATCGACACTGTCGTTGAATAGAAGCCCTAAATATGCATCTGCAGCAATCGTTTGATATACAGAGAAAAACAGCGTTTTCTTTCAATCAAACAAATTTATGCATTGGAATAGTCCAACCAAATGGATGTTTAAATTAAGAATGTGATTATTTTCATCAAAACTAAATTTTTTTGACTAAACAAAATATGTTTCATTTAAAATTAAATTTGTTTCAATGAAATAAATGTATAAAATAGAACTCACGAGTCCAAACAAATCTTTTTCTCTGTGTAATGGAATTTCCATTATTCTCGATGCGCGCTATCACGCATTTATATTGTGCAGCGATAAGTATTGTATATAAAATAATTTAAAACGCGCTAAGAATGATAATTATAACTCGAATCGGTCTTCGTGTATGCGATGTCTGTCAAGTGCAAGTGAGAAAACACTATTTGTAGCGATAGTCTGCGCTAGTCTGATAGATAGAACGGACACCCCGTACATTGCTCGACACTCCTGATATTTATTTATCCGCACGATTTATTCCCGTCGCGTGAAAAATAGGAGTAACGCGGAGCAATATTACCTCGTTCCAAACTGCTGCCGCGCACTGCTGCGAAATAAAATTGGCCAGCACATTAAGATGGTAGCATGTTTTTAGAAAAATAATCCCGTACAATAGGTACCTAATCTTAAAATAGCGAATTAATATTTATAATTATAACATTTTATATTTTAGTGCTCCAATCTAGTCGGGGTTGGCAGTTTTGGTAATTATTATCGCGATTATTTTTTTAAGTCACCCAAGCAGAATACGAGTCATCATAATCAAAATGATGTCAAAATGGCTCCAAAATGATTACTAAAAGTTATTTTTCGATCAATAATGATTCATTTAATGTCATTTTGATGTTATCTCTTCGTGACTTGTTCTGCTTGGACATAAATCAAATTAATATTGTTTTCAACGTATATTATAAATAATATGTATAATACATATTTATAATATATTATAATATACATTTATAATATACGTATATTATAAATATGTATCCATGATCGCTTTACATATAATTTATTCTATATTTTTAATGTAATTTCTAATTCTTGGTTTCACGAGGAGATTCGTTATCGTTATTACGTTGAATGATAAAATGAAAAAAGATTAGAAACTTGAAACTTATAATACATTCATTAAAATTATTATTATTATTTATTATTATCATCGTGTCGGGATGTCTGCCAGTCATCGTAAAACTTACAATCATTCTTCACAGAAATACGAAGTCATTCGACCGCAAAAAAATATCCGCCTCGAACATAATGTTGATATGCAAGCGTGAAAAATTTAATGGGCCAAGGATGAGAGAAACACGCGAACGTTCGGAAATTTTTCGAACGGCATTCCTCGTTGGGATATACCGGATAATAATTTCGCCGGTCACGCGCGCATTCACATACGTTATACATATATTCCGAGAGCGACTGACGGGGAAGAGAGTCTTCCAAGATTAACGATTTCGTAAAATTTTCAGCCAGATTCCGCGCCGAGGACGCTACCGACCAACGCTCCGGCGGGACGAATATCGAGCGTCCTGTTTTATTTTTCATGTATTTCCGTTTAACGTTGCATCAGCGAAATTTAGGTCGCGCGAAGCCGTTAAGTTTCTAGATCGATAAAATTTTAATAAATGCTAATTCGCGCCAGGGCCGATGTACGGTTAATACCCACAAAATTAAATCGTTCGCCAGCTCCCGTGGAGACCGCTTCATTACGAAGAGCGCGGCCCTTTCAAGGAGAATGTTTGCCCTTTCACTCCGTGTACGAAATTAAGAAAAGAGGAACTGAGAAAAATAGACGAGAGCAGTATCGTCAACTTTGTCGGTGGTCCAATCTTGGAACATCACTGTCGGCCATTAAGTTAGTCTTTACTTAGACCAGTTGTTTTTACTGCTTTCTTAACTCACTCGGGACTTCTGAAAATAACACACTGTGAAAACAGTCTACTATGCAAATATGTGCCTGTTAATAATCTATACTCTTTCTCGAATTTTAATCTTATTTTTAAATAATATAAAAGTGATTAAATGTCAAAAATATATCATTATACAACGTATAATAACATAATAATCGCTACGTATCGTAATCGTAAAAATTTCATTTTGGATCGTGTATAAACATTTTGTTTAATATCAATTTATTTTTGTACCTCGCAAATAAAATGATTTACAATTACGATGTGTCATAAAATTCCGCGAAGCAATTTTATTTTAAAAGGAATATCTATAAAATTTATATATTGTTATCGCATGCAATTCCAACGATTTTATGGGAAGACCGCTACATCAATCAATTTTACCGAATGAATTCGTGACGCCAATTGAAAAGCAAAAGTGATAAGGACGAATATGGCGTACAGAGTTTATTAGTACATGCAATACCGGTGGCGATAAACGATCTAGACCTTATATTCGACAGTTATGAAACTGGAGGGAATTCGAGGCACTGGACATGCTCGGTAAGTTGTTCAGGCGGAAACGTAATCGCAGCCGAATGTATTATGCCTGCGTAAGAAGCACGCTGTTGTTCTATACGGACGCGCGGCCGCATGACTACGATCAACATGCCGCAAACATCTGTACTGTAAGCGCAGAGATAGACGAACGCCAAAGCCGTAAGGGGGTCGTCAACTATGTACATAATTTCCAACTTCTAACTCTATCCATTCCTGCAACGGACGATCCGGACTGTCCGGAAGCGCCAAATCTCTCCGCGCCCAGCGCGCGGTCAACCCCAGATATATGTTCATCTGACGCGCGAATAGCATCGCGCATGGGAATAGTCTCATTTGTATTTGTTTGTATGCTGCCTCATTAATAAAATGGATCGACGGCAAAACAGAAAATTACTCGAATCGCGATACCAGGTGTCGTAAAATCAGGCTATCGTATAACTAGGGCAAAATATAGTCATTACCACCATTGTTTTATTATCCAATGCGGGATATAGACAAAAAGATAATATTGCTAAATTTAAATATTAATTTAATATATGCATATATACGTTTGTTCGCATATTAATCTCTTTTTTAATATTTATATACAAAAAAATAATCTTGCTCAAATATCTAAAAATTTAAATAGACAGATATGAAAATAATTTTGTTCGACCATTAAAGTAATTATGTAGGAAACTCAAGCATGATGAGAGCAATGCAAAAAGTTTTGAGCAACTTGAGCCCTATAATTATTTTAATAATCCAACAAAATTATTTTCAGATTTATATCTAACTAAATTTTTACATACTTCAACAAAATCGTTCTTTCCGTGTACAAATTAATTTTAAAAATCACTTATAGTTAAAATTTTTGATTTATAATTCGATTATCAATATTTATAGCATTCTATAAAAACACGTATTTTGAATTTGTTTATCGATTACATTGTATGTATGTACAAATCGATCGACAATCATGTGCAAGATCAGACGATCGTTAGTTGTCATGACATAATCTGACTTCGGCTCGATTCAACCTCAACATAATTTGGCTTACATCCTTTTTCGGCAGAAAATCGTCAAAATTACTAAATTCCAAATGGGGTGGGGTTTGACAAGGACGAATTGCTTGTGTAACGGCAGCCATGGTGCATCGACGCAAGTGCAGAAATCCGTTCCATCAAAACAAGTCCTGCCGGCATGTCCTCCTATCATAACGGCTGCAGTGAAGTCCACTTGTGCAGCAAGACGGATGTTCGTTTCTGTCATCATCCTGATCTTTTTACTGGCCGCTATATATTGGGTATCCCTGCACCAAACGGGCTCCGGCGTACGTCGACCAATGAGATTTCAACCTCAATCTTCACGAAATATCATACCGGATCAAATGAGAATTACGGAAACGACTCAGAGATAGAGGTAACGTAACTAATAATTCTAATGCCTTCGGAAAAGACAAGCAGAATAATTCTATTAATTCAAAATGAAAATTTTTAACAAGAAAAATACTCACTCGTTGCAATTCTTTATTGTACTAATGTAATTTTTCAACATATAATTCTTGCAGCTCAAAATATATCAAGATTTGTATATCAAGAAAAGAATAAAAATGCTTTATAAGTTTAGTCGTTGTAATTATAATCTCAGATATTTTTCAATGATAATACCAATTTATTTGTTTGCGTAGTTATTTTGGAATTTATCATCCTGAAATTATTCTGATATATTTTGAGAAATGCAAATTAATAGAATAGCATTATTAGAAAATAGAAATAACACAAATAAATCTAAAAACATTACACTAGGTAATCAGCATTGAAAGAGCAAAGAAAAAGTAAATCCAAAGTAACAATATGGACTTGCATTTCCAAGCAACATGCTATACCGCATTTCATTGCCGGACACTGATATTGTATATCGTAGTAGCAGCTGTGGTACGATGTGTATATGTCGTATAGAAACAACCAATCCTGCAAGTCTAATAAGCTGTCTACAAAATAAAGAAACATACAATAATAAAAATTTTTATACTATCGTGTATATGATATTAATTTATCATCTTTAATAATAACATTAATAACATTATAAAGACGCATGTTACAAAATAATTTATTCATATTTGAAAATCTCGAAAATTCATCATCTTCATTATTCTCCGTGAAATGAAAATCTAAAATCAAATTAATCACATTAATCATATTGTTTATAAAGTAAAAGAGGAGTAGACTTTCCAAGCAACATGCTATACCGCATTTCATCACCGGACACTGATAGTATATATCAGGCCTGTCCAATTTGAACTTCTGGAGCCAAAACGCAAAATCATTGACGTACAAAATTCAATGTGAATAAGATTTTAGAAATATATAATTTATAAAGTTTTGATAAGCGTCACTAGATGTGCATCAACACTTTTCAGTCCTCGAAATCATACTCACATTGAATTTTTTTGCGTCGATGGCTTTGCGTTTTGGCTCCGAAGCTCAAATTGAACAGGCCTGCTATATATCGTAAAATGCATTTGTCTAAAATTTCAATTTTTTTAGTTAGAGGCGTAATATTCAATGTTGAAAAACTCATATTATAATCTACTCTAAGATGTTCAGAAAGCATTTTCTTATCATTAATTTATATGCTGAAAAAACATAGACATTGTGTTTTTTAACTGGAAACAAACAAAATGCATTTGTTGAACATTTTTAGCAATTGTTTAGTAATTTTGTTTAATATTTCACATTCTACTGATTGGTATATTGTTATTTTCTGTAAAGTGCGTAATTTTCTTGTGTGCGCAGTTTCTTTCTTTTTCATTTTATGAAGATTACAAATTTTGAACAAAACGTATTTTAAAAGTCTGCTCCTCAAAAGTATAATGATAAAAGTAAATCTTCGAACTTAAATCTGTAACATTCATTTTGATATATTCTATTCGTGTATACTGCTATCACGAATATGCACAGTAAAATGGTGAGAAATTTAATATGGAACAAATATCGTAAAGACTCTATAAAGGATTAAATAACTGTAATCAAACGACGATAGTGATTTTAATCAAAACTGCCTAACTGATCGAGCGCACGCAACATCATCCCTGTTTTTCTGAGCATCCGATTTTCAATCATGCCATACGCAAACGGCAACTTGGCGATAATGTCTCGTTCCAAGAGTTCGCGATCCACTTCTAGATACGCATCTTTCACGGCGTCTAAATAAATCTCCAACATATTCTGGCAAAATGCCTTAACCTTCACCAGATTATTACAGTCGTCAGGCAGATTTTCGAGGAGAATGTAGCCGAAATCGATCGATGGTGAACAGTACCTCATTGTGCTCCAATCAATCACTTTTACGTCACTCGGACACCCATTCTCGTACCTGAACAACAAGTTATTCCGCGTGAAATTACCATGGCAGATGGTCCAAAAATCGTTAAACTCGAGTTTGGTCGTTATGCTGTGCTTTGCTCTTATTTTCTCGGAGAGACTTGCCTCAACTGGCAATGCGGAATATAATGAAGTGTCCAAACATTCAGGATTATCCAATGTTGATTCAACCATAAATTCAGATGTTCTGCAAATGATGACAAGATTAAAGACATGTTATATACATGATCCAAATAGGCTACTTGCGAGAATTATGCGTTATACATATATCTTTTCAACTATATTACTTTTTAATTAATATTATAATATATTTAATGTTAATACGTTATTATTATGATCTCACTTCACGTAATTTTTAATACTAAAAATGTACGTATAAATAATAATCGAATTATACCTGTCACTGCCAGAATTTGTATTGAGGTGCAACCAGTCAATCGGTTCAGATAGTTTCGCATAGAACTCCCTGAAAATAGGAAACTTATATGCCTTCAGTTTCAGTCCCTTGCCGTGAAACGTCGCCAAAGCTTTCAAGCACAATTTCAGATGATCCTCATCTAATTTTTCATCTACTTGTGTGTAACCACTCGCGGCCAGATCTTCCAATACGATAACAGCCTGATCATCGAATCGACCTAGATCGGACACGTAACACTTCGAGGTGCCGTCTGTTCCATAGTTAAGCGTCATCTTGCTGTAAAACATCTCCTCGTTCAAGAATGGACCGGACGGCGTAGTTTCCATATGTTTAAGCAATTTGATAATAAGAGGAAAGCTACATGTTACTCCGGAAAACTTTACGCGTGCCATCACCCGATGCAGTATGTTCTCGCGACTGATCTTCCGGTCTAGGTGTTCCACATCGACGGAATCGAGCTCGACGAACTCCCTGGACCCAGGCTCACAGAAATAACGATCATGGACCATCTCCGGTATCAATATCCACTTTATGAAGTAGCAATGTTTGCATTCGCACTTCTCCACGAGTTTCCCCGACTTCGTACAGGGATCTGGGTCGGCCATAGCGAAAGGGAAAATAATATCGCTGTAATAAAACACGGTAGCAATTAAGGACACCGGCACTGCGAGAGCGCTTAAAGCCGGAAAGTCGAGAATTATGAGGATTTTTTTTACGCGAGCCCGCTCGTTCTAATAACGTTGTCGCGACGAGTGCCGCGCGCGTTAATAATGTTTATCGTCACGAAGTGCAACCAGTCAGCGGGCGACGGAATAATTAAAAAACATTTTAACCGTGTCGTTAGCCTCTCAAGAATGAGTCAAAATGCAACATGGACGTCGATGTAAACGAGCGATTCTATCAATTAATAATTAAATAGATGACGTACATAGCTCGCATGATTATAAAGACTATCTAAACGTAACATAATTAAAGACTTTGCCAGCGGGTTCTAAACTCACTCAAAGTATCTCTCAGCACGTTCCACTTACAACTAATAAGAAGTGTTTACGTGCTCCGTTACACTTTCACAGATCCCCCTTCCACGCATTTATTTATCTGACCGATAACAAAACTTGTATCAACACGAGTCGATCAGTCTTGTGTGAGATACAAATCATAATCTTCTGTAACATTTTCCAGAACCAGTAATTCTTCGGAAATTTAATGTAGTTTATATTCTTTCTATATTATCTATAATAAATTAGTTATTAAATTTGCACGTATGTTAAATATTATTACTTATTCAATCTACATTTCTCGCTTTTTGTGTTTAAAAAAAACCCCCCCAAAATTAAGTGTAGATAAAAAAAGATAACATCACCGTAAATTTATATATATTAAATAATGAAATATTCAGCTACATTTTTTATCTTTTCGATTTAATCGATTTGAACCAGTTTTTATCGGTTTTTAATGGCGTCGTAAATAAGTTTATCACGCCGAGAAGTGACGAACCATTTAAGAAACGTCGTCGTCTCTTTAAGTACATTTTCATCGACATTTAATCAGAGAAAAGGTCTCGATCTTGAGAAAAGTGGAAGTAAGTTTAAATTGCGTTATATAAAGATTATCATCGTTAAAGAAATTACTCAGTATAATCGGATCTATGTAATTAATTGAATTTTATTTTAACCGGGTGACGCGTGAGTCTCGGACTTTAAATGCTGAGAGAAAAATGTTCTCTCGCCATGTCATAATGAATTTGAAACTTTGAAGACAAAGCACAAATCGCAAAATTCTTAAACATAGAAAACATATTACATACCGTATTTATAAACGTAACTTAAATCATGATGGAATTCTATACCGTGACTTAAATATTATCTATTACATATAAATGAATTTTGTTGAATAACATTATTTAATTATCGATAGGATGACTTTATTTTGACAGATCACTGCAACTTCAAATCTTAACGAAGGCAACGACAAGCACCGAACATCTCGTGCTTGACGTTTCCATTTACAATTCAAAACCTAAATTTTCAAGTGTAATTTTCGTAAATTACGGTCGAACTTACTGCGAATAGAATAATGCATTATTGATCACGAAGGAGAACGAACTGGCACGACAGCTGCAGCCGGGATCTAAATTCGTTAAAGCAAATCAATGATCTAGTCTCTGGTACCGATGATTAATTTACCCTGTAACGCGGCCTCGATGTCACAGGTCACGCCCTGTCAGAACGTACCCGTGCAGACGAGTCAGTATAATTTTCCAACATGTCAACAACGGCAAACCAGCACTCAGCAGATGCAAACTGCAGCATGCGGTCCGTGCTCCGGAACTTCTCAAGGTACAAAACCGATCATGTCCATCAAACGTTAAATTACGTAATAATTTAATGTCATACAATTTAAGTTGAGTGCTTTTTTACAAATATAAACAGTTTGACTATAAAGCGACGAAGCGAATATTCGCTTTATTCAATAAAAAGATATTTTCTAGATATTATTTAAATAATGTTTAAAAAATTCAATAAAATACGTCCATCCTGAATTTATTCTCATTTTAATTTTATCTGTTGAATTCATTGTATAATATAATGAAGAGCTGAAAAGTATTTATATACAAATATTTATTTGTTTGTTTAAAGTGACATCAATTGAAAAATAAAATTGTTAAAATTTCAACAGTAAATAAATTATATCCTTCCAATTATATCCTTTCACAGTTATATTAATAATAATATTTTCAAAATAATAAATTAATTATCAATATTATTTGTCTTTTAATAGAGAGTATCAATTAAAAACAATTAATCAAATCTGCCTCAAGTTTTTGGTAGATATTCTCTTATAATTAAATCAGTAATAATATTCGAAATAAATAATTAATTAAACGAGTAATTATCGATTTTCTTTGTTTGTTTAAAATGTAATGTAATAATTAGATAAAAATTGAGATATTATATACAGAGAGTATAGATGACTCAACTAATTTTTAATAATAATTTTCATAACAAGAAATACAAACATAAATGGCTGACATAAATGACTGATATATGATTATATTTTATTCAAATTTTTCTCATCTACTATCCAGGAGGACCTATCACTCACGTTTATCCGGACACTTATATAGTGACACACCAATGCGCACCGGGTATACCGCAGCCAATAACGAATCCATATCATCCAGTCTTTCAGAGCTTACCACCGACTCATCCCGGTTGCGGCCAGTTGCCGCAGAATATTCTGGACCAGATTCGTGCGTGCGTTACCAACGCCGCGCCCATCTTTATTCTGCCTGGCAACTATCAACCATCGCCGGTATCCCAACAACAGCAGCAGCAGCAGCAGCCACCCATGCCTCCTTTGGTACCTCAAATAACATCCTCGCTTCCATCGGGTGGATTAACTTATCCCGCCGCCTGTTATCCACCACCGCCGCCGTTCTATCCCTATCCCATGCCTTTGCCGTTCTACGATCCGTTTATTCGCACCCGTGAAGCCATGTCGAATTGTGGATGCTGCCAGAGAGGCCAAAGAGGCGATGTTGACTGGACGGAGATTAGAAACGTGTTACGCGCCGGATGTCGTTACGACGCTACCGATCCAGTCGAGCATCGTTGCACGCCCAACATCGATGATACTGTCTGCTCGCAAAGGAACTGCCCGGCCTCTCTACATCTGCAAGCTTTGGCTTCACAGTTCCTATCATTGCAAGGCATCATAGCTTGTGCTGCCACACGACTGATTCTACGTAAAGTGCCGGGCTCAAATGTGACCGCTACAATGGAGGAAACGATGACGAAGGCGCAAAAAGCCATAAACACCCTGACCAAAGATCAGCTATTATCGGAATCGAAGAATGTGCAGCAACTAAATACGCTGATTAATCTGCATATGACGGCCAATCCACCACCTAACATCATCCCGATCCTCACGTTAGTACAACTGAAGATGAATCTGCTGAAGGCGCAGGTTGAAGGACTTATCAATCAGAAGATAATGGAGATTCAAGGGGTTGGAGTGGAGGTAACATCAAATTGTTGGAGAAATTTTAATATGCTACTTATATTCCCATAGCAAAAAATCATATTGTCATATTCATATCACAATAATCACAGATAAATTACGTACGTATTTTACTGCGTTCAGCAGACTCAACAGTTGAGTGAGCGCTCGCTGCTATTGATGTATTCTTCCAGAATAAATTTCTAAAATACTGATGGGATGATCTAAAAGAATACAGCGAACGCTCAGTCAATTGTTGAGTCCGCTGAATGTGTCCATTGTGAGACGATCAAAAGATCACAGTAACATCACATATTGACTGCTTTCAGCAATATCGCTCGGATGCCTCCGTTGCCTTGATGATGAATCCAATCAATATATTATCTCAATCTTAAACCCAATTCCACAACTCACGGTTAACTCTTAACCGAGGTTCAACTTATTCACTGTCTCTTTCCAATTTTAGAATTGGAAAAAGAAATGAGAATTAAGTTGAACCTCGATTAATAGTTAACCGTGAGTTGTGGAACTGGGCCTTAATATGTGTATGTCATAGCAGTGTCACAATGAGGTGTAATTTTTATTATAGTTTCATAATAACTTTAGGCCCAGTTTCACAACTGACGGTTAACTCTTAACTGAGATTCAACTTATTCATTATCTCTTTTCAAGAATTAGAAAAAGATGAGAAATAAGTTGAACCTTGGTTAAGAGTTAACCGTGAGTTGTGAAACTGGGCCTTAATGACGTCATAGTAACATCAACCATGGCAAAGCACTCGCACATCACTATGACTTTATTACTTATATTACTATGACTTTTTGATATCGAAATAATATTCGAACTCAGGCATATCTATTTAATTTTTATACATACTTTTCTTTCTGTATCAAGGTGACGACCGATCTCATAGATCCGACAGTCCTCGCTCTCAAATCTGACGCTGAACTGCGAGACTTCCTATCGGCGTTACGCCAGAAAGAGTGCGATGAGCGAGTAAATGTAAACTTTGCACTGTATCGATCGCAACGTGCGATCGCGGAGACTCGGTTGAGCAACATTCAGAATAAGATCCGTCAAGTGGAGGCAGAATTTGATCGCAGACGATGCGCGATGCTGCCGGCGCCGACGTTGTCGTCACGCGTCGTACAACAATTCTCCAGGCCGTGTTATTCAGCGAGATTCGAGGCTCCCAAGAGATTGTACAGTACGGTACCGCCAGACGTTCGTTCGCTGGACCCGTTCACCTATGTAAAACTGCGAAGTCTCAAGAAGCTGCAGCTGAAGCCATGCACGGGTAAGCTGGAGACTGTTCCAGCAGCTGGCACGCGTGGCAATCCTTCCAGAAACCCGGACGACGCTGGCGGTGCTGATCACGCGAAGGAACATCTCGCGACTTCCGAACAGCAATGTTACAGCACGGAGAATTGCGCGTGTTGCGAGAGGACGACGTCGGAGGAGAGCATTGGAGAGGATAAAAAAAAACTTCGACCGAAGATTATCGAAATAGACGCGACGACAGTCAATAATGTTGAAGAATTAGAATACCAGCCATTGTGTTTGATAAAGTCAATGTCGAACGTCTGCGTGAAGATAGAGGAATACGAAGAAAATGCGCGAAAATATAGAGAAAGAAACGAAATTCCATGCAGCACACAATGTTGGACGGCCAAGGCATATATCAACGTCGCCGACGACGAATCGATGAAGACTTTAACAGAAGAGACTTTAACATCTGAGAGTGATACGGTTGCGCTCAGCGAGAAGATCAATGTCGAGGACGCTTGCGAAGCGCGAAATGTGGTTGAGAGCGTGATTCAGAGCTGCGAACAGACAATAAATCAGCAGGAATGTGCAAGTTCGTCAAATGTACAGCAATTTAAAAAACAAGCAGAAGATAAAATCGTAATTCCGAGAAAGAGAGATGAAATTATTAAAATAAGCGACGAGATTAAAAGTTTACGAGACATCCTGCCGCAGGAAGCTGATCAAGAAGAGGTGACAGCTATGACTACAGCGGAAGTTATAAATGAAAAACCAATTTCAAATGTGCAGGAAACGGAACCAAAATCATTAGGCATACGCGCTTCATTACTAAAAATTATATTAAAATCGAAAGAAGAAGGACACAAGAATAAACAGGAAGATAAAACTGGCGAAATCTTGCCATCAACTGCGGGTGCCGTGATAGAACAAAGCACAAATCAAGTACCAATGAACAAAGCCAAGAAGAAAATAAAATTTCACATTATTTCATTGATGACAAATATCGAATACGATAAAAGCCTTATTGAATATGAAAAAAAGCAAAAAATCGAGAAGGAAATAGCAATGAATGAAAGAGAGATAAATGTAATCATCGATCCGGATATTGAAAAATTAAGTAATCACAGGTCGATAGAAAATCTTCTAAAAAGTGCCGTCGCGCACAATATTATTGCTGAAAGAGATCACTCGGAGAACATATTTTTAAAGAAAATGGATTTTCCAAAGCTCTGCTTTGATCACCAATGCCAAGCGACATTTAAAGAAGATAAAACTACAACTGCTCCATTGTTAAAGGCAAATATATTTCCCCCATTCACAAATCTGTATAAACATGTAACAGGTAATTGGTTTCTTTATGTTAACATAATACTCTATATTTAGAAAGAGAAAAAGTAATTTGCCACATTTTTCCGTTTTACAATGGCTTTTCATTAATCAAAATATAATTCTAAAAATTACAGTTCTGTGCAGAATATTAAGTATAAAATTGAGTTTAAATCAAAATTTTTTATTCAGATAATGAGAAAAACGGAGACAACGGAACTTATTCAAATCCGATAACGAAAGCAGGAATTACGACTACAAAACGTTTATCCCGCTGTAACGATGTCACAGGAAGTACCTTAGAAACTCTTTGCGCGAATAATATGCCTTATCATTCCGATGTGGAACGCGAAGGAAGTTTAATTTCGCAACCATTTTTTATCATTGGCAACCACATGATCGCATTTATCAATAAAATAATTAAAATAATGACCGGAAGATTATTGTACGTGATTCGTAGCGCGATATTCCGTGAAAGTAATGTTCTTAGAAGAGACGTTCCGACAGACAATTATACCATATTGACTTCGAAAGATTCTGATTCATTCGCTAGTATCTCGCATTATTCTTCTAGTTTGAATTATAAAACTTTTAAAATTAGTAAATATGATTTTCACGATATCAACTTATTACGGAAAGAAGAATTTAATGGATTACATAAAATAAAACATTCTATAATTGAAGACAAAAAAAACGACAGAAGATATTTATTGATCGGTACATCAAGTCACAATTGTGACTTGATACTAACGCGTGATTTAGGTCGACCTTACAAAGTACAGAGAAGTCTCTTGATACGTAGTCGATTGAAAAATTCTCTAAATTCACAGGATTATCCACATCCTTTTTCTCTTTTGAAACGTACAGAGGAAAATGTACTTCCTCGTCAAGCGAAACGAAACGAGAACATAGGAATGATCAAAGAAAACGAAAAACATCGAGTGAAGAGTAGTGAAAAATTCTGGACATTATCAGAAATTGTAGAAATAAACAAAACTGATGGAAAATTATTAGACATGAGAAAATATAAATCCGAAGAACAAATTTTAAACAAATATTTATACGATATTAAAAATAATGTATCTACCGTACAAAAACATACAATCGTTGATAATACAATCAGCAATGAACTCGTAATAAACGTTCATAATTATCTCGAATTGAAACTGAAATAAATAAGAATATATGTGTATACGTAACGCATGTTCATTGATATCTAATAACTGAAATAATAAAATTTCAGGATAATATGTCATATATTGAAAAATAATTAGGAATTATAAAGGTATGTTATAATTTTCGCTGAAGGCTGATTAAAGTACACAATTATAGTGTAACTTCTTTCCTTTATTAATAACTTTTATTTTTTCGTCAGTGATTTATCCTTTCGTCGATTTAGCTGTCTAATGAGAATCTTTAGAATTGGAGCAACAGTATGACGGTAAACATATTTCAATGTTTTCCCAGAATCATTCATTCCAGACTCTACAAGAGTTGCAAGAATGGAAAAAGTATTTTGTCACATATCCTGTACATTCGTATCGAATTAGCAACATATCATACTGTTACAACGTGAACACATACATATCAAGTACAGTTTAATTCCCTTGCGTGATTTTGCGATCTTTCTAATTTATTAATTAATGTATATATATATATATTATAGATTTCTTACATTCTAATCGATCCATTATCAGTAAAAAATAAACAGACACATTGATTGTTATAAGAAAATTAATATCGCAACAACGAAAAATCCCGTGTACATGTCAAAATACACAAGTAGCAATGTCACATGTGTGACATTGTTTTATATATATATATATATATATATATATATATATATATATATATATAATAAATATAATGCTCTTTAACGATTAACAAGATGTTTTAAATTTGAAATGTCGGAGACAAAATGGAGATGAAACTGGCATTTCATATGAGTAATATGAAATTTGTAAATGGAAGAACTCATGTGTATTAGCAGATTGTAAATACATACAAATATTAAGCTCCACAATGAAAAAGCAATTCAAGATAGCAATTCAGTTAGAGCCATATTAATACACATTATTAATACGTGTACCTCAAGTACATATTGTTATATCAAAGTTACAAACGGACCATGCTTAGGATAAATACGTTCTAAATTTCTTATAGAAATATGTCTAACCGCAGACTGAAGAGACACTTGTGGAAGAGAAAGATCGAACCTATTGTTGTGAAATATTTCATCAGTCAAGACAATCTCTGTTTTTATCATGAAAATTTTCGTTTCAAGGAACTGAGTGATCACGTCACTTTCCAAAATTTAATAAATTATCGCATAATACAGTGTTAATTTAACACAGTATTTCATGACTATTATATAGATATATATTAAATATCTTGATTTTTAATTAATGACAAAATTTAATATATTTTTTAATTATGTGGCATACAAGAATTTAATATCTACAATTTTACAGATCTTTTCATTTGCCTGATATATACCTTCTAAAGAATAAATATTTGATCTTTTTCATAACTCACAGCTACTATTTAGCAAAATACGGCCATCAAATGTAATAAGTCAGAATTAGTCCGTCATTATTATTGGCAGAATATTTTATGAAAAAAATAAATGATAGATTAAAAAACAATGATATAGAATGATATACTATTCATATAAGATCATGAATAATTATTTTTTAGCGTAATAAAATTGTGTAGAAAAAAAAGAAAATATTTTTTGATCAATATCAATCTTCTCTTAATCAATATAAATTGAAAAATTTTCATTTTTCGATAGATAAAAATTATATACAAAAAATATTTACAGATATATTTTCACCACTAATGCAGTCAATTTCATGCGAAAAAAAATAATTAAATAATGGTACAATATTGTAATATAATTTAGTTAAAAATTAAACCTCTTATGACAAATCTTTGATCAAAGAACTTAAGCAACTAAATATTTAAATTCAATTACTTGCAATATATAACTAATTACTTAGGCAAATCTTTTATATTTATAACAATATTTTTGCAAATGAAACTTTTACATAATTTCAACAAAAAAAAAACGAAATTCTAAATTCGATTAAAACTAAATAGACGAAATTGTGAATAGCATATAATATAACACGTGTTACAATTTATCTAAATTTAATGTATCTATAATACGTCATTTTTGTGCTGTGATAAAAAAACTTTTAGTTATTTAAAAAAATTGTAAGTCATAAAGTCGTTTTAATCATAATAAACTTCAAACATGACTATCGAAAATTAAGTAATAGGCAAATTACGCATCTGTTGATTTCATCCCGAATATATTCGGATTTCATTATGTACAAGTTGAATTTCCTGCTCGAGAACATCAACTTGGACAAAGGCACGATTGACCGTAGGTAATGCTTGTGTGTGCAAAATATTACTATATAAAAATTAAAATTCTCCCCACATTTCAAGAACTAAAGTAACAATAAATATAAGCAAAGCGAATACTATTTTTTGTATACAATGTACAATCGAAGTCCTGTCACTCTCCCTTCTAACAGAAACATTCAAAATCACTATTTTCGTCTTGAAATTGAGAAATCATTCGGGCATTCCCAGCTTTTTCAGTTCTCGCTAAGTTTATTTAAGTTGTATTAAATTCTTAATTCACGCCTTTGGTGTACTCAGCTCTCAATTGGCCGAGTGTTACTTTTATATCGTGAAAACTCGGTCTCTTTTCTGGCTGTAAATCCCATGCCTGTTAAATAGCATCTAAGTAAAAAATGTGATACAATATGATACAAAATATAACGTAATAGATAAAAATTTAATATACCTGTCTCATAATATCGTAAACTTCCGCAGGACATCCATCTGGTGGTTCCATCTTATATCCTTTTTCTACGCACTTTACAACGTCGGCTAGAGGCTGCAATTAATAATAACGTGAAGAAAATATATCATATCTCTTGTATGACAATTTAGAAGAACAATATCACTTACAATTCGCGGATACGGCACACGACCAAAGGAATAGATTTCCCAGAGAAGAATTCCGAAACTCCACATATCAGACTTGTTTGAAAATTTCTGGAAAGAGTAATGTGATACATAAATATACATATATATATATTTTATTTGCCTGTAAAGTTATAATATATTTACGTTTTGTTTTAGAGCCTCTGGTGCAGTCCATTTGATCGGCAGTTTTCCACCGTCAAGAGAAAAGTTTTCATCCCGCGCCAGGCCAAAATCCGACACCTTGGCGGAATTATCCTCTGCTACGAGAACATTTCTTGCCGCTAAATCTCGATGCACAACATGTCTGGATTCCAGATACGCCATACCGGCACACGTATCGCTACAATATAATATATCAAATAATGCAATTAACATACAGGTATTTTATAGTTGGCAAACGAATTTTGTTTCTGCTTACGTACTATGCAAAGTTAATCTGATCCTTTTTTGAAACATGTAATCTTCCTCTCGACCGCAAATAATCCACCAGGGATCCTTTGCTCATATACTCCGTAACCAGGTACATGTGTTGATTATTAAAAACAAGACCGAGTAATTTAACCAGATTGTCATGAATCAATGAGGTCATTAGGCTAGCCTCGGCTAAAAACCTCTGTGCCGCTTCACTATTATCCTTTAGCATTTTCACCGCGACCCTTTCCCCTCGATAGACGCCTAGCAGTACATCCCCAAATTCCCCCTTTCCAATACACTCCCTTAATTCTAACTCGTGAGTCTGAATCACCCAACCGGCTTCTACAAATGCCTTTGGATCCACGCAGAAATCTTGCTTGCCCTGCTTCGGCAAAGATTTCATTAGCTGCGTACACAAACCATCCGCGTCCTGCTCGTAATGCTCGACCAAGAGCGCCAGATTTTCGAAGAATTCCTCGTCATCGATCGTTAACTGATTGTTTTTATATTTCACCCTATAGTGCTGTACACGTCCCTGGTAGCACACACAGAGTGTGTAATCCCCAGGGAAATTCGTCGACTCTCGAACTAGAAACAAGCCATCCTCTCGTGGTCGCAACAACCTTTCTGCCGTTTCCCTCGATATCTTCCCATGAAACCATCTGTATAGAAAAAACAATTTCGAACAGATGAAGTATGTATGTAGTTTTTTAACTACGCTTTTGCATCGATTTATTTGTCTCAGTATTTCTCGTTTTAAATAATTGTTATATTTGCAGATATGAAACTAAGCCAATAATGATACATACGGCATAGCGTTCAGTTTCACTTCGTGTCGTGGATTAGCTGGCAACGCGGTAGTGTTGGCGCCCGGATTAATGACATTCGAGGTGAGAATTACCGGTGAAGACGTGGTGTTCATGTGTGTCGTGATATTCGACGTGGTGACACTCGAATGCGTGGTCATCGTCGGCGACACTGGATGGGACGGAATGCTACCTGTAGTCAGGTTGGAAGGAACACTGTGTTGTTGTTGTTGTTGTTGTTGTTGCTGCTGCTGTTGCTGCTGTGTGTTATTTTGTATGAGGGGATGGGATGTTACGTTTGAAGGGATAGTGTGATGATTTTGATTGCCGTCGAGCTTCGCTTGCCTCGCTGGCGCTGACACATTCGGGTATCCGCCACCCGCATTGTGGTACGTTGGCATGGCAGCTACCACACAGTAGGCTCTATCAACCTACGAAGATGAATGAGGAGCATTCATGAACTTCAGGCATCATTTATCAGCTTGCCTCATTAAATAAGATGCTTTAGTGATGTTCTATCCGTAAGTACATTCATAACTCGTGTAAAAGTAATGCAAACAATATAAGAATGCGAAGATGATAATTTATAAAAAAAGTATGTAGATTTTAGCTTCGTTAAAAAATTGTAAAAATTTTAAATATTTTAAAATATTTTGAAATATGTACAATAATCTCTATATACAATTGATTTTGTTTTACACCTTCTTATGAACTGTATATTTTTAGGATTAATAGACAATCATTCTCCTATTTTCTCCTGTATCGAATTACATTGTTAAAGTCACGTATTCAAGATCTTCTCGACTCTTACCCGAGGATTGTCAACTACAAGTGAAGTATTCTTGGCAAGAAAAGCCGATTCTACATGGAAAATTCTACGGAACGGAGAGTCTCAAAAACATGAGCGAGGTGCAAAGCGATCGATCGACAATGTTTACAGCAAAGACAACTCAATTATCCCGGGCACGACGTAATGCATGGAAGCGATGATTAATAAAACTCGTTAGGCGAATTGAGTCCAATGCATATTCAACTAGTATATACGTATCCACGGTAAACCATGTGTTGGGTTTTAATATACAGTAGTTAATCTAAGTGCCTATTGTTTCAAGGCGCATACACTATCGTGATGCTCATCCGCCGTATTACGATGCGCTGCACGACCGTACATGGAACGTATGTGATAGGTGAGTCACACACCAACCGTGTATTTTTTCGCGACGATTGTAACACGAATAAGCGTGGTAGAATAGGTCTATAATTATCCCGAACCTGACTAAGCGACATACAATTTCCACGCGAAATAGATACATTTCTGATAGAAAAATCTCTGCTTCAAGAAATCATAAATCATTCACTTTGGCATCTCTGAAGTATTCGAATACGTTTTATTATATTTCAGTAACAGAAGCATCGGATAAAATCAATCTGTCGAAACGATGCGAAAGACGTGCGGAAATATTCCTGCCGATTGAGATAAATGAAACGTACGTAGAAAGCGCTTCGTAACATTGCAGGAAAATAGCTTTTAAAGGAAATGCTCGTCAGCTTTCCGGCAACGATTTCCCAACGCTATCCATATTATGATCAAACGCGGTAACAAGAGAAACAAATCCATCGCACCAACAAATATTGAATAATTCAAATATTGAATCTATCCTTGGTCGGGCGTCTGCGAGATAGAAAAGAGAGAGAAACGAGCGAGTTATGTCACGCAAAAAGGTATAGTTGTAACGAAACACAATACGTAAATCGCTTTGTTACGTAAGCTCAAATAGTCGCATTTCTGTCGTGTGCTTTTCCATCGGTATTTCGAAAGACAGATAAGTGATTAACATCGTCAAGAACACACGACATGCAGAAGAGAAAATGTTAGATCGAGATCGTTTATTATCAAAAATATATATGTATGTAATAATACCGAGTTTGCGATAGACTATATAATTCGTGTTTATGTCGCACTTTACAACAAGCACGTATAAAAACTATGATAAGCTAAGGTAGAAAAGTTAAGAGGATTTTATGGGTCAAATATATAAAATAGAACCACCTTTTCTCTCCTCTCTACGTTAAAATAAAGTTTCGTGCAGCCAAAAAGAAAAAAGGCAGTATCGCGCCCGACAGGCGCGAAACGCCTTGAATATCAATATCAAATCTGAATGCGAGGTGCGTACATGTAATACATGTTCCATCGCGTTTGTCAGGTAACCCAACTATGCACGGCCGCATAGATTTCAGGCTAATGAAATTTATTATCGACTGCACGCGACGTTAATTTTTACCGATGTGTAACATGTAAAAAGAGCACTATGCAAAACTGTTCTATCGCGTGCAATGAGATACTTAAGAGAGTTATATACTATATATTTACAATCGTTTATGACTCAAACTATTTATGCCTCCAATATCTATGATTCAGAGGAAATGCGTGTCTCCTGAAACTCTGCGTATCACGCAAAAATTTAATAAATAAAATATATCATCAATAAAGAATTATCGCGAAATAAAAAATATTCTCGATTAATAGAGAAAAATTGTTTTATTATAAATGAAAATTCTGCTTTTATAATAATGTTTTACGCAGTAAATTATTAATACGATTTATGTACAAAAGTTTGCATAGATACTTGAACGATGTCATGTAAATATATATAGATCGTTTATTATTTTTAGAAAATGTTTTATATCTTTTTATTTTAGACTAATATATTGCTTTGTGCCTCGCGCATAGCAAAGTGGCTGAAGTTCTATCTTTCTTTTTTATTAGAGAAACACAAATCAAGATAAATATTCCGGAAGGTAAATATTCTCGCTCGCCGCGAAGAGAAGGAAGGAAAAGAAACTTGAAGAAGCCTCGTTACTTAATGACAACGATACTCAATGTACATACATATAAAATACCTTGGAAATATCTCAAGGGAAATAACAGCGTGGTGCAGAGCTTATGCTAATTTCAATAGATCACAGTCAGATAGTTATGTGGTTCATGTGCAGATTTCAAGATTCGGCAGTTTTTCTATTTACATCAGTGTTTTTCGGAAACTGTAGCTCGTGATTCACTATCGGGAGCCTTTATGCGAGCCACAAACCACAGTCTACGTCGCGCATGTTTCATCAGAAGCAACGTTCATTTGCACGTGGAAAGCTTCATCTATCGACAAAAAAAGATGTTTCTATGATGCGATTGTGGTCCGTGTGAATACGACGATACCGTGAGCTTTCAAGGATGGAACAATAACTTGAATAACAGTGAGTCTCATAACTTCTAATAAATAGGACGAAAAAGATCTTCCCGTGTGAATAACACTACGAAAAAATATATGTACTAATATTCATATTTAGAAAATTTTTATGATAAAAAATATTTTCCCAGAGCGAGAGAGAGACAGGATTTACTATACTTTCCTTGATATTTAGAACATATAGTAATTAAAACTTGTATAAAAATCTAAAGTGCATATTAATAGACGGTCTTTTCTTGTTAATCAATTTGCGAGAAAAACTTTTGAAAAATCTACTTGAAGATCTCAAATGGATACAATCCCTATCATCGGAAGAAACTTTTCTGTTTGTCAAGTATAATACATTACATACTGAACTGAGAATGCATGGCTAAGGATTTAGAAGATCGTTTATGAGACAAGATCCACGATTGTTAATTTCGCGAAAGGTACGTTATACGAGGCTCGTGCCCGGTCACATGCGTGCCTGGCCGGCACGCACCGCGGTCCTATTAATATCTCGCGAGAGAGCGTATAAAAGGGCGTAAATTCAAAAGATGTAGGGGGAGGGACAGGAAACCGGCGACACAGAGGCAAACGGATGCGTGCAACAGATTCGCGCCCGGCGAACGCGCTCGTTGTTGCGTGCTCTTTAACAGTACACGTTACTGTACCGTGACCCACCACCGTTTTCCATCTGACGTTGTCCCGCACATGACTCTCCGGGGGACAACCTCTCTTCCTCTCGCGCGGAACGCTTTCTTCCCGGCTCGCGAGAAGCTCTTCCGAACACGCGAAGCGCGATGGAAACTTTTGTGTCGAAACATGAGCCGCAAGGGACATCTTGCGTGTCTGGCCGCGTTGACAGCCCGGATAGTTCACTGATGTACAAACGAGACTGCGGAGATCCGTTTTTTACTTCATTAATTTCTTTTCTACAATACAATACGACAAATAAATATATCATCGGGCACGAATTCCTAAAGTATTGTAATTTTAGGTAAATTCATTTGTCCTTCTAGCCACAAAATATATTTTATTGTCTCCTAACTTTGAATTAATTACTTCTCAAAGTTAACTATCTCATTATGTAATAATAAAATAAACGTTATGTTATTAACCGATCTAAAAATAGATAATATATAAAATTAGATAAATGACAGACATTGTCATGTGTTTAAGATTTACATATCTTTCTTCTAAAAAGAATAACATCTCGATCATAAATCGCTCTACTTCTCGCTCTTATCTATTATTTCTCTTTTAATTTACCTTTATATTTTTCAAATCTTCCATTTTCACACACACGTTTCATTTATATCCCGTCCCTTAGCAACGTCGACGCAAACGGAGACGAGCTGTCCAGAACGACGTCGAGTGTCGACGTAGATCATATCGTGGAATGCGTGAAACGCGAATAGCGCTACTACTGAATAGCGGGATCAAACACCCGGTACTTGACTCTCGTATAAAGGGAGAATTGAAGTCAATACAAAAAGCAGCATTTGTTTCTCATTTCTCGAATCTCTCACTAGCGCGCTACAACGTTTTGCATTAATATAAAGTGTAGGCGCTAAATAGAACGGCGTTGCTAATCGAAATATAATGCGAAATTTCTGCTGTTCGCTGTTTGTAATTACGGGTTAATTTCCTTGCATTGTCTCTCACTTAAAGACGATCAATTCACGGTGCAATAAAAGGATTAATTTAAGATGAAATATCTTGGAAGCATACCTATGCTTTGCATCGAATATCCATCTTCCGAAAATATTGCCCCTCTAAAACAAAAACAAAAAGCATCATCAGCTACAAATTTACAATAATTCTTTATCTTAATGTCTAAATTTATTCTAAATATTTTAAGCATTATGCTATCTTTGGAATCCAAAAATAATAAATGACTATGGATCACACACATTAAAGCTTGTGTAATTGTAAAAAGATTAGAATGGCAAATAGTAAATGAATAGTAGATTCAATATTGTGAATATTTTCAAAAGAGCGTATACATACATATATTGACAGATTATTAATAATACATGAATCGCATACCCAGAAGATAAAAGTACGACACGTTCGTCTTTATAAAATCGTTCTTTCACGTAACGACCAAGTTGTTTTTTAAAAATGTTTTTTAAAATGCATATTTCCGCGATATTTCCTTCTCAGACTGAATTTAGTTAGATAAGAAGCACAGGAAGCAAATCGTTCGTGTATGTTTCGGCCGTGATTTGGCGGAATAGGAACGTGGAAAAAATGCACGACTGGGAAGGAAGAGCCTTTCCATTTGTGGCGCGCAATTAAGCGCCGCGCGCTCGTGCAACTGTGTTATTCATCGCCCGTTAACCATATAATTAGCCAATTGCTAATTGCCCGAGTTCACATGAGCCTGAGCGACCGGGGCCAGTTTGCCTGGCCCAGGCGCATTAATCACTCGGTCATCCCATATGATCCTCCTCTCGACACGAATTGAACCAGGTCAACGTAATGTCAGAGTAGAAATATGGAGCGTTTTGGCCCAAATATAATGTGAAATTATGAGGAAATCTTCTCGGGAGTCGATATAAGCACAAATTGGCAAGATTAACTTCTATTTCTTTATTTTTATAAGCTCTCTCTATAAATACATGATATAATTTAAATTAAATTAAATATAAATAAATGCACACTGATCCTCTTTAATTCTGACACTAGAAAACATTCAAAAAAATAATTTAAGTTTAACTAATGTATTAACATAAATTGGAAAACATTGATATGAAATATTATTCAAAAATTATATTTACAATTTCTTATGATAATTATATAAAGAAACTTATTCTGAATTGCAGTAAAAATAACTAAGTAAAATTATGTGTAAATTTCTTATTTTATAATAACTAAAGAATACTTGCTTCTATTCTTAGAACATTCTAACATAGATTAAATATGAAAAATTGATCTGATTTGTTATAAAAACTTAAAAAAACTTATTTATATAAATAATGAGAAAATTTGAAGTTGTGAAGCAGACAACTTGAATTATGTTTAGCTCAATACGTTGAAATCTTCACAACTCTCTACAGCTAAATTATAAAATTTCTTATTAATTTCTGCTGTTAACATATGCAATATCTTACATGCTTTCAATCTAAACATTATTTTAGTCAAAATTATTAAATAAGAAAATATTTTCGATAATACAATTAAGAAACAAATTGAATGGTAGTATAAGAGAAATCCGCAAAACAAAAGGATGTATTCACATAACATTTTTTCGACATTTTCTTCACGGCAGATCAGAACTTAACGTGCATGATTAGAAAAGCAACCGTTCTAATTGAGAAAACAGACGTGGGCTTTAAATCAGTCGGCGGTATGTCGCGTCGGTCCAGTTCTGTCATTTAAATACCGCCCACTGAAAGTGACGGAGAAAAAAATCACGTCCGGAGTATAACCAAACTCTCGCTGCCGTGCGTGCATGCGTATGTGTGTGTGTGTGTGTGTGTGTGTGTGTGTGTGTGTGTGTGTGTGTGTGTGTGTGTGTGTGTGTGTGTGTGTGTGTGTGTGTGTGTGTGTGTGTGTGTGTGTGTGTGTGTGTGTGTGTGTGTGTGTGTGTGTGTGTGTGTGTGTGTGTGTGTGTGTGTGTGTGTGTGTGTGTGTGTGTGTGTGTGTGTGTGTGTGTGTGTGTGTGTGTGTGTGTGTGTGTGTGTGTGTGTGTGTGTGTGTGTGTGTGTGTGTGTGCCATATGCGCGCGCGCGCGCGGGTCTCAGCCCTCAGGACGTGTGGAAATCGCAAATCACAGATCATCGGTGCGGATCGACGACGCGCGTTCCAGTGTTGCACGTCAACGGCCCATACGCCGCGAGAACGTACGCAAATGCGATTAATACGCACCTAAATCCGTTTGCGGCGAGACGAGCAGTGCGGGCGGAACGCAGCCGCACTTATTTGCGGCCGCGCAAACGACCACTTTCCGCGCGGGTGAGGCAAATGAACGTTTGACACGTTGCGAAAACAGTACACGTTTGCACGCGCGAATATTCATGCGCGAAGACTGCGCGGCGCGATCGCAGACGCAAACACCTTGCGAGAAACGTCACTCACTCACTCACTCGAGTCAGGCGGCCATTTTGCTACGCATGACCCATGCGAAAGAAATATCTTGATGTGTGACTCGAACACGAAACCTGAAACACTTGAAGTTACTAGTGCTAGTAACAATAGTAATACCAACCAGGTTTTAAGAAGTCCTAGGGGAATATCCTTTTTTAAGGCTAAAACTTCTCCGAGGAAGATTTTACTTTATATACTACAGTGTATGTTACATGTACTATATATTTCGAGTAAAATTTTCCTCGAAAAGTTTTGGAATGTAGTCTAAGTAGTTTTAGGCAAATATTAAAGCCATTCTACATTGGTCGTATCGTAGCGTCGGAAGTGCCGTAGCATCCTGCAAATGCAAAATTGAAGCATCGGATTGGCTGAAGCGACAAGCTTGCGACATCTGAGGGTGTGATTTAAAGTCACTAGATTATAAAGTATCGCAAAGTCGCATCCATTTTCACGCGAAACGCGGCCATTTCGAATTTATGCATTTGTATTACGTGTTTTATTTGGGAAAATGAAGCCGTACGTAAATCAATGTTTTTTAGTTGTAATTAATTTATTTATGAACAAAAGAATATGTACAAATGCTCAATTTATGTGTTCTTTAGTTTACGGATTTATTTGTCGTAGAAATTTTGTGAAATAAAAATGCATGAAGGATACGTGTAAGTACAGTTCAGAACTGTTCAGGAATACGAAAGTACACATCATACGTGTGATCATCGCATGAGTTTGAGCCCTTTCTGGTAATTCAATTCTTCCGATTAATTCATAGCACATAAAACTAATAATGGAAAAGTGCGGAAAAAAGCACACTGAAATCATTTTTAATCGCAATTAATGTTTTACCGATTGTAATTGAAGATTTAGTTAACGAAAATATAGATTTTACAATCACGCAGATTCGAAACGGCTGCGCAGCTAATTCCAATCATCTGCGTATCCACTGCACATCCACATTACTAAAAGAATGAAAATCTACGTTGTAGTTGACTGCGCAGTCGTGCTAAAAGAACGAATTACTGCAAAAACTGCTATAATCCGATGCCTAAGAGAACGCATCCATACGAACATCCATATGAGTTTATCGTTGTGTGTGGTGTGTGTGTGTGTGTGTATGTGTGTGCGTGCAATGCGTGTAGTTGTGTAGTAGATACGTACGTGTGACCTGTAACCACATGACAGTTAATATTTCTAACTTTTCCCACAAGGCGCGATGGCACTAAAATCATACGCATGCGATATGCATGCGCACGAACATTCCTGGGAATTATTCGTGCACATGCGTATCGCCGATGTGAAAGCAGCCAATACAAAACTGTGATGGCAACTTATGCATGCGCACGAACATTCTCGTGTGAGAATAATTCCCACGACAGCGCATCACTGATAGAGGCCAGTTTTACCAACCCCAATCAAGCTTAATTATGATTATTAACTGTCAACCGCAATTGGTCGATTCTATTAAACAGCAAATGCTCATCGACCGATTAAGCTTACTGGCGTTGATGAATCTGGCCCTAGGTGCTTTCTAATTGCTTAACACATCTTAACACAAACGTACACAAAGTGTAATATTGTTTAAAGTGTAACACGATTCGATTAAAACAGAATGTATACGCTGTGCACGGTTGAGATCCGTTTCGGCTAGAGTTAGATTAAATAGCCTAGTTTACATCGTGCACTTGATATGAGTACTGAGTAATAATTTTCTATTGAATGATCTTTATTTCAGCAATACGTTGAATATATACATGATATGTGTATTTAATTAATAATTATGATATATACTGTATTAATTTGGTATATCATTCTTTAAATACATTACTGAAATTAAATTAATTTAATAGGAAGTTACTAGTTAGTACGCTTAACAAGTGCGATGTAAACTGGATATTAGCTATGTTTATCGGACTCAACAGTTGAGTGAGCGCTTGCTGTTATTGATGTATTCTTTTAGATCATCCAATCAGCATTTTAGATCTAAAAGAATACATCAATAGCAGCGAGCGCTCAATCAACTGTTGAGTTCGCTGAACGCAGCCATTGTTTACGAAATTAGGATAATTGCTTATAGTGTTTTCAGCTCGACCGAATTTGCACTAACTTGGGTTGAAGTTATGATGTTTCGTATTGGTAGAGCGTGTAACGTCAACCAATAGCGAAGCATTTTTTAACCCAAGTTGGTGCAAATCCGGTCGGGCCGAAAACACTAAGTTTACATCATGCACTTGATACACGTACTAACTAGTAGCTTTCTAAATTATTTTAATTTCAGTAATGTATTTAAAGAATAATGTATTAAATTGGTACAATATGCATCAAAATAATTAAGTACACATATAGTATATATATTTATATGTATCGCTGAAATTAGAATTGTTCAATAGAAAGTTACTAGTTAATATCCGTATCAAGTGCATGATGTAAACTAGGTCAAATTGAAATTTCGATAATCTTCTATCAGAATATATCAGTTGATAAGATTACTATTTTTTTGAAAATTTCGAAAGACACGCGTTTTAAGTTATATATATACTATATTTTTATCAAAAAATCTAACAACTTTAATCATTTTTTCAAAAGATTCCAATATGCGCCATCTCTTTTTGAAGTGTATTCCGATAATAACGTAAAGATAATTAGATAATGATTCTTTAAATATTTCGAAAAAAACATATCTTAATAGTTACTATCTGTTATTGAATTATATTGTGGTATTTTTTCTACTATGATGTTTTCTCAAGACTCAAGAATGTTAGAAATTTCAAAAATAATTCAAACTTTTATTATTATCTCATCGGAATACATTTCTGACTTTGATAACTTTAAAAAAATTCAAGTATATTTTAATTTATTTAAATATTTGCATTACATTACTTAAATGTCTTTCTTGTGAACGTTTAAAGCTATCAAACTGAAAGTTCTTAAGTTAAATTATCAGTTCTTCTTTTAGCCCATAGCTATAAATATCATAAATAAAATATTATAAATACAGCGACGTCAGTGACGCGTTCGATCCGGAAGTTGCTCAAGTAGCCATTTTCAAACATGAAAGCAGTCTTTTACACAAGTGTTTTTTTATTGATATGCAATTTTTATTGATATGCAAATTGCTTTTACGTGATTCCCATCATATTTTTGTCATTAAAAAAGGAAGATGTTTCTTTCCTATCATTCTTAAAAATATATCTGCATAAAACGACTTTCCACTAAATCGTACATAAAATCATTTCGAATTAGGTCAGATTAAGTGCTCGAACGCGTTGTTGGTACGAACAGAATTTTTGCAGGTGAATTGATGAAAATGTAGATTCGAAATGTAAAGGAGAGTGTTCCCTTTTATACCCTTATCCTCGACAAGTGATTAAGTACTATTTGATTTAGTCGGATCGAACAGTTTGCTATGCGTTTATTGCGAGATTTATCAACGAAGACGAATTTAACCTCCCAATCTAGGCTTATGTTTGAAAATTCAATTCAATTGTGATTTCCTGTTATCACCATATGGTGATTGTTCTTGCTGGCAGCACGAAGCATCTTTGATCGTGTAAGATTTTCTGATTTCAACACGACACGATGGCACCGCAATTGCAGATTTTGTCCAACATTCTGCAGGTAAATGTAATCAAGCATATTTATATTAATAATGACAATGAAAACATAATTTCATTTTTTTTTCTCAAGTTTTTATGATCACTTGCACAATATATTTCTTGCAAGGAACAGTATTTTGCGGATAATATATCCTCTTTGTTTTCTAAATTTATTATTTATATATAAAACAATGCTATGTTTCTATATATTTAACAGATAAAATATATTAGTAATGCTAATGTATGTGTTTAATATTTAAATAAAATAATACTTTTAGCGATTAGAAAACTTAGAAACCGCAACGACTGGCTATCTTTATGGTATTATGTACAATGATACTCTCTTAGTTTTAACATTCAGTATAAGTTCATGTAATAGTGAAGACAACAATCTAACAGATTATACAGCACTGCAGTTGAATTTACCTGCAGATATATATTTCTGTGGTGTATTACATATTGGTGAATGTGAAGAAATAAATACTGATGTTTTCAAGGTAATTACAAATTAGATTTATTGTTTATTTATCTATTTTATTCCATTCATTCTTATATTACATTTGTTTGTTTAGGACATTGATATTACAGATAATCCACTACTTTTAAAATATTCACGCAATACGTTGGATATACAAGCATATTTTTATGTCCATCAAAAATTAGAAGCTATAAATAATCTTAGTATTATTAGCGAAGATGATCTTTCTCAACAATTTGTATATATTAGATTACAAGCGACTCTACCATTGATTGCTCAGGATGGGAATATATTAGAAGCTTTGCAGGAATCACGAAAAAATGTAAGATTTTTCTTTTGATTAACATTTTTACATCACATTTTTTGTCTTGTATGTATCATATAATTTTACATTATAGATTGCATCTGGAAAAATAGGAATACGTTTTCCTTTGAATGATGCATACCTCTTCAGAACTGATGACAATTTAAAAGATATAATGTTAAAAGATATTTTATCTGTGTCCAAAGACCAGGAGAAATTTTCAACTGGCTCAAGTAATGTAAATTATAATACTGGACCTGTGGTATGTGCCTTTAGCTAAAATTCATATATACTATTCTAAACATAAATTATATCAGAATATTTTTACTTATTTTGTTCATTTTCAGAAAGTTATACATGCAAACATGTTATTAAAGATGTCAAGCGAGAAAAATTCTGAAGAATCTGTTAGATATGCTCCTGTTTTGCAACACATCAAAAGTGAGTACTACAGAAAAATATTTTATTTATTTAATTTATATCAATACATAATTTCTAATTGATCATATATTATATTTGTTATGTTTTAGAATCCTTCAACAGTTTAGAATGCAATTTACACATTGATGCATTATCATTGGTGAATTTGAATGTGAAATCAGCTGAATTGCACGCGATTTTAGTGGAATCGACTTGCCGAAATATTAGATTAATTGAAATGCAACAAGAAAATCAGTCTGAAGATACACAACTATCTGAAATCATGCATTTTAAACCTCAGAGTTGTGGACATTTATTTACAGTAGCATATCCTGGCAATTCTACTAATGATACCACAAGTAAGATCTTGTATCTTGATTACTTATTGTTTATTACTTGATTTATTTATCAATCATGCAATAAATTCTATTACTATTGGAATTTGTATCATTCATATATCCTGTATCGTCATTACATAATTACCGAATTTGTTATCATAGTAATATGTGTCATCTATTTGCTTTTATACAGACCAGTATAATTTCAGTGGAATATCGTAAGGCTTTACACAAGGCTTTAGCATTAGATTTGACTAGACCCCATTTTCGACGAGGAAATGCTGTCAAATTTGACACACAGGCAAATGAAGTACTTATAAATCCTCATCAGGCTCTTTTAAATAAAGGTATTTTAAATAAAAGTTCATTTATATACTTTCAAATTTATCAATATTTATCAATTATTGTAATATTTTATTGTCTTAATTAGGTATTACAGGAAAATTCAGTATTGTGGATGGTTTGTATTCATATCATCATTATATGCAAGATAATTTTGATGATAATGGATGGGGATGTGCTTATAGATCTCTCCAAACCATCATTTCGTGGTACAGGTAATAAAAGATAACCAGATATTATGCAATGTGGAAATATTGTATTCTGTAATATATGTACGTATGAATAAATTGCAATCTGCTATAGATTACAGGGTTATAGTGAAGTACCTATACCATCTCATCGCAAAATACAACAATGTTTAATTGATATAGGCGATAAATCTTTTGATTTTCTTGATAGTAAACAATGGATTGGTTCAACTGAAGTAAGTTTTGTACTGCAGACTTTCCTTAATATAGATGTCAAGATACTTTGTGCATCAAGTGGAGAAGAGATGTTAACCTTAATTTCACAACTTGCAAATCATTTTGATACACAGGGTACACCCATTATGATTGGTAAGTTTTAATTATATTTCTTTATTTCTATAAACAATTAAAATTAAGCATCTAAAATATTGAAATATTAAATATTAACTTTCTGTATGTTTTTTTTTTGTTTTATAGGTGGAGGAGTATTAGCTCATACAATTCTAGGAGTTAGCTACGATGAACATTCTGGAGAGGGAAAATTCTTGATTTTAGATCCACACTACACAGGAGGAGAACACTTACCTACCATAATAAATAAGGGCTGGTGTGGCTGGAAAACGAAAGATTTTTGGAAAAAGGATGCATTTTACAATATGTGCCTTCCACAAAGACCTATAGCCTTCTGATATTAAATACACTGCATTGTACAGAATTTAATTTTTCTAAATATAATCAAAATAAAATTCTGTTATATATTCACACATTATAAATGCACATATATATAGAATAATTTTTACAATGTATTGCATCACTGCAATGTTTATAACATTTTTATTTTACTTGTGCAATATATGCCACAGAGGAGGATCAACATATACTTTTATTTCTAAATAAAAATAAATTTAATTAAGATGCTTGTAATAAACTTGTGAATGAGTGAATATTTATTGGGCATGTGATATTGAAAAGTACTTTCTTATTGTTACAATATATAATTTTATTGTACATTCATAAATATTAAGAATATGATATCGAGATTTAATATCTGATTATAAATCTTCTGTTGCTATTGATATATAATATTCATCTTATATATATATATATATATATATATATATATATATATATATATATATATATATAACATCTTAATGGTACACTTTGCAAGTTTTACTTTCCTATAGAGTTTTGTATTAACTGTGCAAAACGATTTGTAACAAAGAGGGAAACATCTATAAATCTATCGACGCAATTGTTTATGCATGTTTCTGTACGGCCATCCAATTTACTTCCTGGCTTATCAACGCATTTGTCCCAACAAAAATCATTGAACTCGTGAATCTAAGCAAATTTAAAAATTTTCATGAAACTTTTGCAAATAATAAGTAAAAATTTTTTTCTAAGTAGATTGGCAAGCATTTCTTAAGAATAATGAGTGCGTTCCGTTTTTTCCATCTACATGCTATAAACATCGGTTCATCCTTATTGTCTATCAAATATTAAACAAAACAAATGATACTTGCAAACATTAAGCATAAAACGAAACGCATGCTATGTGTAAAATAATGTTGAACCAATTTAGGAAAGCAGTTCAGATTCATTTTAATAAAAGTTTATCTTTTAAAATGTTTCACCTGTGCATTGAATTGCGCTTTTTGCTTCTCGACCATTAGAAGCTCTGCTAATTCGGGATCGATTCCTTTATTGTCCTTGTCAGAATAGGAACTGTTGTCAAATAGATCTGACATGTTTCAAAATTGCAATGAAGTCAATTTGCAAAATCTTATTGTGTAAATATAGACTCCTAAGTTTCAAACGTAGTACTCAAGGCCCGGTTTCATCAATGCTGATCAACGCTAGAGACCATGATGGAAGCAGAAAAATCTGAGAGAGGACATGACGGGCCAAAATCTGTAACCTCAAAATGTTGCTGCGCACTACTGCCCTCTAACAAAGTGGATGTAAACTACATACCAACATCCACTTTTCTTAGGGTACATCATCTACTTTTCAAGGCTGGAAATGATAAATTGATATTTGGTTGATATAATCGTGTCACATGTAGTACGATAACTAATAACAGCCAATAAGAGCCGCGCTTTCTTTCAGGATTATCCTATCATTGGCTGTCGCTAATTAACGATAGCGTCAATCATCGATAAGACGCTTATGCCCATTTTTACCAATGTAGATTAACTTTAATCTAGATTCAATTTACTCTTCCTCTTTTTCTAATCTTTATGCATAGTCTACAATGAACAGTAGCAATAGTGGATTAAGGAATAAGCGTAGAAATCGACCAATCATAATTGATTATTCTCCTCACATTCGACTATGATTGGTTGATTTCTACGCCTATTCTTTAATCCACTACTGCTACTGCCTATTGTAGACCATGCATTAGAACTAGAAAAAGATAAAGAAGTTGAACCGAGATTAAAGTTAATCTACATTGTGAAAATGGACATGCTTTGACCTGAAATTAAAAGAACTATACTGTTATGAAATAAAGTCGAAAATATTATATATTAAGTCCTTATGAAAATAAAAATTGGAGCGTAAATCAGATGTAATGGAAGAATAACCGAAGCGTAACTTCTAGAAGGCGAAAATTGGAACATGTAAAAGAAAAAAAAGAAATGTAAAAGAAGCGATTATAGTCTATAATCCGATGCCTAAGAGAACGCATCCATACGAACATCCATATGAGTTTTGTGTGTTGGTGTGTGTGATGTGTGTGTGATATGATGTGTGTGTCTGAAGCTTCCATCTCTGATGATCTGAGCCATCCGAGGTTCCGAAATTTCAATCAGTGCAATATAACTCTTGTAGAAAGTTCGAAGTTTCATGAACAGTTAATTCGTCAAAGTAAGTCGCAAGAAATGATATTTTGTGTACATATTAGGCCTTTCTTCTCTTCAGGAGGAAAGAAGAGGAAGAAAGATGAACTGGTGCAAAAGTTCAGCTAAAAAAAACAGGCCTATTCGATGTTGTATATGCATGTATATTTTAGGTAAGGTGCATGTGCATTTACGAATTTGATATAAGTTATGAAAAAAATAGCTTCTAATTTGATATAATCAAATATATTCAATTAAAGTAAATTAAAGGGTTAAGAGCATAGGCAAAATGTTATTTGTTAATATTTAATAAATGTTATAATTTCAAATACATTTAAGCAAACGTTTCGATCAACAATGCTTTAAAGAGAGATTCAACAATGTCACTATACTACTGAACTTTCAAAAGATGACTAACTTAGTTGTCTAATTGTCATTTTAAATCTACAGCATTGTTTTATATAAAATATGATCAAAGGATTGTAATTACAAGCAATAGCACATCTTAACATGGATCGAGTTTTTCTTAACGTCAATTCTAATATTCAAAAGTATAAGAATCGTGCATTGATCAAGTTCTATTCATTTTGTTTACGAAATTACATGAGGCACGTTTTGGCACCAATATGACTAAAATATTTATACTGTCTGACTACGTTTTTAATGAATAATTACGCCGATATACTTTGTTTTGTATTATCATAAATAGAAAATTTAATATTATTATACGATTGGCATAAATTTTATAAAGTTAGAATGTAACATTAAAAATTTAAAATTATTAGGATGTTACTTTGTATTATTTATTTTTGTTATATTGAAAATGACCTCATTAGTATCGTAACATTTACTTAAATGTATTTCAGATTATAACAACACAAAATTTAAAATTATAACATAAGACATCTTTTAGACACAAAAAATACGTCTTATGACCTTTTTAGACATTTTTTTGTCTGGGACGTTTATTAAATATTAACAATTAACATCTTATCCATGCTCTTAGTCCTTTTAATTTACTTTAATTGTTTTAATTTGAATGATGTATGTAATTTATTATAATAATAAATATTTTCAATTTTTGCCATTTTTGTCAGAGTTGTTATATCTTTGCGAGTGAAAGTTGGAAGGTAGTACAATGGTATAAAAATTTGAAATTAATATAATGTACAGTTTATATTTAATTATTTTGTTGTACGTTAATTCAATAAGTTTCAGATTTGTAACTGACAAAAATAGCAAACATATTAAAATACGTTTGATTGTATAATATAAAATTAGAGGCTGTACTTTTCTTATCATACTTAATCTTACAGAATAAAAAATTATTTTCTAATAATACATTAACAATAAAAAAAAAGTTTGATCTTTATGTTCATTGTAATTAGATTTGTCTTAACTTTAATTATTTGTTAGAGCTGTTTTGTCTTGAGCGAAAGAGAAGAGAAAATAATATACAGCTTATATTTCATTACTTTCTTAGATATGATGTCAATCATGTATGTTTGTATGTTTAATGTTGCTCCAGGAATTTATTTAATACATCTGGATCTTCCAATATATCCTACAAAAATTAAAATTAGTTAAGAAGCATATAAATCCATTGAAATAATTAATTAAATTAAAGTACGAAAAATAACATTATAATATCGGTCGATGTAACTGTCAATCATTTTTATTTGAAGTTTTCATCATTACTGATAATAATAACATTAAAACAGATGCGGAAATATTTTCGTGATTTGACAAAAAGGCAATAAAATCGCCTACTGCAAGCGTACAAGAGGGAACAGACAGCAATGGCATATTCTCCGAAGATTATTGCAGCTAGCGATCGTATTAATGTACAGTTGGTCTCCAATTTTCACCAGTCTACTACTACTGCTGATAACTTAGACGGTAATGATCATGGATTCAGTGATGATGTTTCAATGTCCTATGTCCAAGAAAATTCTGAAAATGAGCACAGAGGAAACTTTCCCAAAGATATGTACAAAAATCAAGAGCTTTTGACCTGGTTATATTCATGGAAATTGAAACATAACATTTCACACGATGCTATGTCCGAACTCTTGAACCAATTGCGCATTTGTGGACATGCCGATCTACCGAAGGATGCAAGAACGTTGTTAGGAACACCTACGTTTAATCCTGTCGAGATTTCTGCCACCGGAGGTACTAATTTTCATTATAGTTTGAAAAACGCTCTAATTGTAGCAAATTGATGATCGAAAATTAATTTGTGAGATTATCATTATTTTAAATGTTACGAAATAAAATATATGTTATATAAAATATATAAAAGAGTAGAAATAGGACCATTCAGGGTAAATCTAGAGCGAAAAAATGGATCAAAAATGGGAAAATATGGGAAAAAATCATTTTTTCGCTCTAGATTTACCCTAGATGATCTTATTTTGATGTCAAATTCGTATTTAGCGACTCAAAATACATAAAAATAGCTGAATCTCCACCCCAGCACCCCAGGGTACTTTTTTTGTGGACCTGTAATTGTATTAAAATATTTATTATATAAAATTTTTGAAAATGTTCATTTCTGTATAACTGATTATAGTGTTTTATATGATATTAAGAGTTTACATAAATATATTGTGCTTCTCTGGAAAATAAAATTTATTATAATAAGACCTCTCAGCCAAAATTGACAATAAGTTATCAAATAGTCAATCTGGATGGTTAATGTTTCTTATTGGGCATTGATAACTATAAGATATCTTTCAGTCATCAATGCCCAATAACTTAACGAAGAAGTGGAACATTAACCACATCGAAGTTGACTATTCGACAATGTCAAACTTGTCAATTTTAGTTAGCTGGATTAATAATAGTCGATTATTTTCGAGACATTTGTAGACTATTAGTCGACATTCAGGTTTGATTAAAAAGTCGACTTTTGATTCTTCCAGTCTACTTTCAGTCGACTTAGAATGTCGACTATTAATCAACTTTTTTTTTAGACATTCGTTAACTATTAGTCGACACTCGAGCTGACTTTGAAGTCAACTCTTGACTTATCCAGTCAATTCATAGTCTACTTTTAGTCGATTTTATGTTGTTTAGGTCATCTTCCTGTCTAATTACTCATTCATGCCCCACAACTGCGTACCTGAATGCCGTTTTTCCTTTGCACGCCCAATGGAGCCTTCTGCTATTTCCTATGCTGATGCTCTAAAATCATAAATAATCAATTCTCCTTGTAAGGCATCTCATAAAGGTGCCACTTATACAACGCTTTCGAGAAATCACTCATCAAAAATGATCCAATTACAGAAGGCTCAAAGAGATCACGAGACTGTAACAAAAGCCCAGAACAATTTCGCCCGCACCCATGCTTTGAATCTTAATTGCCCTAACGGCAGAATGCCTTCACTGTCCGGAGCAGACGTTGCTTTACAGAACCGAACACCCGCGCCTACTTTTGAACCATCATCCCAGCAATTCGAGCAGAGTTTTTCGGGCGCACCTACGTCCGCGCCCCCTCCTCTCCTTCCCCTACCCCTTCTAACTCACGCTTTGATAACAGCACCAAATCTTTGTCTTCACTCTTAAATAACCTCGTCTCATTTTTAGAAGAACTTCTGGCCGATCAAGGCAGGCACAACAACTTAGGGTTGTTCGTAACACAACTGGTTAATCTGTTCATTGGGTCATTTACGTCCACTTCAGCGTCTACAAATTATTACTCCGATGTCAATGGGGACCTGATTAGTCCTCCCAACTCGCAATTTTACGCTTCTTACCGAAACAGAGACGATTATTATGAATAGGTCAGCTAAGACATTTTCCATATTACAGTGGAATTGTCGAGGGCTACTCAGCAATCTACTTTAGATCCAGACCCTACTAGCATACAACATGACATCATATGCCTACAAGAAACACTCCTTAAACAGGACAATAAGTTCGGCACTTCTAGTCACATTCAATTTAGAAAGAACATAGCAAGTAAAGGTGATAGGGGCGTGGCTATCCTTAAACAAAAATTTATGCTATGATCCCTTGGACCTTTCTCCTTTCCTACATTCTACATGGGAAATACAAGAAGTAAAACTCAATTTATTATCATCTTCATTTGCAATCATTAACATCTATAGATACACCAACACCTTTTCAAGTATATAAGTCTTTATTTGACTTTGGCAACACTTTTAATCATATTCTTATCGTAGGAGACATGAATGCTCACCAGAACACGTTCTGGTATTGTAACTATACCGATAAAGTCGGCCCGATTCTATGTAACGAAATTGACAGAAGCAACTTGATAATCTTAAACAAGGACGCTCCCACGCTTATGCAACCGCCGAATCTGGTCTTGGCCTCTCCAAATCTGGCGCTGATTGCTGACCCACAAACTAATTCGGACTCACAGGGCAACCATTTTCCAGTCTGTACTACGATCGGAGGTAAAGTGACACATTCCAGACAGTTCCACTACAAATTGAAACTAAAGAAAGAATAGTTGGACGACTTGTCGCACAAACTACAGATCTTTGTTAATGAATTTCTGGCTCAAACTCCATCCGCTCTGACGGAAAAATACGAATACTTGAAGGACTTTCTTTTGGAAAAAGTTCGGGTCTTTGCCAATGATAAATAAATATTTTGGCAACACTTTTGACTATTCTTATCGTAGGAAATGTGAACGCGCATCCCACGTTCTGGTATTGTGATTACACGAATAAAGTCGGCCAGATTATATGCAGCGAAAATGACAGAAGTGACTTGGTAATCTTAAACAAGGATGCTCCCACACTTATACAACCGCCGGATCTGGTCTTGGCTTCTCCAAATCTAGCGCCGATCGCCGATTCACAAACTGATTCGAACCCACAGGCCAGCGACCATTTTCCAGTTTGTATTACGATTGAAGGTAAAGTGATACGTTCCAGGCAGTTCCACTACAAATTGAAGCTAAAGAAAGAGCAGTTGGACGATTTGTCACACGAATTACAGATCTCTGCTGACGAATTTCTGACTCAAGCTCCATCCGCTCCGGCGGAAAAATACGAATACTCGAAGGACTTTCTTTTGAAAAAAGCTCGGGCCTTTACCAATGATAAATACTGTGATCAGATAAAAACAAAGTTCATTTGAATTTTTGACACTGTACAAGAAACCATTTCTAACGAATTTTATAATTTAAAAATGAATGTTATTTTTAATTCATCAATTTTTTTGTCGACAAATCTTTACTTTGGTTCGATCTTAACAGTTTCGTAGTTGATTAAGGAGTTCTTTCTCAATGTTCAAATTGTACAATCAATTCAAAATCACCAAGAATTCATTTCAATTTACTCTTGGATGCGCTGAAAATGGCTTAAATAGTCGAAACGTTCATACGCAGTGATAACCAAAAAACTATGTATAAAATAATTACATTTATGTAATAATATATGTTAATAGATATATACTAAAATCAACTATGATTGCTCTCAATTATCTTCATTTCACTTCATAATTAATGTTAATGAATCTGAGAGCCAAGTGTTAAACTAAAACTTTCAATTACAAATTACACAAATTCTTTTCTTCAAAAACACATTCTCTGTTTTAAGAATACAAATTATTTTCTACAATAATTTTTATTTTCACAACAGATAATTTGTAACATAAGTTCTCTGCTTTCAATACAAATTTTTTACTGTAAAAACAAAAATTATATAGAAAATAATTTATATTTTTAAAGTATAGAATGTGTTTTTATAAAGCAGAGAATTTGCTTTTAAAACAGAGAATGTGTTTTTAAAGAAAAGAATTTGTGTAATTGAAGCAAAAAGTACTCATTATTGTAACCTCATTTACATGTTGTGCATGACTGCGGCGTATAGACAGATAGACGTGTCCAGTCGTGTCGCTATATCTCGTCGCTATATGACAGATTACTAATCTTAATAGTGAACTTTAACGCTTAATATCTTGGTTCGCGAAACCGACCTAATGTTTTTTCTTACAAATTCTTTTGTTTTATGCAAAAACGCGTTGAATAAGCCTAATTTTATCAAAATTGGAGATGAAGACCCTATTCTAAATAATTACCATAATAAAAAGTAGAAAATTGAGTGCAAATTAAAATTTTATTTAACTGTTATCCTTATTCCTATTTACAGATGACGATAACATTCAATCCAGAAATTTGGACAAGTCCGAGCAGGTGGTGGCCGACAAGTCCGAGCAAGTAGTGGCCAACAAGTCCGAACAAGTGGTGGCCGACAAGTCCGAGCAGGTAATGGCCGACAAGTCTAAGCAGATGATAACCGACAAGTCCGAGCAGGTGGTGGCCGATAAGTCCGAGCAGATGGTGGCCGACAAGTCCGAGCAAATGATGACCGATAAGTCCGAGCAGATGGTGGTCGACAATTGCAATTACGATGAAGATGCTCAAAGTAGCGCCTGGACTGATAAAATTCGTCTGAGGGAGCATCTTATCTCAGAAATTCGAAAGAGGCCTCCTCTTTGGAATTTCAAACTTCCACCTGAAAAGCGCAGAATCGAAAAGAGAGAGAGACTATGGGAAGAAGTTTCCATAAAACTTAATAGTACTAATTTCTTTTACATTATATGACACATCATTCTTTGATATTAATTATACATTTTAATTAATATTAATTGTATGTTTTTTTTTCTATAGAAGAAGGGTCAACCAAGAAGCTCAAGAAGATGTGGAGATCTCTCTGTGATTCCTTCAGGGTACATCATTATAGAAAGAAGATGTTGCCGAGTAAATCTACGATCTGTAGTCCGTGGGTCCATTATGAGAGCATGAAATTTATATCAGATGTTCAACTACAAAGCTTGTACGTAATACATCACACAGTATGCAATATTTTCATAATTTTGCAATATGGCAATAATATAATATATCAATATATAAGTAATGTTATATAAATATTATTGCTACAATATTAAAGGTGCAGGTTTGCTTGACACTACAAATGCTTCGAAATATTTGATTAATCAATCGGAAGAAAGAATTTTATTAACTGACCAATCAAAAAATGATTTGTAGCGTCAAGCTGGACGATAGCCTAAATTCCGCAAAAATTTATAGTACAAATATTTGTGGAATATTTTGACAATATATCCACAATATTACTAATATTACATGATATCTTTTGTCACACAGTACGATAACGAACGCAGCGGATACTAAAACTCTAACAACGGATAGGACAGTGAACGATGACAACAATTCAACCGACAGATGTGCCAGTAATTTATCAAGTACCTTATAGATATTTCAATGCATAAAACAAGAATACAATTGTATACTTTAATTTTTACAGAAAACAGAACTACGAAGAATCGAAGACAAAGATGCACGAAACGAGATTATACATAATCTATTCAAAATTTTCGACACTAAACACGAATAAACTCAAACATAACTAATTTTATGAATAATCCAGTAAACACAGAATATAATAACTATTGCAACATTATTATATTGTAACATTCCTGCTATATTGTAAAAATATTACAATAAATGTTGCTATAATGATGTATCTATATTCTATTTATATATGTATTTGCTGAGAATTTTAATTTTAAGTTTTTTAATTTTTAAACAGTTTTTTTAATAAGTTTTGCAATTTTATATAAATTCAAAAAATAAATTTTTGTAAAATGTAATTTGCAATTCTACATAAGTGACTCCAGTTTTTGCAGAACACGAGAACACGAAAACATTTCCAGCATGAAGTCTCTCTTTACTAATCGGGTTTAATAACATCCGTAGTTATGAAATTGACCAATCATAACTGTTCCTCAAAAGAATGGAACGATTGTAATTGGCCAATTTCATAACTACGGATGTTATTAAATCCGATTACAATAGTCGTAAACGTTATTGTAAGTGATTGTAGTTGTAAGAATTAACCAATTGAGTCGAATGTGAGGAGAATATTTGACTGTGATTGGTCAATTCTTACTACACTACTTATAATTACGCTTACGGCTATTGAATTAGACTAGGCTTAATGGTTATTCTACAATAAGCCATTAATCATAAATCAGAAGTTAGAAGGTGGAAATTGACGACTGTGATTGGTCAATTTCCAGCTTCTAACTTCTGACTAGTGGCTTATTGTGGCTTAGAATGCGTGTAAAGCGTTTGTATTGGCCATAATCTGTAAGAATTGATTAATCACAGTCAAGTTCTCCTTTCATTTGACGATAAGAAGGAAATGATTTTATAGAAGATGATTTAATAGAGGTTAATTTTTACAGATTACGGCATATACGGTTACGGCCAATATAAACTCTCCTTAAATGTAGCCAAATGGGCGTTTTCAAGTCGGACAAGCTGTTAGCCAAGCGATTGAATGTCTGGATCTATAGGTAACAACCAATCATATTTATTTGCTCAGCAAGCAGGCTTTGTCGACTCGAACGCGTCCTATGATGACACGATTTGAGGAATCTAGGAAATATAATACACTCACGCCTATCAGGATAGTAGCTCTGCTTAATTCATAAGGGAGCATTTATATTAGCCGTAATAGTATGCCGTAATCTATAAGAATTGACTAATCATAGTCAGATATTTCCCTTCTCATTAGATAGTAAGAAGGAAATAGTCAAAGGTGATTGGTCAATTTTTACAGATTGCGGCATATGGTTACGGCTAATGTAAACGCTCCCTAAATCATTCGATCACCATGATCTGAACAGTTCTTTTCCATTTTTCTTCGAAGTTGGATGTCTGTGTTCTTTATGTAAACTCTTTTTGATTTTTTTTACAATATCATAGTATAAACAGCAACAGTTGTAAAAAGTGACTTGTACATACGCGCGTAGATCGTAATTCATGTAATCGTGAAAGTGTATAAAATTTAATAGTAGGTAAGCAGCGTATGTACGTTTCGTGTCGTTAGGTATCTAACAAGGTATTGTGAGCAACAAAGGAAGATCTTCCTTTTCAAATCGGGAATTAAATGTAACACGATCGCGTATGTATTGTATTTAGGCCAGTTTTATTGTATTTTGTAGGCCAGATGCATTAATTTAATTAACATTCGGTTATTACGAAGGAGACGGGCTCACTCATCGATTTTGATGAAATTAAGTTCATTCGACGTATTTTTGCACGAAATAAACGAATCTGACAGAAAAAAAGTGTCGCTCTGCTCCGCGAACCAAAATATTAAGCGTTAAAGTTAACTATTCAGGTTAGAAAATCTGTCACAGCCATGCAATAGTGAGCAATGTGAGCATGAAAAGTGTATGTATGGGGACAGTACGTTCCGCCCACCCCATATATTGGTGTGAGAGGAATGTCACTTTGCATGAAAAATTGTAAAGTTATGTGAAATCTTATAGATTTACAATTTATTACGCAAAACAAAATCCATCTTGTACCAAAATGTGGGGTTAATTAGGTTTCTTTTCGGAGTGGTGAAACCCTCCCCATAGAATGGGGTTAGGGGGAAGGGAAGGGGGACGGAATGTACTATCTCCATCTCCATACATACACTTTCCATGCTCACATTGCACTATTGCATAGCTGTGACAGATTTCCTAACCTGAATAGTCGTCCACTTTATTGCTTAATATCACGGTTCGTGGAGCAGAGCAATTTTTTTCTGCCAGATTCGTTCATTTTGTGCAAAAACGCGTCGAATAAGCCTAATTTCATCGAAATCAATGAGTGAGCCTGTTTTCTTCATAATTATTCAATATTCTTATTCGTGTTAGTAATAGGTCGTTGGAAAATTAAGGATAGTTCCATTTAACGCTCACAACACTCGCATTATTTCTCCTTGTTTAACATTCAATAAATAACAAGAATGAAATAATTCCATAAGCATTGCGAGCATCAAATGGAACGCATCCTAAAAGTATCATCCCCATGTAGCATTCTGTAAGTAATATGGCCAACAATTTTTACACAAATTTATGTATCTTACACATTTAAAGTTTCTGTTTTTATTGTCACATCCTATTCGGTAAACGGAATTCTCAAGCGTGCGCTAGTCTACCAAGCCAAGGATCAGCCAAGTATACAGTTGTTTAATTAATATCGTCGCAGAACTCCAGCTAGTAACAGCCTCAATCTCTCAATGTTGTTCCTGTCTAGCTCTGGAGTTTAAATAATGCGATGGAATTCTCAGCCATCTACAAAATCCAATAATATAACAGTTTATTTGTATAATATACTCTCATGGATATATAATAGGCCCCAAACTGCTAACACTAATGCAAATGTCCAATTTTCATTGCCATTTGTGGTTTTAAATTGATTGGACTTTGGCCTCATTGGTGGAAGTGGTGTGGCCATACAACGCGCTTAATATATATTAATCCACGGATTGTTTTGTATGGACCTTGGATTTAAGTTACTAATGTTTATTATTATTATTAGCTGTATCCGATTGTTAATTTGCATACGATGCAATAATTACTGTATCATGTATAATATGATAAAAAAGGTCAATACTGTATAAGGCTTTATCTGGTGAACAAATAATAGTAGTAGAAGATCATGGTACAAGATAGGGATGAATATTCTGCTGTTATTTATGTAATTTTGTACCAATTTTGTCAGCTGAATATCTGAGCTCCTTGTTCGCACTTTTATAGTATTTTAACAGATACTACTTGTGACACAACGCAAAAAAATGGAAATTGAAATAACACAGACAGTGGTTATGGAAGGTATGGCTTCAGAAGATAATGCAAATAATCAAAATCAAAACATTTGTGGTGGCGGAACAGTCTCTAGCATGAAATGTGAAAATCAGAATTGGGAAGCATCGCATAAACAATCAATCAAATTAGAGCCTGATACTAGATCAACTGGCACTGACAATAGTAATTATGATATCACGGACGAAGAAACTACATGTCTTGACAATAAAGATGCTTTACACAATGGCTTATGTCAGGAAGATTCGCAACATAATGAAGATTCACAACATAATGAAGATTTACGGCAATTTGACGTATTGGATGATCTAGATCGCCATCCAGAACAGAATGATGGTTCTGATGAAGATTCAGATACAGATGAAAGTATGGATTCTGATGTGCCAGATGAAGAAATTGAAGCGATGCTAGAAGAAGGTACATTTATATTTTCTTATATCTTACATTTCCACACAAAAGGTATAACTATATTTTATAATAAAAAAAAAACAATCTAAAAGATTTTCGTTTATTCTATTTTTGTTTATTCTTTTTATTCTTATGTAAAAAATCTGCTGTATGTTTTATATATTGATACAATTTACCCGCATATTACTTTTAATTATCTACATATAAGATGCGTGAATTCCATATTTTTTCAAGAACTACAATTCAAGATTTTTAACTTTACGCTTTCAAGATCAGATTAAATATTTTCTGCTGCAAAGAGAATAAGAAACCAAGTAAGGTTATTTGGCCTTTACTTCTTCACTTATTTGTGCTGTTCACATATTAGTCAATTTTCCACTTGTTATTGTTCTTATTTTAGTTAAATTTTATTGTATTAGGTTTACCAGAAGAATTTAAAGGGAGAAGAAAAGATAAAAAGGATCGTTTGCCCTATGAAGAAAAAGAAAAACTTGTTTTAGATGGTATATTAATATAAAATATTACAAGAGAGGTGATGTATAATTATTTCTAATATTTATATATTACGTTTGTTGTTCTTTTAGAAATTGGACATAATCATTTTGATGTTTTACCTGAAGGATGGGTACAAGTGACACATAACAGTGGAATGCCATTATACCTTCATAAACAAAGTAGAGTTTGTACATTAGCAAAACCATATTTTCTTGGTCCAGGAAGCGTTAGAAAGCATGAAGTTCCTGTCAGCGCCATTCCTTGTCTTCAGTATAAAAGAGCATTAACAGAAGAGGAAGAAGAACGAAGAAAGGAGATAGAGCGCACACCAAACACTGAAGCTTGTAGTCTTCCTAGCGCAAAAATTGAAACTATACAAGAAAATCGCGCAGCACATTCATTAGATAGCGAGCAGCTAAGAAATTATTGTCAGTCTTTGTTTCGTTTTAAATCTATTAAAGTAATGAGATTTCAGTAAGTATAAAAAATAAGATGATTGTATCATCATGAAATTTGTTTTGCATTGATTAACTTTTCTGTCGTAGATCTTGGTCAGCGCGTCGGAAATTTACGAAAATTAAAAAACATCGTAAACAACTTGAGCGTCCAACTTTACCGGATGGTACAAAATTGATAACTTTTCCAGTCAGTAGTTCTAGTGGAAGTGGCAGTTCGCATATTGTGGACGATAATGGACAGAGACCTGCAAAACACTGGATAATGAATCCATCAGGCAAAAGTTATGTTTGTATTCTTCATGAATATGTACAACACGCGTTAAAGAAACAGCCAACGTACAAATTTAAAGAATTAGGTAATCATATTATTTAGCATTTTCGGTATATAATAATAACATATGAAACATGAAACATGTTTAATATCCATCATTGTTTTTTATCACTGAAATAATTAATGCATTTAATTAATAGAAAACGCTGCAACACCTTATTCCGCAGTAGTTTGTATCAATGATATGGAATATGGAAGCGGATTCGGCAGCAGCAAGAAACAAGCAAAAGCCAATGCAGCCCGAAAAACCCTTGAAATTTTGATTCCTCAAATGAAAGATAAAATTTCCGGTGAAAACAGTGGGGATAGTGGATCGAATAATGATAGTCGTACGATAAAAGCATCTAGAGGAAATTCCGATGCAGACCTTTCATTCTTCGACGAAATAGCCATTACGGATCCTCGTGTTGCAGAATTTTGTGCAAAAACTACGGAACCTTCCCCACATGCTATTTTAATAACTTGTCTTCAAAGAAATTATGGTTTAGGAGATATGCACATTAATTATTCAGTAAACACATTGAAACATCAACGAAATGAATTTACAATGAAAGTTGGAAAACATGAAGCTACTGTTGTATGTATAAACTGTTTCCTACTTATAAATAGAATTTTTAATTTTAAATAAAAATTAATCTTAGTTGAATATAATTGCAGGTTTGTCGTAATAAAAAAGATGGTAAACAACGAGCAGCACAAGCGATATTACAACTTATACATCCACATATACAGTCTTGGGGATCTTTATTGCGTCTCTATGGATCGCGAAGTGTAAAATCCTTTAAGGAAAAAAAACAATTGGAACAAGAGATTACCCTTTTGCAGGGTAAAGCTGCCGTTAATCAGCCAAATCATGCTATTTTAGGTAAACTTAGACAAGAGATGCGAAGATTAGCTGAACAACGCGAAGCAATACAACCTATTGGTAAGTTTGTACCACCAGATTTACCAACAGGATCTGCAGCTAATCTTAATAATGTAGATTTGTAAAAAAAAATAGTTAACATATAGCTTAAATTATAGACTATTGCCTTTTAGAAATTATTTTCTCGCCAATGCTTTTATGATTTTTGTATAAATATACTTTTACATCTTATTAAAATATAAAATATAAACTATTTTTAAGTTGATGAAATATTTTTAATTGATTAGTGGAAAATCTTTTTATTTTGAAATTGTACAATATTTTTCTATTCTGGAATTTTTCTTCAAATCGCACTTTTATTCTAATGGTACATGTGAAAAGTATTATAAAAATTATTATTCTCTATCTGACATTCATCACACTAACCAGCAATAATAGCAGTTTTGATAAACATAAAAGTCACATAAGAGAAGTCACATAATAGAGGAGTTTGATTTTATTGTAAATAATTATAACATATAAATATAGACATGTTTATATTCAAAAACACATTCAATAAATGTTAATGATATATACGACGCCTAATGCTACTGATGGACATTTTTATTCTATTCCATGAAAGAATGACCTCAATTTTCAATTTTCCATTGTAACAAATATCAAATTATTTCTGCGGAATTTGAATTAAGTATTATACTTTAGAAAAATCATATAATAATTTGTTCATGTACATGAATTTAATATGATATAAATATTGTATATTATTGACTGTAAAAAAAAACAGGTTTTATACTTAGCTTAAAATATGATGTAAACATGAATACAACTTAAACTTAATAAAATATAATAGAGATTATATTTTTATTTTATTAATCAGCTAAACATTAAAAGATTAAAACCAGTTCTTTTGAATCAAATTTTGTCGAAATAAAATATAATCTTATATGAGCAAATTATTATATACTAAGTTGTGATACATTTTTCCAGAAAGATACTATTTATTTTTTACACTCCACTAAATTTTTAATCTACTTACATTATATCATGGACAATATTGTAATTCTTGTTTCACATCCATGTCATCTTTTTTTTTATCTCTGATCTTACGTCTAAGATTAGTTTAAAATCATATAGAATGCTATAATGAATATGTATGGAAAGTTTAAAATCATATAGAATGCTATAATGAATATGTATGGAAAGGGATAAACCTGCATATTTATATATTCATGTTATATAAAGATATTCAACAATTTTCTAAATTATCGCATTGGTCAATGAAAATTTATTATATAGTCATGGAAGCAATAAATATACAAATTTCAATCTTATTTATTCCAAGAAGATTAACACTTTTATTCTTCAAAAAATTTAATTCGTTGCTTCCTTGGCTATTTTGCTAGTATAAAAATCTAAAAATGTATATACTAATATAAACAAATTTTTTTTCTATCGCTGTATGTAGAATTAAAATAAAACTATTAGAAATTCAATTTATATTTAAAAGATATACTCATAAAACATTTTTTTAAATATATTATCTGATATAAAGTGGATGAAATTGATATGCATGTTAAGTTCCATTACATTATAAAATATTTTTAACAAAACGAGAATAATTTTCTCTTTATTAATGTAATATCTTGGATTTTATAAAATGAATCAAAAGTGTTTCATCTATCATGAGCATAGTTCATAATGATATCGCCATAGGTGCAAAAATTTCTACATCTTGTTTATTACAATTCGTATTATATAATTCGTTCTATTGAACTTTCTCGTTTTACTACTGGGAAACTTTAATAAATCGTTTCAGTGTTGATAAATAATACTGAAATAGGCACTACACTTAATACAGTTGTTTTGCATTTATATATAAACAGCTAATCTTAATATATATAACATAAGTTGCAACAAATCCTCTGTAATGGAAATTTTTTAACATTCGCAAATTTTTTATATAATTTTTTTTGTTATATGTCATTGAGAGAAAACTTTTTTATTACCTATTAATTGTAATTTATGGCCAATTCGATTGGAAGAATTAGTACGCACTGATGCATATTAAAGCTGTTGTACACTGACTTGTAATTTGAATATAAAAATGAAATGCAAATATTTCGAATTATAAAATACATATTTTATCTAATAGTACAATAAAATATATTGTACTTGAGTATTTGATGATTTAATCGATTTCTATGTTTATTTATAAACATATCTTCACGTTATTTTACGTACAACAGCTTTAATGCGCACTGAGTGCGTCCAATCGAATTCGCTATTAGATACTCTTAGCGATATATATCCACTTTACTATTTTTTCAGTTATTTGAACACACACACACACACACACACACACACACACACACACACACATATATAATCAAAATTAATAACTGAAATAAACTGAAATAAAAGTGATTAAATGTAACAATAAGTAATACCGACACAAGATGTTCAAGTGTAAATTACAAATTATTTATTAAGCAAGTAAGTACACGCGTATACGTTTCTTTAATGCGAATTTCTCCGAATAATTTTATTTTGCGTTAATAAGTATACTGATGAGGCCCGAAAGTCCTCATCAGTATAACTAATAACGCAAAACAAAATTATTTGGAGGAAATCGCATTAAAGAAAGAATGTTCTGATACATGAGTTAATGATCAAAACTATTAGATGTCCAATACTTCTCGAAACTTGATTATCAAATTGTCCAATTTAATAACAAAAAAACGAGACTTCTACGGAGGTGGTTCGAGCAAAAGACACACAAAGGTGTGTGTGTGTGTGTGTGTGTGTGTGTGTGTGTGTGTGTGTGTGTGTGTGTGTGTGTGTGTGTGTGTGTGTGCGCGCGCGCGTGCGTGTGTACATATATATATATATATATATATATATACGAAAAAAAATAATATTTTCATATGAACGTACCATATATTGAAATGAATATACAGTTAAATCAACTTGTGTTTTATGAGTATATTTACAATTGTAACATGGAAAAAAATTCATTCATTTTTATATTAACACATGGTACAGATTGCGAAATATATTCGATTCAATATCATATTCGCAGACAATTATAAATGAGATAAAAGAATTTAATACAGATATGTTACAATATACAAAAAATAAAAAATGATGTACAAATTCAAACATGTGTTTTAATCATAAATGCATTTTGATACACTCATATATTTATGTTAAAATAAAATAAATTAATAAAGTTAAAAAAATAATAAAAATAAGATATAAACGCTAGGTCTGTCTAATGTAGAGTTTATTATAAAAATTGCGTTTAAGTGCAAGGTTAGAATAGATTAATTCAGATATAGATAATTGATGGAATAAAGAAAATTATTAAAAGATAATTATTATAAGATATATAAATCACTTTTTGAAGTTTAGCAAACAATGATTAAATACTTTGGTATCTGCATGTGTGCGTGTGTGCGTGTGTGTGTGTGTGTGTGTGTGTGTGGCGCGCGCGCGTGCATACACATATTAAGAATTTTAAGCACGACCGTATATGAATACATCGAATACGATAAAGAAAACTAAAATCGGTCAAATTTTGGATGTTACAAATAATACATTATATATTTTTTTATTAAATCAATTTATTCCAGATATAATTGCGAGCCGATAACATTCGGTTTCAACATAATCATTCTGAAACGCTACTAATTCCTTTTAAATTAAATTAAAAAGAAAGAAAGAAAGAAAAAAAGTAAGAAATTTATTGCGAAAAATATTACCTCAGCCAGGATTCGAACCTCTTAACTTTCCGGGAAGAATGTCTTACCCAGCTCGACCATTGAGACAACACTCTTCCCGGAAAGTTGAGAGGTTCGAATCTTGGCTGAGCTAATATTTTTCGTAATAAATTTCTTACTTTCTTTCTTTCTAATTTAATATAGGGGCGTTTCAGAATGATTGTGTTGAAACCGAATGTTATCAACTCACAATTATATCTAGAATAAATTTATATATATATATATAGAAAAACGAGACCTGTTTCACATTAGACACAATTAGAACCTCATCAATGTACATTTAAAACTACACGCACTTAGTAAGTTTGAAAAAACTGGAATATTTTTTTCTATTTGATCACTATCTTTTTCTTACATACATTACGAATATCCTACGTATCTATTAATTTCAATGAATTCAACATCTAAAGGGGAGTAAACGGAAAAAATGAGAAATGTTATGATGTACTAAGGTCGTGCAGCTAAATACACATTGTCTTTTTTTTTACTTCTATACAATTATGTACATGCATACAGGTTTCTTCTGTTGTATTATAGGTTTATACAAATCTAATATTTCCTCTATTCACTCATTGCATGCACATCTATCTATTATGAACCAGGTCTCAACAATATCAACTATCTTTCTTACAGGAATTGCTATCTCTACATTAAAATATCTAATGTAAAATTGTATGTATATCGAGCAGTCAGAGAATGTGGTTACGTAAATAAAAAGTCTAGTCCTAAGCCACGTCATCCTTGGTTGTCGTCCTCGACAAGTTCTAATTACTTAAAATTATCCAACGCATTTTTAAAAAAGCATTATATAGATGTATCACAGGTACTGTTACCAGATAGAGCCATTTTTGAAAGACTAGAAAGACTTCGTCTGGGACTACTACCTCCGAGAAAGCTGCTGCTAGACTCAGAGAATATTTTTCGGAAGCTAAAATAAAATTTTAAAACGCTTTAGATACATGTTACACACAAATATGAAGAAACGAAAATAATAAACACATACAATTTACGAATTCCAGATTCAGAGGATTTTTTCCATGGTGCATCATCTGGTTCATAAGGAAGCGGCCCCTGCACGGGTGCATCTTTGTCATCCTCAGGACTGAAACAACATGAAATTATATGAATATTTTATATGGCAAATAATTTATATATTATTTATTATTCAATGATTTACATTTCAGGTTTTGGTCTATATAATTCTAGTTCGTCTTCGAGATCCGAAACTCTTGCTTTCAATTCATTTCGCTCGTGTAAAATTTCTTTTAGTTCGGCAGTCGTGAATCTGGGCCTATCAGGATCATCCAGGTCATAAATTGCTTTGTTCGTCAAATCAGGACAGCCTTGTAATTTACTCAAATCCTCATTTTCTTTCTTAGCCATGCCAAGCCGTCCCCGAAGATTTATAAGTTCCCGATTCTGATCCTGCAGTTGTGCTAAAAAGTCAGCTCTTTCTTCTACTAAACCTCGAGCTTGCATTTGCGCTTGTCGTTGTTTACGTTTCAATTCCCGTCCCAGTACGGTAAGTTTCTCCACTTGTGCACTCAACTATGTACAACACGTTATATTATTTTTATTATGTACAACTTATAATAAAATCATATGAATTTTCATGTTAAGACATAATTTTAAAACGAAATTTTCTCTTTAAATCTTTAATAATTTTAAAGTACTTGGAAATATATAATAGACATATAAGACATGTATATTTATATTAAAAATATTCATATCTTATGTCTATTAAAAAAAATCATCGAATTGTGCATATGTATATATAAATACCAATTTACATTTTCAATTTCTGCGGTTTTTTGTGACAATTCTCGATCTCTAGCACGGATCTGCTCTCGTTGTTTATCTATCATAGACCTCAAATGTTGTAGAACTGCTATATCAACCTCCTGACTAGCTGTGATAGCTAAAAATTAATGAAACAGTTATTTCATTGTTTTGTTAATATATACAATGTTCTGTCAAACGTATGTCTGTACGTTTAACAGAACCTTTTAATAATTACTGGATTAGTGACTGGTTAATTGGTGTTAGTACTTGTTTGTTTACTGCTGTACTGACTATCACTACGTGATTCATGTAGAGATTCGGCTAATCGTCTGTTTTCTTCTTGTAATCTAGTAACCATTGCTACTAAATCGCGTGATTCTTGTCTCCAGTGTTCCTCAATTTGTTCCAATTCCTAAAAGAATCAATTAAAGTTAACAATACATAACTGTGATATCAAATATACGATCATGAATTATAAATCGTATTGAGATTGTTGTATAAAAGTTAAACTATTAGCTACCTTTTCAAATCGTTGCCTATCTTCAGCCTTTCCAATCTTATCGCTCTCAAGCTGAGAAATCTTAGCACTCAGCTCTTGCACCATAGTATTTTCACGCTCATTCTTAGTAGCAAGATTCTCAAGTAGCTCTAAAGCGTTTATCACCTTTGGCATTAAATTGGTCACCGACTCCACCCCAAACAGATCTATGAGCTTCTCGCATTCCTTCCCTATCTCCGATGCAATATCGTACACGTCCACTACTGACACATCAGATGCAACAGAATATTCTTCCATTTTGCAAGTTGCGTTACCTCTCAGACAAAACGGCATGAATACAACTTTTTGCCGCAGCACGCTCTACGCGTAAATCTGCTGAATGTTAGGAGAAGGAGATCTCATAAAGACGTTTCGCCCGAAGATTATCGTCTTTCTACGTTTCTAATGTTTCTATACACTTGATTGTGCGATCTCCGATGGAGAATCGCATACATACAGAACAAAGTTACAGATAATCACAGCCAAGCTACACGAAATATTCTAGTGCGTACGCCACAGATATATATACGTGCCTGTAGGTTTGTGATAAATAAATTGCGTGACTTAGGTGTGGCGTTAATTGTCAAAACGACAGAATCCGCAATCACGCATCGACGGACGTTCGCATTATGCACTCGTCGTTTCTTAGATCGAATATCAGCCCGGGAAGTGCAACGGACTCCGGTGATGTCATAGCAATTCTATCAAAACGTCATGTTTAAATTCCGGTCGCACACACAGAAGTTACGGCGGAGCAGATGATTGAGATTATTCACGGTGTATATATATATATGTGCACATGTATGCGATTCATCGCACAGTACCGAGCCTACGGCACCGAGAGGAACGCCTTCTCTCGGAGCAACATGAAACGTATATAGACAAGAATTATTTTTTCCTATCGACATTCTAATAATTTAGAGTATCTATTGCACAACGATGTGAAATGAATCACGAAAAATGGTAATATTTTTATTTTTTTATATATAAATTATGCACATGCACACATACATAATAGCAAGAAAAGTTGAGAAAATATAATAAGCTTAATCATTATACTCATTGCTATATACAGAAAATAATGATTATTATAAAAAATTTTTCATGTATGAATATATATGTATAAACATACATAAATATTCATAAACATATATAATCATATATGAAATATGTCCCTACAGCACAAAGTTGCACAAAAGTTGCAGCAATACTGCTGCAATATTGCTGCAACGTTACACGTATTGCAGAGATTTTGCAGTAATATTGCTGCAAATTTTGTGCTATATGGGTACATGTTCATACATCCCTCTTTCTTTTGTAAAATTAGTTTTTAGTATAATAGACATAATAATATAGTAATGTGAAAAAATAATAAAAGTATAATTTTTGCATTATTCGTTTTAGAAAAAAATAAGTTTGGAAAAATATAAAAAAAATTGTTCATACACAATTATACATAATTTTATATATAATTATACATAAGTAATTTTTTTATATTACTTTAAACTTGATTTTTTTTTCTAAAATAAATAGTGTGAAAATTACCCTTTTATTATTTTTAATTATTTTCTATTTTCACATTACTATTATTATTTCTATTACACTAAAAAGTAATTTTACAAAAGTAATTTTACAAAAGAAAGAAAAATATATGTGACCATGTACATAGACATATTTCATATATGATTATACATGTTTATGAATATTTATGTATGTTAATTTATACATATTTATACATATTCATGCATGAAAAAAATTGCGTGATGGAAAGAACGAGAGAGATAACACTTTGAGATTAAAAAAATATTTAAAATCAGACTTACTTAAATTATACAAATAATCTATATACATTGTTTTTAATATTTTAACAACAGATTCTTAGAAAATATATGGTGTCTCAAAGTCTTAAGTTAAAAGGATTATAATTTCAGGTGACAGAAAGTTGAAAAGCGTTCTGTATCGTCGATATATTGCATAGAAAGCACGTTGGAATGCAAGGATCGTAACCATAGAAGTATACGTATTGTTAGATCGTTAGATGTATCATAACATATACTCTGGATAATTCTGCAAATAAAGAGATCGTAAAATCGTTTAAGAAGTCTGATGCCCGTTTCTACTAATGTAGATTAACTTAAATCTCGGTTCAACTTACTCTTCATCTTTTTCTTATTCTTAAAACTAAAAAAAAGATGAAGAGTTAATTGAACCGAGATTAAACTGTATTGATAGAAACGAGCATCAGAGAGAGAAAGGATCATGAGCGAGCAAGAAGACATCGCGATTTCAATAACTCGAATGGAGAAACTTTTGACGAGCGTTACTAACAGGATAAAGGAATCGGTAATTTTGCAAAATTTATATTCGAAATGAATGAATTTCTTTGTTTTCTTAACAGATATTAATTTTTTCTTTTATGTTTTTTTGTTTGAAAAAGTGTTCATTCTAGATATCTCTCAAAATTTTTCTTATTTAATTATTATTTAATTTTATTTAATATTTATTTCAGTAATTTCACTCGATTTCAAACTTTATATTTCGTGTGTCGTATACACAAGATTTTCAAACGCACTGATTGGTTGTTGGATAGAGAATTTCCGAAGTTTCAATAATTTTTCTCCGATCAATCAATCGGCGAGTCTGAAAAAGAACTACTTTTATCAATGTGATAACGCGTTAACTTCGTGCTAAAAATCGCTATGTTGCATTCGTAAAACAGTTTCAAAATTATCCGTTCTATAACAATTAAATATTGAATGTTAAATAAAAAATAATCTTAATCGAATCATTCTTTATTATTATTACTTAATAGATTGAAAAATGTGGAGTCGATGATTCACCATTGCTTCAAGAGATCATCGCTCTCATCGAGCTCTTAAAAAAATTCGTTATATCCCGCATGAAGAGACCTCCCAATATAGAATCCATGCACGCTATCAATTTGCACGATTGCCGGACAAAAATAGCGGAAGTCTTGGCGGAACTCGAAGGTAAATTTAATGAAGAAAAATTCTATTGTTGTTAAATAATATATACGCATTATTTCGGACACAGATTAAAAGTATCAATTACCATGGCAGCTTTGCAGGAGATGTCTGAAGAACAAAACTCGAGCTCTGAAATTTTTCTGAGGGATATTGTTACCTGCGTAAATGACGAGGAAGAAATAATGCGAAACATCAAGGAAGTGTCAGAAGTAGAGATACCAAAAGAAATGTACTGAGAAATGTATTATTTATTGAAATAAAATTCATCTCTCTTTGTATTATAATTTCTTACAAATATTATAATTTCTAACAAATTTTATTTTTATTTGTAGAGAGGAATCAATGCGGGAAATGATGAATGTAAGGGAACGAGAGGAAATACGAAGGAAAATATTACAATCTGAAATAAATTCAGCAGAGCGTAGATTGCACAATATTACAGAATTCAATGCAACATCTGAGAAAAAGCTTTTTGATATATGGTAAATGTGAAATAATTTCCCTAAAAATATTCATTTAATTAGAGAATATCTGTTATCATCCAAGAATATGAAGAAGTTATTGTTCAATTTTATTAATTTTATATTTTAGTGCAAACATTGAACAACAATATATTGCACTTCTTGCTAAATATGATTGCGACATCGGCGCGTCTCATGCGTTATCGGAAGAACTATCAAAAAACAATGAAATTATTAAAGAAAAAATTAAAGAAATGGAGGTTTGTATATTTAATCTTAAATTTAATATATATTTAATATGTACAACTTTTCTGAACTGTCATTAATTTTTTTCATTAGGATCAACTGACCGTGCAACGGGAACTGTATGTTCAATTCAAGAAGGAGCGAGAAATCGCGCTAATGATAGCTTTCACTAAACAACTGGATTTACTTAGGCGCAACCGAGCCGCTAAGATTATCCAAAGAACATGGAAAGCGTATTTTGAGCGTATTTCTTTAAAGAAACGACGAAAAACGAAGAGAAAATAGACAAAAATAAGATAATTCCATCAGTTTTACATTTGAACAAACAAATGATATTATTCTAATAGCACAGATCTTCAGATGCGGATTCTCCGTATGTCCTTTGAACATTCTAGTGACATCCCCAGGATGTATTCCGGATACAGTGTGCTATTAAAGTAGTTCGTCAATTTACGCACGAGAAAACAAAGCACCGAAAATAATATTTTATGAATATGCTAAGATATATAATCTAAACTACTGTAATGGGAAAACTAGAAGGAAAGAGCAAGTGACATTACATTAGCTTATTTTATTCACTGAGTTGACAAAGCATAGCTACTCCTCTTATAATCCAGTGTTCAGATGGTTTCTCCGTAGGCAATCGTATGGCTATGACAAAGTTCGTAGAGTGACCAGTAGTGGATAATACCCCACGGCGTTCGCTGGTTTTATATAGCGGACAAACATACAATTGTCTTTCTATGATATCTTGCTTCTTTATTGGTATCAGCCACAGCTGGAATTGTAGTGAAAAGGTAAGTTTTGTCATTGATCTATAAATACATGTATATCGTTTCTTGGGAGATAAATTTACTTACAAAAGGTACGTTATCGTAAAGTACTTTGGGAAAACTTTCCTCTATACACATTTTCTTTATATCAAATCTTGCACCGTCCAAAAATAACCCATAAATGTAAACGCCATCTTCGGGCATAATCGTGAAGACAGTTTCTTTCAGGATTATGAAATCAAATGCAAGAAGGTCTATAGGAATCTGATATTTTCGCGCGTAATTTTGCAGTGTCCCAGTTAGAAATGCTTGCGTAAAATAAAACCCAGACAACCAGAATGTAACAGGTGGTCCCTTCTCATACCATTGCTGTATAAAACAAATTCATGTTTCAAAATACAATAGTTTAAGATTAATTAAAAGAACAAAACGCTAATATACAGATAATTACTTGTAAAAATGTTAAACGTTGTAGAAAATCATTGATATAACTGCCCAAAGGTTTTAAAGAGGGGTAAGAATTTGTTTTCCACAAAAGAGGTAACTTGCTCATCAAGATTGCTCCGTAAATATCTTCAAGCTCAAAAGACATTAGAATCAAACCTGCGGTATTACGGTATTGCGATAATATAATTCCTAAGGCGCTGTTAATTTTTTTTATTCAATTTTTATCATAATACTTTTATTATATATACATATAAATAAAATATGAAAGATTAATAGTTCAAGTTAATTGACAATATTTCACGTGTATGAATTTTTTTTTAATTGATATACCTTTAATAGCTTTTTGTATATTAATAAGACTATTCCTGATACAGTTTAATAATTTGTTAAATCTGTCCATCTCTTGCACTAACACAGTGTTCATGCTTTGACTGTATAATGTAGGATATTTAGTAAGTGCTTCAATGAGATCGTAATCCTGTGGAAGCTTATCCAAGATATCTGTCGCGACATCATAAACTATATCATCGTCAGAAATTTGTCTTAAACCTTTAACAGCTTCCTAGGAGAAAAGATAATAAAACGTTTCATTATCTTTACTCGAATCGTTTAGTCCATTTAGTTTAAGATTACACCTCAAGCTCAGAGAAAATCAAATCAAGATTTATTAAATCAAGATTTATTACGTGCGCATGATGTAAGATCTCAAAAAGCGATATATAACATACCTCATTAATTTTCCAAAGATCCTGAGATCGAGCAATAAAAAAAAAGTAATTATAAAAAATGCATATTTAATACTTTATGATTGCATAAAATTTATTAGCGATTAGTGTAAATTAAAATTCTATAATTATAAATTAAAATTCTATTATTTTTCATGATTACATACCGTTCGATCCTGAATAAAGTTTGATAAAATAAAAAAGATAATTGTAATACATACGATACATAATATAATTATTTTCACAAAAAATTAAATAAAAATTACTTGAGTGAGCAATAATGAAGAGAATAACAGATCTGTTTCTCGCTGATCTTTAAGTATGTCGGCATTTTCATTCATGCCAAATACACTTGGTTCTGTAATTATCGGAAGTTTTCTAATGTATGCGATAAATTCTTCGTGTTCTTTAACGATCGGACAATAATAAATAGTAGACGATGCGTCAAAGTAGTATATTTCATCAGTCAATAGTTTCCTAAATAAAGACATAAATAATAATTTCTTAATTGATTAAAATTACACACGGACAATAGTTAATACTCACGGACAATAGTATTGTAATAGAATAGTATTCAGTGTTCTACGGTCCCACTCATCTGTAACTCTACCTCCATAGTTGCATTCACCCGTGAGGTACAGCAAAGCCTCAAACTGCACGTCCTCGTAATCGTCCAGAAACATCTTTAATTGCAAAGCGCTGATCCTCAGATCTGTCTCATTAAATTCGTATGGAATGTTCCAGCCAATCGGGCCAAATTTCCGTCTCTCTTGTACGATAGCATGGAAGAAGCTCAACGAGTACAGTAGCTTTTTAAAGTATTCGCTTTGAATGCAGCCTTCGAAGAACTCTATATTACTGATTGGATCATTTGTGTAGGACCTCAAAATATTGGCCCTGAGTCCTTTGGGCGGTTCATTCGTAATCTTGATACCGTTTTGAAGGACCGATGTGGGAAAATGCTCTGCCGGATAACTGGTTAACCATAGCCGGAAGTCAGGATGAATCGTATCGGGTGTCAGATCTTCGCATATGTTTTCTAAAATCGGCATCCAGCTCTTGGCCAGGTGACAATTTTGCAATATTACCCAATTACCATGCCACACACCGTCGTCTATTAATCTCTCCGCTATAGGTCCTTGACCTGAGACAATGACACGATTAGTTTTATACGATAAATTTTCATACAGTAAACACTTACCTTGGCCAAGAGACAGAGAGAAAAGACGGTCCGCACCATAGCCTTGCTCATCGGCAAATGCCAACAAGGTTTGCGTCGGATCGGCACCGGGAGTTAGGATGAATATCAATGGAATACTACAGTTGGAATCCGCAAAACAAGATGCTAAGTCAAAAAGTGGCGCTTCTACGTATTGCGGGCCCATTTGTTCTATAATACGAATAATTAGAGTAATCAATGATGTCTGTTTGATTCATTCAATTGATACTCGCTTGTAATATGTCTTTTACCTTCCACGAGCAATTGTACCGCTGAGATAATTTTATCGGGACGGATACAACGCAAAATTAATAATCGTTCGAATAAACTTAATTTGTCATATGGCGCTGGGAAAGTTTCTTTCTGCGGTTCTCTTGAGTCGAATATCTTCTTCCAGTTGTCAATTGCGTTGGAGAATGATTCTCTGATGCCCTACAGAATTGACAAATATAATCTATAAATATCGATTTTCTAATCGATTATACAAAAATTTACCTCGAATCCTTTAATAGTATCCAATCTGCATAGTTCATCCCAATTTTTTACGAGCAGCCACTCGATAGGATTAACGTATGGGTTTTCCAAACCTATTCCACCAGTTAATAAAAATAACCATTGGCTCGCGGCTTCCGGTGTAATGCTCATCTCATGCAGATTGAAAACGAGAAGTAGCGTGAATAACAATTTATCCTTAGCAAATAAAGATCTGCAGATATTGACGTAAAGGGAATATGTGAAGTGTTTGGTCAAGTCTGTCAGACGTTGTTTAATATTATCGGTCGGCTCCGTATGATCAATAGTCATGTTGAAAAGATTCACAAACCATATCAATGAATATTGATACATTGGATCTATGTTAGCTAGAGATACTGTGAAAAAATTAATCCGATTAAAACATTCAATTTAAAGACTTTTTCTTGATATTACTGATGCACGATTTATTTACCTATTGTGAAGAAAAGTATAGTCGAATAAGCCGCGATGGGTTGATACTGCAATCTCGCGGTATCGATCAACTTTTCCGTAACTTCCATGGCCGCTTGCTTTATCAGAATATCGTCGCACAAACTTTTAGACATCATTAAAATGTCAATAGCTTCCTCGTCTTCTAAAATGTCACCTTTTGTCGCGGAAAGTACTTCCAGGATTTTGTTTTCTATCTCTTGCAACATCCTATCATAAAGTAAAAAATTATATAAGTAAATTATATAAGTAAAATAGAAGGAGTATAACGTATATTAAAGAACATACTTTTTGTTTTCAGCACTCTGCACGATTAAAATATTTTTTTCTGATTCCAAATCGGGTCTTTCCCTCGCAACTACAATCCCAAGCAACTGATCCTCCAGACCGCTCGGTGTTATCATAAAATTCAGCAGAGTTACTCTTACAGCTATTTCCGGCAGATAATGAGGATTTCTTAATCTTGTCGTAATATAAAGCCTATGTATCAATATAATTAATATATTATGTAGAAAAATATCTCAAGTTTTTTTAATTATGTTTTCTTGTCTAAATCAATGTGTTATGACAAAATCGTGACGAAACAATTTACAAAAACAAAATTATTTCTAAAAAAATTAGTAGAAAACAAATCGTTTTGCTATCCATATATTGCCATATAACAAGCAATAAAATTTGTTAATAAAAATATATCGCATCAATGAGCTTTTGTTAATATAAAATTTAAAATGCAGCAGTTTGTATATATATATATATAATTCAAGAGTACCTAAAATTAGTATTATATTCTATTATACTATCGCCTAGTTTTATGCACCATGCACCAGCATGCTTGAATGTCTGTTTAAGAAGTATCGGTTCAAGAATGGCATCTAACTCTTCTTCTATATGTTCTAACAACAATGGCTGTCCAAATTGTAGCGCATTTTCTAAAATCCTGATGTAATTAGGTCGATTTAATCGAATAATGCTCATATTATTCTTCTTTTCCATGTTTCTTATCCATTTGTTAGCTTGGCCTTGCGGATCTATTATCAACGGCCATCTTCTGGCATTTCTAAAAAAAAATACTAGCATTATGTAACATTATATATGTTACTGAGATTTACTTTACAATTTACTTACGTAATGATAATTCCATTGTCGATGGAAAATACATCGGCAGGCAATCCGGCGATGTTCCATGATCTGATCGAAACTGGATCGCCAAGTACATCGCGCAGATAGAAATTTAAACTGCAAATTAGTTCCATACTCGTACACAATTGCACCCATTCGTCTATCTGCTGCACACGAAACGGCGTAGTGAATGGACCTAAGTAAGCCACTACACCGGAAGCAATTAGCACGTCTCCCGTTAGTCGATTATATCTATGGAAAGTAGAAAAAAATCAAATTAATATGAATTTACCATAATATACATTCACAGTAATTAAAAGAAAATTTGCAATAATTATAAATAAAAATCCATTTCAAACAAGTCTTACTTGGTGTCTAGATCCTCAGCAGTTTGGGACCATCGTGCATATTCTCCGCCTAATCCTTTGATGAGATCTACTGCTCGCTTCAATTTCGTCTCACATTCCGTCACCTGGTCTGACATCGTTTGAAACTCTATCCTCCTTTTCTTTAGAGTTTCTTCAAGAACCAACAATTTTTCCTAATAGTAAATTTTTTAAAATTAAATTTTTTAAATATATTCATATATAAATGTACTATTATTTTTTTAGAAATTGAATTTGATTATCATTTTGTATTAATTTTGTTGATATTCGCAATGCGTACCTGTATTTGGCGCAATAGTTCTCTCATCATATTTAATTTTTCCATAGCATCACGATAGGCAGCTTCAGCTTCCGCAAGGGCTCGTTTCTTAGGAGCGACGATTTTCGCGATTATATCGTACTCGGACATTGCAATGACCCAACGGCATAATCCTTCACAAGCCGTTGACACCTTTTTGACTTTCTCCGGATCAAAGGCCGGATTCACCAGATACTCTTTCCGTATTGTTTCGATTACTTTATCCGGTATGTTATCCTTATCGAACTGAAGTAGGGATTCTAAAAATTTAACATCGCTGAGCATCTTTAAGGCGGCCTTCCAGAAATCTTCAATTACCGGACCCTCCTTTGTATATATTTTCTCTGGCTTTATTTGCTGTAATAATTCATTGAAATTGCAACAATGTATAAGCAATAAAATAAAAAATCTGAATCATTATTATGCCAGATCTTTTGCGAATGGCAATATATACTATTGTTCATTGTACAATTGTTTTGTACCTTAAGGACGCAAACGCTTTCCACAATAAGCTTCACGCCATAAGGCGGATGCTTCATTGCTTTCACTACTGCGATATCTGCCGTTGTTAATGTGTCTAACGCTGCTTGGGCTCGAAGTAAGATAGGCATAGCTGCAGCTAAATCAGCATCACATTCGGCTCTTATCCTAGCTGCTTCATTCGCGACTGCCTATATGATAATAACTTTATATAGGAGCATAGTTTCGTTAAACTTGTGTTTCATGTTTAATGTCAATAATATATTGTTCTAACAATATAATGTATTAATATTTAATTTTTCATTAAAATGTTAATGTATTATATTGTTAGTACAATATAATATGTCAGTAATCAAATAGGGATTCTATGATCTTACTTCAGCCGCGGCTTCGTCGAATTTGACTTCTGTCTCAACCTCAGCGACTTCCACACGTTCTTTCTCAATGTCAAGCAACATTGTCTGGATATCCTGCGTAGCTGTAATCAATTTTGGTTGCAACAGTTTCAATATATCCTGCATCTCTATTACTTGCCGCTGCGTACTATCCAATTGTCCTAATCCACCTTCATACCGAGTCTTAGCTTGCAGCACTTCTCTGTAACATTATAAAAAATTAAACGGAAAATTATGAAGCTTAATGAAGTCATACTTACCCACGCTTTTTATTGAGTAAAGTCTGAAAAGTCTTGATCATTTCGAGATAAGTTGTAGGCGTCACATAATTGCGTCTATTCAAACGAATGAAGAATTCATTACTTAATTTTTGAGTGGTTATATGAAAGATTTGACACATATCAATACAGACACTTCTTTCGTGATCAGTAAGTTCAACGGTAGCCAAGAATTTCGTCGCGACAGCGAACAACGCATCTTTAGGCCATGGCTTGAATGATGATATTAAAGATATATTATTTTTATATTTTTTTTTTAAACAACAGTGATAAAATCTGATGATTTTATTTTAATACCTGAAGCCAATCTATGGTGCAACAGTTAACTAAAGCCGGAAATTTCCTAATTCGATTTCTAAAAGCGTCACCGATGGGAGACATAGTGACAACAATATGTAATTGATCCCGACAGATTTGTACGAATAGATTAAAAAGCGCCGCAGGGCTACCATCTGTTTGAAATGCTCGTTCTCGTTGTTGATCAATTATTTTCATCTTCTCACATATTTCGACCATCTCATCAGCCATATATAGATTTGGCACCTAAATAAAGATCAAAATTGTTGAATTTTTTCACGTTGTTAAATGTTTTTTAGCGAGCAAAAAGATATACATAAACAAAATGGCGAATAAAGATAAATAAATCGATGTGTTATTTACTTCTCCTGAATTAAGCATATTGCTGATATCTTCCAAGAAGGTCTCTTCTTTAATCTGCGTATCGCTGAAGAGAAAAGTCGAATGCAATTCGGTAGCAGTGACTTTCTTCAAAATAAGTTTAATGTCCTCGTGCCATTCATACTGGCCATATTGTTGCGAAAGTTCAACTTGAAACACGTCGTAGTCGCAAATGTGTGACGCCAATCTGGTTAAAGATTGCCTTCCAGATCCACCGATTCCAACGAGGAGAGCATGACTTCGTGGTTGCTTGATGATACGAGCTATCCTCGATAGATGTTCGATTGCGTACCTTCATATTACATAGAATTTAGCATAAAATTGAATATTAATTGCAAGTATTACATTTATAAAATATTACAAATATAAAACAGATTTACCGGAACAATACCAGATCCATAGGCTTCCTTGTCATTGAATTATACTCAGAAAGATATGTTTCCACGATCTCTCGTAATTGTTCTAAATCGCTAACTTCTTGGTACAAACGAACGTCTACCCCGGGATCGGCAAAATCGCAATATATCAAATTTCGTAATTCATTTATGGTAATCTACAGAAAATGTACAAAAATGTGAGAGGTCAAAGCACAATTTTCTTTTTTAACTTTTCTAGCTAAAGGATAAAATTTACCTGTCGTTCCTTCTCTGGAAGGAAAAGATCTTCGAAGAGCTCTTCTAACGAGACTTTCATATGTGTCTTTAGTGTCACATTTATTTGATGTATCAGCCAATTGATATCAATTTCGTCAACGGAACGGTCTCCAAATACACGAAGTATCTCGTGAACCCATAATCGATTCATATTTGATAGTGCAGGCATAGTTTCTGGAACTGATAAAAGCACTCCCTGCGTAATAATTGTAATAATTAATAAAGAAATTTTCTCGAAAATATTGATAATAATAGATTGAATAATAAGATGTTAAACAACCTGAATAACTCTGGAGAAATCTCGAAGATTAAACGTGTAATGACATTTCGCTGGTGTCGGTAGCAGATTGCGCAAACTCCCTTTATATATGTCTAGCGTTGCTAAAACAATTTGATCAATGCATGGATCAAATTCTTTACTAAAACCCCTACAATATGCAAAAAAACATATACTACATATATTATAGATTTTCATAAAATAAGATATTTACTCAGAATAAATTTAAAATATATTTTGTGAATATTTTTATAAATCTTAAATATTTTTAAATTTATAGACCTTGCATCGAGATGCCACAGAATAATCTTACTAAATATCGCAATCATAACTTCATCCTGGAATTCAGATATTGCCAAAACGAAAAAGTGTCGTTTGAATCGCGGCGTAACATCTTTGCCTACGATTGGCGGAGACATAGCACACATTAATTGGATTTCAATCAATTTTATTAACGTTTGTTCTCTTATATCATACCTGCCAATAAGAAATTAATAAAAATTACGAATATTTTATTCAAATTAAATTTAACACTATTTGAGCAATACTCAAACATGTAATAATTTTATATTACAAAATTATAAGTTAAAATTAAAAAATCAGATGTCTATAAGGTAAACGTTCCAGAAGTGACCAGACATATACCTATATCCGGACATTTACACAAAACTTCATTTGTTTATATTATTATTAATGTCAAATGCTATTTAAAATAATCTTTATATATCTATAATTAGATTATAATACTGTAATAGAAAAAACATTTGAGATTAATAATAATAAATCTTGTAAGTGTTCAGACATAGATACATGTCCGGTCACTGGGATATTTATCTTAAGTGACAAACAATTCAGAGTTTACCATTGCCAGTGATCCAACCATTGCCGTAATAATTCTATGGGCGGTTGTGCCCCAAATATCTCTTTCATTGGCATTGAAACGTCATCGACGAAGACAATCCATCGTTTCCCTATAGGAGGACCATAAACGCCCTTTCTCCTACGATCTAATTTACTCATAATAATATTTTGCGTCTGGTTAGCAGTGGTTTGCGCGGAAAAATTAATCAGCAACGGTTTATTCACTTCGGCATTGTTCTTCCTCAATAGGAAGTCGATTATGTATACCGACTTTCCGGTGCCTGTTGGACCTACAAAGAGTACCGGTTTCTCGTGTTGTACCAGCATCTGAAAGAGAGTCGTGTACCGTACTGTTTCTACGGTTGGCACAATTATTTGATTGACAGGGATGTCACGGGGAATCGGGGGCGCCAGTAATAGCTCGTCCGACCATAATTTCCACTTTCCTTTGCCCTAATAAAAAAAAAAAACATAAATTTAAACAAGATGAAATTTAGCGAAATAAAATATCTTAAAAGATAAAAATATTTTTTATTTAGATATCAAAATTAGATAAATAAATTTTTGCAAGTTTACCTCTTTAATAAATCTGTAATCAAATACCAGTTTATGCTTTGGTATGATAAATATATAGGGTTTTAAAGGTGATGGAACCGGTTCTTGTAACTGATATGTGTTCATTAGCTCCTGAGGAAATTCTTTCTCCAGAAGCCCACGAAATAAAATGCTAAATGATTGTTTATACTTGGCTTCCAAAGTGCCGCCCATTGCCCAGATGCACGAAAAGAAAAACGAACCCTGCACAAATATTTATAAGATTAATTCATTACGACTTACAACATTTTATTAACTATTTGCTTATTTGATTCCGACTTCTAGCTGTGCTCGAAGATCAAGTTCGCTTAAATTTTGTACTATTTCTTCATTATAATAATCATTCAAGAAACAATCCACGAGATAAGTAACAGATCGTAAAATGTTTGAATCAGGCATCGGACATATTTCCTGCAAAGTAATAAATACAATGTATGAACAATACTTATAATACGTAATTTTATTTGTATCAAAAATAAAAAGTCTCCTACCTTTACGTTACATCGGCGTAATAAATGAAAAAGAGGTTTACAAAATCTGAGGAATAGCGATTTGTAAAGAAAGACTCGTAGCCATTCATCTATCACTTTTGGCAATTTAGCCATCCAAGAATTTAATAAAGGGTCCCATCCTAATGCTCCAGGCTCCATATAAATCATTCCTGTTTTGAACAATTTTCGTTGATCATCTAATTCCAGATTTCAAACTTGCTTATTGTCAAAAGATCCCATTTACCGCAACGAGATACTGTGGCCGGTGAAGCAGCTTCTAGATCTAATGGCTCGAATATCAAGTTGGTCATCGGCGCCAACTGAATGATCTCTCCGCTCATCAAACATAACTTTTTGTTGTCGTCAAGAACAGTATTCATACTTTCTATCCATATTGCGTCTATCGGACCATCGAAAACTAACCACTTTCGATTGTCGTTTGTCGAAGTTGCAAAAGCTCGATAGCTAATAGCCAGAATACCGTCCTTCCATTCGTGAGAGTCTGGATCGAATTGCCCGTACAATTGTCCAAGAGTTATTGCCTTCGGATTGATCACCGTTATCTCTACTTTGCGCTCGTTTATCCAATTCTATTTAAAATTAACATTAAATTTAATTATTTGATTTAATCATATTATATACTGCTATAATTGCTGTCATTTTTTGATGTGTTGGAACTGAAGTAACAATTAATGAGTTAGGAACATTTACATTTTCTTCGCAAATTTCGAGTGCGTCTGCCAGCATTTTGTAGGCCGTAGTCTTGCCAGCGAAGGGATATCCGATGATCATGAATCCATGTCTGACTAACATCATTTCGTATATTTGTTGAATTTTCTCTAGAAACTCAGGAACGCACTGGATGTTTGCAGCGGCGCACGCTTTATGCACGGACTCATTTAAGTATACATAGTTCGGTTCAGGAAGTTGCACGTTTGGAAAAAGATCCGAGATGATGCCCTAAAATGATATATTCTTGATGATTTATCCCCTTTATTTGAGCATAAATGTATAGACATACGTGAAACAGTGGTATATCTTCACTAAGAAACTTGGGCAAATTCACATCCTTTATACTACGCAGGATTAAAATGTCCTCGTTTTCTTTTGGATACTTCAATTTCAAATGTCCTGCTGCTATTAAGACAGTCTTTACTGCTCGCATACCGTAATCATAATGAGTCTGGCTAGACAGTTGCTCTGAGCATAATTTATAAGCCATAACTATTTTAACGGACAAAGGTCTCGCGTTGTAAAATCCATATGAGTACAAAATGTTTTCTGCTATTAAAGCGTAATCCGGTACCTGTTAAATATTTTTAAAAATATAACATAATTGTACAAGAAAATAAAGCATATTTTTTTCAAAGCGCAGATTTGATCTCACCATCATAGCCACTGGTCGAAATAAAGCTTTCAAATTGTCTGGCAATTCCGTTCTGCCAGCGTATCCCGGATTCATTGTGGTGAATATCGCGCAGGTACAATCCAGTTTTAATTCTGTTTCCTCGAATATTAATATCTCCTTCCCTGCCTGTATAGCTCGTTGAAGAGTTAATATTAGCTGCGCCACTACCGATAAGACTTCTAAATCAATGCGGTTGAACTCATCGAAACAAGACCACGCACCTGTACAGGCTAATCCCTGTTGAATTATTTAATATATATTTACAATAAGATATAATTTTTTATTTGTTGTAAAAACGACAAGTTATATTTTATGCTTATATTACTCGAACAAAAATTTTTTTTTTTTAACTTTAGCTTCACAGGACGTCCCATTTTAATCAATCCAATTATCTGCGATATTAAATTACGATACGAAATTATTAATGATAAAACATTTTTTGTACACCAATAATTTCGGAAAAAATTAACTTGGATTGATTAAAATGGGACATTCTGTATAATTGTTTTTGTATATTCTGTAAACTGTTAAATTAAATGTTTCCAATTTGTACTTTGAAAAATTTTCCCAGAGCGATATAGTCTAGCCCTTCCGAGCAATTGAATACGACGCATTGCTTGGCAACTGCCTTTGCTAGATCTTTGGTAGTTTCAGTTTTTCCTGTCCCAGCAGGTCCTTCCGGAGCGCCGCCGAGATGCTGGTTGAGGGCACCGAACAAGGTACGATAGCATCGATCGGTGAGTGGCGTGATCACTAATCGCGATGTATTGCCCAAGTATTCATATGCATAGGCTAGCTGAGAATTTATCATCATCGTATGCAAGTTCTCATCCTATAGAACAAAAGCATACATTTTCATATTGGCGACACTGAATATATTATACGATAACGCAAATGTAAATGTAAATTATAAATAAACTGAAAAGAATGACTGCGTATTTAAATGTACTCACTATCCAATAATATCTCATTTGACAAAGCCACTTAAAATCTGTGATTTTATTTACACTTTGCTCGCATAATTGCACCAGCACGTCACGACTGTGAACATCTAACGTTACTAGAGCTTCTGCAAATAAAAACAAGAAGAAAAGAGTAATTTCTGGATCGTAGTAACTGGGATACTTAATTTTTAACCAAACAAAATACTGACCCAAAGTCGTTCGATTCTGCTTTGATAATTTACCGCGGACGAGCTTGACAATTTCATTAAGTTCGTACGTGCATGTTTCTATATAATCTCTTAAATTTTCGGAGTTCTTTGTAAGTTTATTAGTAATATCTGCCGTCCAGTATAGTTTACTAACACAGAGAATAGTCTGCCCCGGCCATTCCAGGGCCCATTGGCTCCTAGCTTTAGTCGGAAAGGCATTTTTAGCTCGTATCACCTGAAGAGAAAAATCGTACCAATATTTAATGATTTAATGTAAGACTTTCTTGTTATCGATTTCAATTAACCTGAGCCTTGACGCTTTTTTTCATATCATTTTCAAGTTCAAGGAGCCATTTTTCCACTTGTCCTCGCGCAGCAGCCGTATCGATTATATCCTCGAGAATAATCAACTCCTCTTCAGATGACATCATAGCTGTGGCCTCCTTGACTTCGGTAAAGCTCAGTTTTGCAATACCCTCGAAACACTTTTTCAAATGCGGTTGCACTCTATAATTAAAATAAACAATTACGAATTGATATGTGTATAATAATAATCAGCATAATAAGGCATATATATATATATATATATATACCGCGTGGGATCCCTTGTCTCACATAAAATTTCTAGAAGTTCATCGTTAGACAGAAAGAAAAATCGCGGAAAGAAGAGTCTCTTTTTCTCTAGATAAGCGGCAAGTCCTTTCTGCACTAATTCAAGCAAAGTAGTACATTTTTTCAAGCGATCCAACATCTTGTCGATATCGATAACACTCATAACTGTTGGATTATCCACGACGATTCTCATAAGTTCTCTCCAGATCTATTTTACACATCATTTAAATTTGAAATTATTATAAATTTATATATATGTATATTTTTGCATATAAATGTAACGAGATAATTTACGTTATGAATAATTACTTTATCTACGGCGATAAATCGTCGACTTTCCTCTGGCATCTGTTGCTGTATATCGGGCGATGAGAAGATTGGTTCAAGATACTTCCACGTTACTTGAACTTTGATCCAATAATCCATAATATTTTGTAAGAAAAGTAACTTGACTTCCCATTCTCTAATAAAATAATAAGATAATAGCATAGAATAATAAATGGTCACGAACTTTATTTGACAATTAAAGTAGCATTAAACTAAAAGAAATTAAATCTCTCCCCCCCCCCCTCTCTCTCTCTCTTTCTCTTTCTCTATATAAATCAGTCTCTATATAAATCTCTATATATAAAATAGTTATTAAAAATTTCATAAACCTACAGAGTTTCTTTCTCAATTGGTTTTATATAAATAGAATTCTTCATCGTCTGGGTTTTTGTTAGATGATCGTCGAGCAACATCTGTATTTCTTCTACACTGCCAATAACATATGTGCCAGTCTCACGATAAAAAATGACAGTAAAAGCGATATCCGCCCAACCCGAAAACATTTTGAATAAAGCCTTCTCCAAATTACCCTCTTTAGTAGCCGTCTCGGATATTACATCAAATTTCGCGACATAGTCGCCTAGGCCGTAGTCGAGAATCTGCGGACGTAAATATGATTATGATCAGTAGCCAATGACAAACCAGTTAGGTTCACCTTTACCTTGGTCAACGTCATGTATTGATCGACTTTTATCGGAAACCCAACAATTTCCGAAATCTGTTCCCAATGGCGACTTCTCAGGAAAGGATTCCCGAGAGTCAATATCACCGGCATATGCTCTTTAAAATCTTCGACTTTTAGTTTTACGGTTTCTGCTAACTTTTTCACAACAGGTTCTTGAAAAGTTGTTTCCAACTTGTATATTGTACGATATGCATTGCTCGTTTCAGTTTCAATCATTTCGGGATCATATGAGCCTATCATAGCTTCGGTCCAATTTTCATGATTAATTAAAAATTCACAGGCAGTGTCATACAATTTTTTGTAGGGTGCCAACTTATCGGCTAACTAATTATCAATAAAAATAATATTATTCCTTTCATATAAAAAAAATAATGAGATAGAAAATGTAGGTATAAAACATCGAATTTTTTATATTTTTAAAACTATAAAAGCTTCGAACTTATAATAATTTCTATAATTTATTTATATCACTAGATTGCTTCAAAATATATGTACTGATAAATGTGAATCGATAAAATTCAACCTTTTTGTATTACCTTTTTTCTTAAGGGATACATTGATGTTTCCCATCCGAATAACTTTTCTTCATCGTTGAATTCTAAAATTGTATTTATAGCAGTAATCAATTTTTGCTCGAGACTCGTAGCTTTCTTTTTGTATCGGTGTATCTCCTCAATATTGCCCCAATGTTGCAACTCGTTGCAATATTTGTCATAAATCTGAAGATCCTGTTGAAATTTCTCGATTCTGACTTTAAGTGTTGCTTGATACTCGTCCGTTTTACTTGCAATTATTTCTCGGTACTTTTCGAAAATTTTAGGCATTGCGTAATACCTGAATATATGAGAATTTCAATTATTTACATTATTCAAAATTTCCAGGTATAATTAAATTTTTTTTCCTTTATATGTAATTGTATCATAAGTGAAACAATTCTTTCATATATAATTATAAAACAAATTTTATTGCAAATTAATATAATTAAAACATGCTTACCAATGAAAAGCAAAATTATTGTTCTTCAACTCAATAGGTGTTAAATGGTGATAATCTGATAAAAATATTATATATTCCATTGCTTCTTGCAATCGAGTTTTTAATTCAAAAACAGTCTCCGTTTCAGATTTATGTATAAAAGTCTGCAATTTTATAAGTTCTGACGTATTTGGCGGTACGCTTAACGCTCGCTTTGCAATGTTTTGATAAACATCTGCTATACTAATAATTAAAACTTATTAGATAATAAAATTGTCACAATTTTTAGTCATCAAATTTGCGAGAAACGTACGCTCGAACTTTTTGTTGATAATCAGCGATCATTCTTGAAATTAATTTATCTTTGAGTTGAGCAGCTGTAGAAGTGAGATGTCTTATAATATAATGTTTGCGAACTTTAAAGAGATCAGTAAAAGATGTCCAATGAAACTCTAGTGGAATATTCTTGCTCAATTGATCATAATAATCAACGAGTTCGCAATATTTCTGATACGGATTAGGTGGTTGAGTCTTTAGAAAGTCTTCAATGTAATTGATGTCCTCATTATTTATTAAGCTCATATGTTTATCGAACTCATGCAACTGCATTTCCGGTTCAGTTTTATATTGTTCAATTAAATTTGATATGACATTCGCATGTTGCTCAAGAATGTCTGAAGAAATTATTGGCTGCGAAAGCAGGTAGGAATTTAATAATTATAGTATTATAATATAACTTTATTAATAATTTTTAATCATTACATTGAGTATAATAATCAAATAATTATTGGAAATGAAACTTTTGGCAGTTATTTAATAATTTTATTTAAACATTATATGATATTTTTAACCCATTCAATATTATATAAAGTGTATACCGTGAGCAATTCAGTGGAACTACTATCCGGATAAATCCACTTGAGTTTTACTTCCACTCGTGGTAATGTTGTTACAGCATCATAAAGAGAATTCAGCAACATTGAAAGGCCGTTTGCAAATCCTTTGAATGTAGGATCAAAAACGATAGATGTGTTTCGTACCACAACGTTTATATTAAAGCCACAATTTGTGTACTGTTTAAAATAATTGTATTTAATATATTGGATCGAAATATACATTAAAAACAAATTTTTAATCGGACACCGACTATAAAATTATACTATAAAAATTATACTTACACCAACGTCTTTGAGATAATTAATATAGTCTTCCATCGAACGTAAGCACAAGTCTCGCAATTGATTTTCCATGACGTAGGCAAGGCAATTGAAGAATCTATTATATTGCGGATTATTCACAGATGGTAGAGTTCCCTTCTTCGAAGCCTATTGATGTAGAGATTTTAACATCAGGTATGAATTAATATCTATAAAAAGTATTTCTACCGTTTAAGGCTTAAGTTATACAGCAAATTTCTTACTGTGAGTAAAATATTGCAGAGCTTTGGCAACCATCGTTTAAGAAGATCATCGCTCGTATCTTTAAGAATTTTTAAGAATTTGTAATCAAATTTTGAAAGATCGTACGGTTTTCTATACGACGCCAACTCTCGTATGTCTACTTGTTTGACCTCTCTATGAATTACGAGATTATACTGGACCAAAAATCATTTCATGTATAATAATATTCTGATGCTATATGCCATTTCAATTTACTAACCCATATTCACGATACCATAAATTTACAATTTTGCGTATGCACGGGTGATACAGCATGATCGATCTCTCCTCCAATTTTGCTCTTCTTTTTTTACATTTAATACAGTGCTCCAGCGAGAACAATTCAGCAATTTCTCGGGAGAGCAATGGCTGCAATGTGTAATCGGAATGTGTAATCGCAAAAAGCAATCGAGTGTAAAGAGCAGCGACCGTATAGGATTATTGGCAAAATGTTGTCGAACTCAACATCAGGTGCTCAAAGTTTTTTTTACTGCTCATGAAATAATACTTTCTCATATACCTATGTTATGTGTCATTGCAGACATTTGGAAACGGTAGTGTCTCGGCGTCATAATGCGAGACCAACAGTGCAACTTTATGCGATAATACTTACCGGAACAAAGACCTCCTCCTCGAAGGGTTCCTGCAGCACAAAGTCAACGAGAGATTTTTTCATGTTCGCAACATAGTCGCTTTTTAATTCTCTAATCAATTGATTGAAGCATTTGTTGTGTTTCTTCTGCCATTTAGCGGACACCATGCTCGTTATCTTCTTTAACGTGTCAGAATCTAAGGTACCTGCGTGAATGTCGTCAACATCATGAAGAATGTAGTAGTAATACCTCAAGAGATTCTTGTCTTCTTCCGTGAGCCAAATGTCACCAATATCGTCGACGTCGCTCAAAGTTGTTTGTCCGCAAACGTCACCATCATCTAAAATCATACACTCCTTTGCATAGTCACTACAAATTTCCATCTTGTCTTCGTGACGACTTTTGCATTTCATCGGCCCTTTGATCTTCCTGATCAGATGCATCCGAAATTCAGCTCTCTTCTGACACAGTGACGTATAATAATCTTTGGAAGGAATTATGTTTTGCTTTTTCTTTAGTGCCGTGGTGCTGCTTTTAAATTTATTTAATAATTTTTTTTACAAAATTTGATATATACTTTATACAGAAAATAGAAATACGTAATCAAGCATTACAATGTTATACTTTGCAAGAAACAAACAATATTTTACCAACTGCTAGTAGCTTACCTCGACGAAGCTTCACACTTTTGTGGCAAATTGCAAATCTCCGGTTCATCTTTAATATATTTTTTTAAACGATCATATGTCTTCTGATGCGCGTGATAACTTTTAGAAAGCTTGATATTTGAGGAATATATGTGGGAAGTGGATTTCATCCAATCGCAATGTTTTTTACGAGATTTCCCAACGAATGACTCCTTACTTTGCTTTGTCAATCCTGTGCATGATTCCGATTTATAAATGTCAATTCTTTCGTCGCTTTTATCTTGCTCTATAATTTCTTCCTTTCTTTCACTTTTATCTTTTTCTTGTACACAACGCAAGTTCTCCATCATGTAACCCCAAACCTTTACTTTCTTTTTATCAAAATTATCCCATTAAAGTAAATTTTAGGACATTAAGTGTGTACATGATTTGAACAGAAAATCATAAAATGAATCACTCAACCTCTTCCTTTACGGTACAACATACCGTTTCACTCGCTTTATAAGGGTTACGTTACCATAGCAGTCACAATAACATGGAGACGTTACGTCAATCCACGTCAATCGTACATACATAAATTTATATTTGCATATATTCAGAATGATCTTTTATCGATAAATACATTTTTATACCTGAAATTCTATAGTACATGTAACATAAACTAGTACTAAATATAATACGCTAACATTGTAAAAGTGCATTCTGAATATAGTCCGATATCTTTACTGTTGATTGTTGCTGATATAAGAATTGTTACATATAATAATGCAATATGCATTAATAACGCAAAATATAATTGAAAACAAGCATTTGTGCAAAAACAAAAAATCTATTCTGGGAAATACACATTTAATAAAGAAATGAAGGCTGAAGGATGTAAAAAAAATGATAGATGTCTGTTCCTTTTAACATAAATATTTATTGTGTATTTATATATGTGACATCGTTTTCAGAATAATACTTTCATAAGTGTAGTGAATCTGTCGATGATACGTATAATCTGATAGTTTGATATTTATCAATGGCCGCTAGCTTGCGACTTTGCGGTACCGTAGATATGAAGATAACGATGCAATATAATATATTTCCTTTATATATCGAAGATTCCGCAAAATATAAAGTTTAACGCAAAATATAAAGTTTATCGCGATATTAAATTTTATATATTTGTATTTATATAACGTATATATAATATATATATATATATATATATATATATATATATATATATGTACATATATCACGACAATTCACACACATTTGATTGTCACTCGTCTCTGATACATATAGTACACTGTTGATCCCTCTATACATCTAAATAGGCAACGTGAAGTATTAATTCTTTCTTTATTCCAGGAATATGCGAACGAGAATTCAGTTCAACAAATTATCAGGGACAATTTGCTAAGTATGTCTGTGTACGTGTGTTCGTTCACGCGCGCGCACGTGTACATGTATACGTGTGCAAAAAAATAAACATGTTGGACCCCCGCAACCTCCTAGCATGCCCCTTGCACACTACGATCGGAATTAAAATATCCACATATAGACGAACGATTAAGAGCGAAAAGGCGACGCTTTAAAGGGAGAAAAGCACCCGTTTTTGTTAGCTTTTGCCAGTGAAAATATGTGGGCGGCACATGCTCCGCAACGGCGATTCGTAGCCAAAACGAGGACCGCGTGGATATATTGATTTTCTTTCCGACACCTTTCCGATGTTTTAACGTCGAAATATAGTTGTCACCGTTTATGTACGCGATAGTGATACGTTACACAGGGATAAACCATAAACGATTTAAATTGTCCTTTCTTTTGATATATCGTAGAGGTAGAGAATATTTACAAACTATTTTTGCAAAAAAGGATAAATGTCGACGACGCTTGTCGCGACATTTTTTCGAATCAATTGTTTGTAAAATCAAATTTTCCATCAGGATAAACATAGATTGGTTTGAATATTTATATAGTATTTATTGAGAAAAAATTTTGTATTCTGTTTCAAAGAAAAAGCTATTATATCGTGTTTTCTTTGACAGTTATACCCTGTGTAACGATATAATTGTACAATTATATCTAACGGCTTATATATCTAATGTTGATTGACACAGGTACATTCAATGTGAGTACGAATAACACAGCGTTTTAAAAACGTAATCGATTAATTATTGAAATTTATCTTTGCAACTGAATTAATTTCTTTATTACGCAATTCGCGGACAAGTAATCTTTTTCATAATCTTAACGAGGTTTTTGCAAATTCGGAAAGAGTAAAATAAATATGATAATGCTACTCACACACATCTACATTTCTGATGATAACATACATGTATTGATACTTCTATACCAACGGTATTGATCCGGTTCTCCTGTGCCTAACAAGCAATAGCGTTACGGTTGCTTATCTAAGCAACGAAATCCTCTTTGATAATTTTCAAGACAAAACTATATTGACGACATCACGAAACACGATACATTTGACAAATTCGCTTGTTTGACATTCTATGACACATAAATACACGTAAAACGTATAGTTTAATATAAATTTTTCTAGTTATACTCACATGCATTATTGCTATGCTTGACAATGCTTTCAAACTTGAACAGATGTAACTAGATGTAAATATCTCTGAATTAATTGAAAATCGTGTATATTCTTTTTAAATATATTTAACCAATTATATAAATCGATAAGTTAAAATATGTCACGTGATATAATATTTTGTTACAATATAATATAAAAAGAAAATCTTTTTACAATTTAAAATATCCGATATGTTAAATTTTCATCTTAAATCTTGACGGTATAATACGCGTCATCTCTTTCTAACTTTTTTATATTTTGATATTTATAAATTCCAATATTTAATCTTTCAACTTTTATATAATATAAAATTAGCATATACACATCATCACTTTTTAGCTTAGAGAAAAATATAAAAGCATCAAACTCGAAACATTTCATGTTGTATTTAATTGTATATAAAAATTCCATTTGTTAGATCAAAGTTTTATATTGCAAAGAATGCGAAAGGAACTATCTGTCACGCGGCATTATTGCCAAGGTGCTCATTTGAGAAATTTATAGAATTGGAAGGCATAAAATGACACATACTTTGAGTGGAATAAAATAAGGAATTAACTATTTGCCGTATTTTTTTTTTTTTTATCAAATTACTCTATAAAGCGTCTGCCTTAAAATAAAGTACATGAGCCACTTCCAATTATACTTACAATTATCTCTGCCATTGAACACTAATATAGCTTCTTTCACGCTCGGCTGCACAGCAGCCACAGCAGATTAAACACTCTCGTCTTTCTTCACAAGACATTAGGAAAATTAATAATCAAGGCTTATATCGACACCGACGATTTATATACCATATTGCAGTAGTCTCCATTGTTTACACGCAATTAATAGCAATTAATAACTTTCCTAACGACGTATTCTACTTCAGTCAGATTTAGAAAGCGAGATTTAGAAAGCTGCACCGATTTTCAGATAGATACGCAATGTCTTTAATTGTACGAGAGACGCGATTCAAGATACGAATTGACAATGGAAAAAACTTGATATTATTTTGTTTATTTGTTTACTTGTGACAAGCTCGCACGACGGAACGGAAAATCCGGGGAGTCATCGAACGGTTAAGGTCTTGTGAAGCGATACCGGTACGGAGTCCAGGCGAACAGTTCTAAGGGAAAAGAACACATATCCATTGTGTATCCATCATTAACTTGACACATCTTCTAATTACTTTTAACATGCAAGTGATATTAGCGCGGAGAACATCACTATAATCTCGTCGTTTACGCGCTGCTTGGGATGCAAAATTAACGTGCACTATGAAAACGTCCAGCTCGCTTGTGTTTGAAAATAAAGTCTTTCTTCTTCTTCTTTAACTGATAATTAACTTCCGCTCTCTATCCTTAATCTGCAATCTGTTTCGATGCAAGCTGCCGTTTCCAGTTGTGTTTACTACTCCGATGATGAAACATGCCAGATTGCTATGGATCCGTTAATTGATTTATACAAATGTTCAGGTGAAGAAATTTAAATATAGTATCATCTGATCGAAGTGATCGAAAGATCTTGCGAGATAAGCGCGTATTATAACAAGATAGAACGAATCTGATGATGAATGTTGCAAACATGTATACTTTGAAGGATCGTATAATGAATAATTGGATGATTTACTGAATGATTACTGAATGAGTACCGAACGATTCGACGGCAATCGGTCATTGTTTCATATGAGAGATAATAGAATAAATTGAAGTATTATATAAAAGATCAAGAACATCGTTCTTCGTTAATTAGCGGAGGAATTAGAACGATCGCTTTGATCGCTATTCGAATTGATCGGTGTGATCGACTAGTTTTTCATCTACCTGCAGGTGATATATGGGAGGATGTCTGCAGTCTGATCGATGATGATGCGATATGAGACGATGAGAGAGCACGATGCAAAACTACTTGTTTGTAAAGAAGGCTGGTAATAGCGTGGCGGCAGTCACTACATGAATCGCTCTACGATTTACCATGGTTAGTGAAGCACGGGCAAAGCGCATTCAGAATACGATTGCAGAATCCACGCGCTCGATTGTTCCAGCCAGCGATGGTATCGCCACCCTTCAATCTACTACCTGCGCACACACACGAATAGCCAGTATGTTATAAATATCAATCTCGAAAGGTAATTATAATTGCACCATGTTCTACTTCGCAAGTAGCTCTACGGGGGGGTGTCCCACCCAACTTGATCATCTGAAATATCTCCGTCGCTATTGATGGCACGAGAAAATATGTAAGAAAAAAAAATATCAAAGAAAACAAGTTGATGACTGTATTTAATAAAAGATTAAATAATTAACTTATAAATAAATAAAATGTTTAGCTTATAAACATCGATCTTATTTATAATCTTGATTGCGTCTACACGATCATTTTTTATTTTCATATTTTCCCATATTGTGTACGGAGATATTACACAAACACAAGCATATTTCTATTCGTCAATTCAAATATGCATCTATTGAATAAATTATACTTATTTAATGATTACCTACGTGTTCACCAACATCTATAAATTTCTTCAATTATCTTTAGCAATCTAGCCGTCTATACTTTCAAACTATTATCTGTTTGATCTTCTCACATACTTACTTTTTTTCCTCTACCTTTCCAGAGTATAAAATATTTACCATTTTATTTATATCCACCTTCTTTCCCTTCGTTATAGCCGACGCGAGTCAATTAAGAATGTTTCAATTCCGTATAAGTTAGAACATTTAAACAGTAAGAATCAGAACGTAAAATCGATTTGTACTTACCTTCACCTTCAGCTCCCTGAAATATAAAAAAGAAATATTGAAATTGCTTGATTTTCACAATATAATATAGTAAACATTGGCCTCATTGATAAATTAATTCATTACTCTTTGTTTACTGTCATAAAATTTTCTTTAATTGAATAAATTGAATAAATCACGAGTTTATTTACCTCCGATTGAATCTTTCTTTTCGAAGCCTCTGTAGCGGCCGTCTCTATTACTTCACTGATAAATTTCGTGGTTTCTCTCATGAGCTCCTCATCCTCTTTGAAGGCCTCCTTCCTCTGTTCCAATGTTCCTGTCATCAAGTTCTTTTCGTGTTCGTCCATATCGATAGTGGAATGAAAAGATATGGATATCTGTTTGGTCGGTTTGGTCATAATACCGTTGACGATGGCAATTTTCGTGCCCTAATCCTTCGAAATTAAAATTATTCTCAATCAAGAATCTTATGCAAATTAAATGCAAAATTTTCTTCATTTATATACATATATTGCAAATGTTTAGTTACCTTATAGAAAATTCAATGTATAAAAAGAAAAAAATAGAGTGTAATAATTAAATAAAAGATAAAAATCCGATATGGAATATGATGATGAGCAGTCAATAATTTTAGATTAAATAATCTTTTCCTCTATCCTTCTCTCTCTTTCTCTTTTTTTCTCTGTTTTGTTTGATCATCGACTTGATATTAATTCACTAACAAGATTATTATACGTTCGACCCCTCATGTTTTCGAGTCATTCGCGCATATATTGATCAATGATTGACAAAAACAGGGGTTGAAACTGATATAATTTTGATACTTTTAAATTTCAATATTATATAAACATAGCAATAATCGGATATATTAAAATCCATTTCTGAACAAAAATAAATCTTGTTTACAGTATAATTTTTTAAGAAGATATTTATAAATTATCTCTCTTTATTGTTAATATTTTTATTCATGTTTTTAAATTATTTATGTATTTATTGAACGAGTTCAATATACGAATTCAATATACGAATGAACAGTGTAATTGTAAATGATAAATTGCGATTTAGCATAAAGTCTATGCTTCAGTAATTCTACAGCATATAATACACACAGATAGATTTAATTCTAAACAAAATTTAAAACATATATTATGTTATGCATTTAAATTGTCTAAAAAATTGTTTAAAAAATTGAATACTACATTCTATCTGCATGCGAGTGAATTCTTTATGCATCTATCTAATTTATTATTCACATTTAATCCATTTCGCATGATCGCACATTAGTAGAACTCACCGTAGTTACACCGGTTTTGATTTCAGCATCCAATCGGCATTCGAAACGGCTGCCGAGATGAACGATATCATTGCTGAATTTCTAATCAACGCAATAATACGTATGACAGAGACCGACGTAAATACAACGGCTGATGCAGACGGATGTGCCACAGGTGGTGTGTGTTGTTTCACCGCGCACGCACACCTACACGCAACATACACTGGTCTCTACGTAAACGCGCGTATATCCCGGGGATGTCGATGACGTGGATGCAAGTCGTTCAAGGCCGGCTCAAGGTGAGTCTGCAATCGAGATCGGCCGGGTTTATTTAATTGTTGATAAAGGCCTAGACCTGATAGCGAGCTATCCCGAGTCGAGCAGCCGGTCGCTGCGACGGAATCCTTCGGAACCAGGGGACTCGTCGACGCTTTACGGACATGGACTTGGCTCCCTTGATGGCGTGGAAATATAGGGATGATATGCTTCAATATTCGCGACGTCGAACGGGGCGAAGAAAAACTGACAGAAACGGGTAAACCTTCATCTTCTCTTTCGTCGCGTCTTTGACGGGCTCTGCGCTCCGTCAAGTAATGATCGACGCGGACCTGACGAAGCTCTCTTACCCGACTGGATATTACCCCACAACCAGACCCTGAAACGGAGCATGCGTCAGGCAGCTATTAGGTTTTTATATCTTTGCTTCTATATCTCTCTTATCTGCTCGAATATGTACACATGCGCATACATATGCGCGTGCATTTACTGCCCTTATACAGATATGCTAAGTCTATCAATCGACTGGAACAAGGTGAAATTTCATAATATGAATTGTTGCGCAAACAATACAAATGCTGATTATTATTCGTTAGATTCTGTATAAAGAAAAGATTAGAAGCGATTAGTGAAAAAGTGTATTTTACAACATCACAGAAGAATAGAATTTATAATCCAAGGATTTCGTTCTATTTTATTTTGTAGACTTTACTCTGTAAGGAAATAATACATATATCTGCATACTTATATAAAAACAGATTTAATTATTATATTTAGTACATATATGTGTGATGAAGAATTTGAAGATGATTTGGTTCTCTTTGCTTTTGCTTGTGTATAATCATGTTATTATAGATATTAATAAATAGTAAACCTAGGTCAATTTCAACGAGCTATGATTAGATGTAACAAAGTAATGTTTATTATTCACAATTATAATTTTCGACGATAAGTTTCAATGGTACATTACAATAAACGGTTACAATAAACAGTTACTCGAAGGAGATGATTCTCAAAATATTCTAATTTTGATATATAGGATAATTATGTATTTCTGTTGCTGATGAGAACTAATTGTAAGCACAGTCGAAACGTTGATTTATCGTCGAAATTATAATTGTGAATAATAAATATTGCTTTGTTATATCTAATTATAGCTCGTTGAAATTGTTGACCTGGGTTTACTATTTATTAATCTGTTATATGAGCGAAAAGAATTGATATTAATTTATGTTGTAATAATGCTATTACAGTGTTATGCAATAATATGTCTCTATCATAAAGTAATGCGCAAAGCTTTTAGTATAATATTTAATACATGAATATTTTTAAAAATTCTTTCGAAAATACGGCAAATTACCTGTATTTAATAATTGCATATTGTCTAATGCAAAAAAATGTATGTGAGAAATACTTGTTGATTCTATATCTATTGAAATAATAATGCTGTACTTATCGCGTTCCATAACTTAATTTTGTAATAATACAGTATTGATAAAAGGAGGTTGTAAGGGCATAAAACACATATATTAATATTTACGTTTTAAACAAATTACATACATGTGAAAATCGTGTTCATAACATTCTGTTTTTATTGGACAATACATTTTCATAAATTATTTATTTTATTTGATATTATTTTTATTGTTATAAACATCTATTTTTTAAATAACAAAAATCTAAATTTTTTAAAAATATAAATATTTTAAATACTTAAAATGACTTATGTAAAGTTTCATTGAGATACACCAATTAGTTTATAACAAATAAATATTTTGTTTATTTACTGAACAATTAATGTTTGAATCCCAATGTAATTTTACATAAATATTTTTGAATTCATAAAATACTTATATAAAAAAATTAAGATTTTTATCATTATTTTATAAATACACATTATTTTATAATACATTTTCATATATTTCTATTATAGAGTACAAATTTAAAAAATATTACTTTTTATCGAAATAACTTTTAATCCAGATGATCAACTGTCTCTAATTTTTTTGTATTACTTTTAAATGCGATTTAGAATAATCTGTAATTTTTTCAAGTAATTCTTAACATATTGCATTTGCAATCTCTTTAAACGTTCTTGTGATGTTCTTGCACTAATTTTATAATTAAAAAAAAACATTTACTTTTTCTTTCCTTTTGAATACATAATTTAATGACCAAGAATAAAGATAAAGATAAAGACAGAGATAAAGAAAAAGAGTTTTTCCATCATAGTTGTATATTTTCTTCTAAATATCACAATATAAGAATTTGTGTTTAAAAAATTTAAACTGTAGAAATATCGTATAGTGTATAACATTAAGCCTATACAATACCTTACAATACGAGCTACCAAGATATTTTTTACGCGGTCCACTTGGTTATATTATTAAGAACACAGTGCGAGCATATGTCTCATAATTGGTGTCAACTGGTCGCAATTAATGACACGCACGTCGAGTGTCAGTTCCTCGTAAGATAAGCAGTTTAGCAATCGCGTCATCATTTTACGCCGATTTCGAATGCAGGATGAATTTTTCTTTTTCCTCCTTCTAATCACAATGATTTCAGATCTAATTCGATTCCTTCCCTCTTTAAAGGGAGGATCTTTCCTACTGTAATTCGAAAAAAAAAAGAATGTGAGCACCCGTTCCAATGCGCTTTGATTATGCTTTAATGGAAAATCGGTTCGGAAAGACAGCTAAATATAGTACAGAGGCGGTTAATAACAAAGGATCGATATGATCACGGTGAATAATTTTTTCCCCGAAGAAGCTCATCGCTCGATTATAGGTAATATGTATTTTTCTTCTTTTACCGTAACGGCATTGTATGCACTTACGTGAACAGCGCATACGACATGCACGTTGCACGTGTTGTTCACCTGTCTCGTTCAAAGCGAGTCTGTATGACAAGCGACTATGTAACATCTACAAAAGATCAACTTTTCTTTTTCCTAGTGTTAATCTTTTAGCTAATTATTTTTGCTGCGAAATCTACAACAACTCGATGTTATTTTAGATTACGTAAATTCAGAAAAAAAACATAAAATAGTATCGCCTACAAGACACAATTGGAAGTTAAACTTTTTATTTGATTGATATATGATGCATATTGCAATGAAAATTTTATAGATAAAATGAAAGGAAATGCATTCTACAATTAATTCCGATGTTCACTTACAATTATATAGTAACCCGGGAAAAAATGTTTCGTTACAATTATATGTAATTATATATAACTATATATAATTATACAAAAAATTGATATATAATTATATATAAAACATGCTCATATCTATAACATTTTTTCCCGGGAACGTACAGATTCCTCTAATCGTCAATGTCAGCCTGAAGAAGAAAAAGAAGAGAGAAACGAATACAAAAACTCATACCTTTTAAATTAGAAAAAACGATCCGTATGTTATTAATGTAGATAAAATAAATAATAAAATAACTAAGTGTTCGTCATGAAAAATTTTAAGTTAAATCAGATATATTAAATTGTATATTACAGCATGTTAGAAATTTTGCAGGAATCAATTTAATCTATTAAATTAATTAATCACCTGTTATATTAATGAGTATGATCAAAGTAATTGACTTTCGTTAATTTAATGTTAAATAGTTATAAAAGAAATTACAAATTAATCAATATCGTCGATGTTTTCGAAACAAATTGTAATAAGTATTATTTTTTAAAATAATTATTTAGGCATCTATTTATTTTTTTCAACCTCCATTCCTAATGATCACGATCATAACTTGTGATAAATTCTGTATCATTCTCATCTGTCTTTCACCGACGACGTAGGAGTCATCTTAAGTCGTCAGCACCTCCGCGAGCATATCGATACGCGAATTCGCAATACGCGCGCGCAATCGTTGATGCATCCGTACATGCGCGCGTTCCGGAAGCCGCCTTCGGCTGTCGGCAGTCGGCCAGTCAGCCAGTCAGCCATCCGTACGTTCCGTACAGCCGTAGACCGGAGTCATCAGGACCAGGCAGAGCCAGGGCAGGGAGCCAGGGAGACCGGAGACGACTGACGACTGGCGACTGACGAGACAATCAACGACAATGTCGCTCGTGCGGACGTCCATTTAAAGATGGCCGCGTCGTCGTGGCCACCCGATCATCGTGTCGCGTCGATCTTAGGCGCGTGACGCGTTTCTTCGGGGGTTCGCGAAACCTTAGATCGACAAAGCCGGACCGTGGGGAGCCCGGACGTCAACGTCGACGGCATATCCAGGCACAGATTCGGCACAGTCGCAGACGAAACGGCGGATCGCGCCGCCGGACGATGATCTAACGTCTCGCGTGTGTGTGCGACGCGTGTGATATACCATGAATTGTCATCAGATACTTAGCGGCGCCTGCAATGCGGGCGATCGCTGCTACGCGGTCGGTTCCGTCGAGGGAATATCCTTCACCGTAAGTTCCATGAAATAACGGTCGCGCTTTCATACGGCGCGTCCTTGGCGATTGGCCAACCTCGCCAATATCGTCAAAGGAATTTCGTACGTAATCGTAAAAGTCGATACGCACTCTCGCATTATGGAAGTCAGCTGATCGAATGACACTTTCATTAGGCTTATAAACGTGGGACATTTACGTCTCACTTACGAGTTTATAGTTTTCTTCGACAAACGACGAAAATGTATATATTTTTTATTGTTTTATTTACATTTTTATCTGATATTTTTGAAGCGTTGCGAATTAAAATTAAAATCTTTTTTACTAATTTTTTACTAACTTTTGTAATTAGCTGTCAAAAGATTTTATCAAAGATAGTGATAGCGATAGTATGATAGTATATCATATTAAAAGATAGACTTAAGATTTGATAAGATAATATGCTTAAATAATGCTTAAATTTATTTGAAGGCAGAGTTAAAAGTATATAATAGTAATAGATTGATTATTATCTGTTTATTGTATATCTGTTTAGGCGTATGCAGCTGGTTGTAATATTGTGATTTTGGCCAATAATTTTGAACGAGTTCAAATAATTCCTGGGGCAGTGCATAATTACATCAGGATTAGCTGTCTGGACTGTAGTACAGACACAGGAAAAATAGCTGCAGCTTATGAAAATCAAGTCTGCATTTTTGAGCCGACTCCACTCATACACAGCACCTGTTCACATGTTTGTATTATAACTGTTCTGTCACATATTTTGATATATATTTAAGAACTCATTTAGATTTTTATTAAATTTTTTGTAAATTTTTTTTTATAGCAATTAGAATATAGATGGGTTCAAACAGGAAGTCTGCAAACAGAATCGAATATTACTTCTTTATCATGGAATTTAGAAGGAACAAGATTGTTAACAGGTGGCGAACTGTTACAATTGTGGCATCAAAATATTACTCCGTTTCAAGAAGAGCACAGTAAGTTTATCTTCTCATAGATTTATTTGTTTTTGTTTTAAAAAAAAATTGATATTTTATATTTAATATTGGAAAATTATCTTCAAGTTGTGTTAAAATATATATCGGTATTTTATTAGAGATTTTATGAAATACAATAAAATATATCTTATCCTCTGACAATTATTATATTTTAATACTTGATATACTGATGAAAATTTCAAAATAGTAGAATTATCGTATTTTTCATCACTTGATCCAGCGACATTACCTACAACTACAAAGCCGAAAACGTTACAAACAGAAGAAGTCAGCACGACCGGAAACAATCATAACGTTACAGCAAACATTTCTCAGGATCGTGAGTTCATTCTTTTCGAGAATGAACGTATAGTGTTGATGTTATGTGCATGTTAATGTATCATAGCTTTGCTAACCCACTGCATTTTTATAATTATGAAACTTGTTTATCTGCATACCTCATCCAATTAGAATGAGAATTACAGAATCAAAACAAATGCATTAGAATGAACTTAATAAATTTATTTTTGTGATTGATGTTGCGACTAAAATTTTGATTTTATACATGTGTGTGTGTGTGTGTGTGTGTGTGTGTGTGTGTATATGTACATATGAAATAGATGCAACAAAGATTGATAATTTCAATATGATTTAAAAACGTTTCTTTAATTCTTGGGCTTTGCTACATTGAATATTTTAATTTACACAGCTTGCTATTGCACAACATGAAAAAATATGCATTATATTATTATAAAATATATATTATAAATCTTTTATATATACAAATGATTAAATATAATTTAAGATATTATCTTTTGCATTTTGGAGAGATTCTCTATTAAGGCTCCTAATTACTACAACCATCATATTGAAATGAAGCGAGAAATGACACATTAATTTTTATTATAAATAAAGACAATTTGGATAAAACAAAATGATGAGATTGCTTTAAAACATTTGTAAAAATGAACGAAAATTGTACTTAACTCCCTTGACAGTCAATAAAAGACACATTAAGTGCTTTCATTCAATGCACATACTTATTTACACGTGCCTTTTATCACTTTTTACGATTATTTATTGACTGTCAGAGGGGATAAGCATAGTTTCCGTCCATTTTTACAAATGTTTAAAGCAATCTCATTGTTTTATTTTACTTAAATTGTCTTTATGAATGGCACGTAATAAAAATTAATGTGTCATTTCTTGCTTCTGACGTCATGATTCAATATGATTGTGATTACTCAGAAGCCTTAAATATCAGTCTTTTTTATTTGAGTTTTTGATATGTGCATTTTATCGTATCCAAAAACAATTTTACTATCTTGTTAAAACAAATTTATTTTTCAGCAGCTGGTACAGTAACATTCTCAATTGGAGGAGAAGCTGAAAGTCCTGGGCCTGGAGACACATCTATTGCAAATGATCCAGGCGGTTGGAACTGTGTATGGAAATGTCGTACGGCTACACCAGTCCATCTTATGAGTTTTAGTCCTGATGGCACTTTGTTTGCAACAACAGGAATGAACGATAGATTAGTAAAAATATGGTTTGAAAATAAACAATGTATGTATTTTTATTGAATTATTAGGTGTTGGAATTAATTCGTAGCGTTTTTAAATGAAAGAATGTTATTTATTTCACATGAGCATTAAAAAATACATTAATGAAAGTACTTCCCATCACTTGTAAAACGCTACGAATTAATTCCAACACCTAATATTAATTGATGATCTTTCTTTATTTATATAATAGTTATAAAATAGTTATTATAGACTTATTCTTTATTTCCAGTATTTCCAGCAAAGAGCATAGATCATACAAGTTTTTCTCAATCCGTGGGTAGTGACAATTTTAGTTTTGTTTATGTAGCACATCCACGCGCTGTAACACACCTTTCTTGGCGCAAAACAAGTAAATACATGCCAAAGTAAGTAAATCTACGGTCGAATCAATGATATTGATATTATTTATATATATTATTTGAACAATGTAACAAACATTACTCTAATAATATTTTTTCTACATGTAGAGTTAAAATGTAAAACTTTATCATAAATTAACATTTTTTACGAATAATGTCCGTTTTTATCAATGTAGATTAACTTCAACCTTGGTTTAAACTACTTCTTATCTAATAAAGAATAAAAAAAAAATAAACAACTAAAAGATAAATATAATACTTTTTATCCTTTTCTCTAGTTCTAAGAATTAGAAAAGCATAAAGAGTAAATTAAACCATGATTAAAATTTAATCGACATTTGTAGAAACGGGCATAAGACAAGAAATATATATGATTCTCCTATGTAATAAATATATTATTTGTGCTACTGTGATTTTTTATAATAAAAAGATTAAGTAAAGTTAAACAATATAAGAAGCAAAAATAATATTTGCATGTAATAATTCGTTTTCTTTTGTCACAAATTAGAGGCTCTGTATCCAATATGTTGGTCACTTCGTGTCGCGATAATATTTGTCGAGTGTGGGCAGAAACAATACCGCCTGAAATCGAAGGTTTAGCTAACATGAGTCAGTTTGAAGGCTCTGATAGGCATGGTCATCATGGCAAGCATCGTCATCATAATATGCACAAACATCGATTTATGCAGCGGCTCAAACATATGAAGTATGTTTGAACAGATGATGAGAGAAGAATTTGATATTTTTTTATTTGTTATTTAATTTTAAAGTATAAAGAAAGCTGTATTTTTATAATGCTTACTGAAATAATAAAAAAGATAATAATATATAAAATTTTCTGTTTATAGAACATGTTTTCATATTCGACGACATGCTAAACAACAACATCAAGCTGGCCATACAGCACCGACTTTACCAACGCTTCCATCTACATATTCTGTACACGATTTTCATAATAATTACCAAACTTCTGGTCATTATCCAGGGATGCATTTCCACTTGGCAGCCAGTATTAATGCAGAAACTGGTATAGTATTAATGTTTATTACGCAATATATAAAGTAATGTAAAAATTTTATTTTGTTTTTTACATTAGTATTACGTCTTCTTTTGAATATTATTGAAATATTGGTAATCGTCAGTGGATAGTATACGTTCATGTTATAGATATACCGCTAGTACCAAGCCTAATTACTGGAGACCCCGAAAGAGAACCGAATTTTATTTTACACTGGCTAAATAATAAGGAAATGCATTTTACCATGCAAGCCGAAAACATATTGCAAGAATTAACTCGTAAAGTAGTGGAGAAAGAGGAAGGTTTGCAACATCAAGATGCTGAACATGTGGAACATGATTCTGAGGATGAATGTACACCAAGTATGCATTTGATTTATTCGATTGCGTGTTATTGAAAATTGTTGAAAAAATATAATTACTAATAACAATATTCTTCTTTTAGAAAAAGGAGTCCGGCTGCAAACAGCTCAGAAACCAATCGTCGGTGGCCGGTCAATGAGTCAAGAAGATCACAGTAGTGATGAACATCATACTGCACATACTACCTCATCTCATCACAGTTTAGCACATAGTGTGCACTCTCATCCCACTCTTAGGTACGTTTTCCAAATTTATTTTTCTTGCCAATTTTTTCAACACATTATTATATAATATATAAAATTTTATTCTATTAAAAAAAATTTTATGTTACAGCAATACAACCTCCATTAATTCTATAGCGACGGATGCAACATCTACAATGAATCACGCACCAGATTCATTGGACACAAAAATAGAAACGTTGCTACGTGATTGGCATCACAATCCAGATTTGCTGTTCTCGATACATCCGATAGACGGAAGTTTCTTGATTTGGCATATTGAATGGTTAGATGAATACCATCCCGGATCTTTTCGACAAGCGCAAATTTCATTCTCTACTCGTATTCCGAACGCGTTTCCGCTTGGCGACGCATCGACAATGAGTCATAATGTATCGATGTACTCTCACAATACTGGCGGACCCTTATTGAATATTCGTGAAGTTGCAAAATCTTCGACAAAAACAAATGATCCCAATGAAGTCGCGAATCCCTTACCTAGTCTAATAGAGCAAGACGAGGAGCAATCTACTTTGACTTCCAAAACAGGTCAGGAGTTATTGAAAAATATAGAAAATACAAATGATCAAAATCAAACGAAAACTGAAAGTAATGCATTAGAAAGTAATAAGAATGGACAAGATGCGGATCTATTGGCTCATCCTAGTCCGATTGTTTCTATGGTGTCAAAGCATTCGAATGGTACTTTAAATTTATGGCAGTTAACGTTTGCGGATAAAACGAAATTTTCACAAGTGTTGAGCATAGGACATGCATGCAGAGCTTCCGGACATCGCTTCCGTGTAAACGACATCACTTGTCATCCTGTCTTACCTTTACTTGTAACAACTTCTCATCATAATATACCCGAATTTTCTGGTACTCAATCAACGGAATCCAACGAAAATCTTGATAGCAAGCACGACTCTTGTAAGGATAAGGATATTATGTCGCCCACTGGATTTTGCAGCGAATTGATATTATGGCGCGTAGATGCCGTGGGGCCTTTATCTAAAAGCGGTGGAGTTTCTGAATTGGCACGTATCAATTCGCCCGAGATATCGGCGTTTAGTAACGTAGCCTGGATTCCGACGTTATTGCCAAGCACAACATTAGGCAATTTATCCAATTCTCCCAGTGCTTGCTTCGTAGCTAGCGATGGAGAGTGTTTAAGGGTTTATCAAGCTGTTATTGATGCTAGAACATTACTAGCTGAGGTATCGATCAGTGAGAGAAGAAGCAGGATGATGGATTCCATGGCCAGTCTTTCGACGGATATGTCATCGGACGATGGCGTTAGGCACTCTATTCATGATAGGATAAAAATAGTATCTCAGCAGTCAACCGCGAGACCAGGATGCGTTATACAGCTCGACGCTATTGCCGATGCTACTCATGATTGGCAAAACACGCAGTTCCTCCATGTCTTTCAAGAGCAATTGATCACGGGCGAAAGAAACGATGAGAAGCAACCCGGTATCGACACATCGGCCAATGATTTAGGACTCATGGAGTCTACGTTAGACGCTATGGTAGATCTGCAACAATCGGCAATTTTCGAAGAACCATTCTATATAGTGGTCCTTGAGCGTACGCAGCAGGGCACTACCGTGCACATGTGGCGATTGGTCATAGCGTCGCAACCGGAAACTACTGGTTTGTCAGGCTCGATGATGTATGTGCCAGATTCTCATTTAGTTCAAGACGAGGATGATGAGGGAACGCCCGGTAGATTGAGTCACGCGGAAGGCAAACGATCTCGCAGAGCCAGTCAAACCGGTGGCCGAAGTCGTCGCGATAGTCAAGCTGACCTGGACTCAACATTCCTTCCTCGTCGTCATCAAAACAGTCACGTTCTCATCACCACCACGAAAGTTTGTACGCAAGAATTGCCATTACCTGACGGTGTGGAAGTGATTCACGCTGCTCCCGCTGCGGGACATTTGAGTAGTTCCTCGATATATCCCGCTTGCTTTGCACCATATATTATTGTCACAGCTTGTAGCGATAGTACTGTACGTTTTTGGAAATGTAAAGTAACGAAGAAGCCGGATGAAAAATTGGACTACGAATGGTGTGAATGGGAGATGACCAGGAAAGATCAGGAATCTACTATTGATATTACTGGCCAACCGTTGAATATAAGCGCTGCTTATAGCGGGCGCATCGCTTGCGCTTATAAGTATGGAAAATCGTTTACGCGTCCAACGAAAAGCGATCCGGACTCGCGCTACGTGAATCTTTGTGTCGCTATATACGAATGCGAAAGCACGGGTGGCAGCGAATGGATATTAGAAGATACAATTCATCTGAAGAATATTCATCTGCCACGAATACCGGTGGATCAACATTTGGATCTTAGTTATTTGTATGATAGTAGATTCTTGCAGAAGAAACAACGACTCACTCAGGTATTACAGACTCTTAGTCATGAGGATATAAGGTCTTCGAGAAATGGAGAGAACGGTGATTCCACGAAAGCTGGTCTGCTGGCGGTTCCATCGTTCAGTACCTTGCAATCTTTGCGGAAATCGATCATAGAGAATGGTAACACGTGTCCGCTCACGCAGAAGCATTTAGTGCAACTCGACTGGGTATCCAAAGAGGACGGCTCACATATTCTGACTGTAGGCGTTGGTTCCAAAATTATGCTGTTCACTCCGGTATGCTCGGATCTGGCGCAGGCTAATATGAAAGCAATGAAGGAATCTCAAAGCAACAATAGACCGATACTGAGAAAAACCTCGTCGTTAGCTCAGCCACAATTCGTCGACGAGATCCGATGGATGAAGCTGCGCAAGATCGAGCTGACGACGGCAGATGGCTTGCCGCCACTGCCCATGCAAATATCCTGGGTGCGCGATGGCATTCTGGTTGTTGGCATGGATTCCGAAATGCATGTGTATTCTCAATGGAAGCCGAATCCGAAGAATGACTGCTTCCATTCAAATCTGCAGCATCAGGAGTCCGATGAGTTCCAAGCGAGTCGAAACTTACGCGATGAGGATCTACGCACGTTAGCACACGAGACATCTCAGAGGCGGTTGGCAAACGTGTCTTCTATGCCACATTTGTCGCGTGTTAGCAGCATCAATTTAACAATGCTGGATGCCAAGAAAAAGCGCGGTATACAAAATGAGAATTTGAGTTTCGATTATATGCCAGATTACGGGCTGTTCGAAGCATCGAGGATAGCTTGTCCGGTTTTGCCACAATATCACCCTAAACAGTTGATGGAACTATTGAATTCGGGTAAGATCAGATGGGTGAAAGCTATACTGGCGCATCTTGTCCGATGTATAGGTAGTTCCTGCTCTTTGCGAGCCGATGACGAGAATCTGGTGAAACAACGTAGTGGTTGGTCACGATCGAGAACAATGTCAGTAAGTTATATGGGCACAACATCACCACTGGAACCGAGAGGTTCGACTACACAGATACCAGAGGAATTGACGCTGGATTATGCAGAAATTACATCCATCTCCCCACTCCCGTTGTGGACCCTATTGATGGCCGACAAAGAAACGAATCTACCGCATCAGCAAAGCGAGGACAAGCATGATTATAATGAGCTATTCGACAGCAATTTAGATGAAGGAGAATCGTTGGACGATATGTTGGATGAGGATTACGAATGTTCGCGGCAAAAGGACAGACGATCCTCTGTGCCGGAGAGACAAGGAATCTCTCACTTTGGTCCCAGGCAAGGCAGACTGTTATCACGTCTCTTGACTCACACTCATCTTCCGGGCCTGTCCAGTCTCGACCAAATGCATCTGCTCGCGTTGGCGGATACCGTATCAACGTGTAATGTCGATTTCGCAGAAAGATTCGCAATCGATGCGGCAAAAAATGCGATCGCCAAGGAAAATCTAACGGGTATTCCGGACGGCGAAACTGTATCCACCGATTCGCTGGACGACTGTGGCCTCAGATTCCTCTTGGCAATGAAACATTACAATTATCTGATACGCTGCTTACCATTGATACAAAGAGCGCAATTCCAGAAACAGGGTATCGCGTCGAATAATCTCGTGTGGGCGTTTCATTCCGAATCTGAGGAAGAATTACTGGGATTAATTCCGTCTTATGCCAAAGGTCAACCAAAATGGTCTGTATTGAAGGAGCTTGGCGTAGGTTGGTGGATTAGAAGTAATACAGTGCTGAAGAAATGTGTAGAGAAAATAGCGAAAGCCGCTTTCCAAGATAAACAAGATCCTTTGGATGCAGCTGTCTATTATTTAGCGATGAAAAAGAAGAATTTAGTGTGGGGTCTGTTTAGAAATAAACGAGACGAACGAATGACCACCTTCTTTTCAAATAATTTCACTGAGAATCGATGGAGGAAGGCAGCTCTAAAGAACGCTTTCGCTCTGCTTGGAAAGCAACGATTTGAACACGCGGCCGCATTCTTTTTACTTGCCGGAGCGTTGAAAGATGCTATCGATGTGTGCTTAAATAAACTGAACGACATTCAACTCGCGATGGTGATAGCTAGACTTTATGAAAATGATATATCGTCTCCTAATATGAGAAGATTATTATATGAAGAAATCTTAGGTTGCGATAAAGACGGACAAAATCAAGATATGAGCAGAGTGCATCCTGATCCTTTCTTGCGCAGCATGGCTCTATGGATCTTGAAAGATTATTCTGGTTCTCTCAATACTTTGCTCTTGACCAATGTCGGTCATATGCATCCACAATATAATGATGAATCTGATAAACCAGAAGGAACAACAGGTAAATAATATCGATATACTTTGTAAATTACATGAATTAACTCTTAAAATAGACGTTTTATCCTTTAATTTTTATTTTAGCAAATCCAAACGTTTTCAACTTTTATGTTTATCTTCGTACGCATCCATTATTAATCAGACAATATATCGCGTCCACCGCGCAAGATAAGAAAAAAGGACACTCTGTAGTAATTTCGGGATTCAGTTATGGCACAGAGACAAAGAGTCAGCCAGATAAACAATTATTGTTAGAAGATAGTATTACACCATTGGAGAGGCAACTGTATTTCACAACAGCACATGCACACTTTAAGGCTGGCTGTCCAGCCCTTGCCCTCGAAGTTTTATCTAAATTACCTAATAAAGTTATGGAAACAAATGGTGAAGATTCTCCAAGTAAATAATATATACATATATTCATAAATTAATTGTACTGTAAATTCTAAATTGAAAATGTTACGATCTTTCCATTTTAATAGGTTTACTAAACAGTCCAAATAAGGCAAGAGCTCAAGATTCTCAAATAGATACCGGTATTATTAATTGGGAAAAGTCGAATCCAATAAATAATAAAGGTACATAGAGCTATCATTATCTTAAATAAAATTGAAAAATATTAAGAATATGAAGCTAATGAATAATGAACTGCTTTTAGAAACAGCTGGCGATACAGATTGGGGTACATCATCATTTGATTGGTCTCAGAGTAGCAAGCGCATGGAAGAAGATAAATTAGAATTAAACTGGGATGATGATGAGACGGGTGAAGGTGAAGACGCCGACAGTCCTCCCATGAGTATGAAACTCGATAAAAAAGAGCAGGATAACGTACATAAGTCAGAAAATGATAACAGTAAGTTACTTTCCTTCTTTTCTTCGTGAATTAATTTTTACATAATTATATTATTAATAAAAATGACTAATGTTTTAGAAGACATAATAAAATCAGCTGGACCATTGGATATTATGGCACAACAGCTAAAATTCGTGGCTTGCTTAAAAATCTTAATGGAAGAACTGTCTACATTAGCGACAGGTTTTGAAGTGGACGGAGGTCAGCTACGATATCAACTCTATGTGTGGTTGGAACGAGAAGTAGATGCATTGAGACAACTTTGCAGCTACAGTACTAACGTAGATGGAGATGTGAACAACGTAGCAGAATGTAAATTTTTTTATTGCATACACATATTTATCATGAATAACATCATAATAATTTCTCAACAATTATGGATTAGTAAAAATTGATGATGGTGTTAAACAAAATTTTTAGATGAAGGAGGTATGGTTGATGATGTACCGCCATATAAACCTGGTGAACAGCCAACATTACATCAAATACTAGTAGCAGAGAAATTGGATTTTGAAGCTAAAGTACAGAGAGCTGCAAAGAGGAAGAAATGGCTGAAAGGTTGATTGCATTAATTAGATCTTTATATTATCTAATTAAATGTTTTAATTTAAGAAATTATATTTAACAAACTATTTGTGAATATTTTATCTTCTAATAAATAAGGAAAAGACAATATTGATTAATATCGTATGATTTTCAGCTAACGAGACATTGTTGAGGACATTATTATCGTACTGTTCATTGCATGGTGCATCGGGTGGAGGTTTAGCGTCAGTAAGAATGGAATTGGTACTCTTGCTACAAGAATTGCAACAAGAAAAGACTCAACAACAATTGCTCAGTCCTCTTCCGTTTCCTACTACACTACCCTTACTAAGTGCCAGCGTCGCTTGCAACAAGACTGTCGTTGCTGATCCAGTTCGACATCTGCAAGTATGTCAAAACCTATTTCTTTTTTTTTTTCATATACAACACTATTATTATCTTTTATAGTCTCTCGCTCATGATATGCTACAAACATTAGTAGAGCTACGCAATCCGCCAATGCCTAACAGAAATACACATTATTGCGAAGTATTCATCATGAGAGATTTAGCAGTGGCACTTAGCGCCTGTATTTACCAGTCGCTTTGCGATTCAGATACATTTGTTATGAAACATCATCAGCCTGATAGGTAAATTATATTTTTACATTATAATTAAGTTAATTAAATATTATACAAGATGTCCTTAATCAGATACTATACATGTATGTGTGTGTGTGTGTGTGTATGTGTGTGTGTGTATATATATTTATATATGTATATATATATAGACTATTTTTTAGTTTTCCGGCAGTCGCTGAAGTAGAAACGTCTTCGGGTGGTCATTTGGTAGCCTCAAATAGATACCATCGACGATATTCGACGGATGACGGTGTATGCATAACTACCTCACCTTCTAAATGGCCAGGCGTGACAAATTTGCGCGCATTATTAGCTCGGGAGAAAGACGAAGACACACCGAAGCTCAATATTCTGCTCTGTGAAGCTTTCGTGGCAACATATATGAGTCTTTTCATCTACGCTCTGTCAAGTTGCGACAGTCACATTTTATATAGACTAGTAGGACAACACTTCGATAACAGTACATGGGCTTCTCTCTTTGGAGGAGGCGTTAAGAAGTTGTTACGTGTCGCGAGCACTACTAGCCAGGTATAGTCCTTTGTTAGTACATTTTGCAAATGTTGCTTTTTTTATCTTTACGCTTCTTCATCAGGGCGGTAATACGAATAGTGTCGAGCGAACCGATAGTGTGACGAGTGAAATCCAAAGTACCGCCAGCGGTATGTGGAACACCATGACGTCGTTGACTAAACAACGCGTCAAGCTGAATATGAAGCTATTAGGACAGTTTACAGGTCAACAGCCAAATATGAAGGAAGATAAGCCTACGTACAGGGAACAGTTTGTTTCTCCGCAAATGAGCATGATCTCCTATTTTCTTATGAAGGTATAAATGTTTAGAACAAATATCGAAAGATTCTGCATATTCGCATGTCTGTATTTTACTATTTTGACTAATTGTAAATCGACACTTTTCTAGCCACGAATAGAGACTGAATATGCAGATGAAATTGATTATGATTCTTCCGATTCAGCGGTATCTGACTTAGATTCTACAGATGATGAGGAAGACGTATTTGACACGGGTTCGAAGCCAAAGACTAAACCAAAGGATAATACAGAGCATAGTAATTCCAATTCGTATAGTTGGAATGTAATGAGATTAGCAATAGTTAAAATATTGCAACAACAATTACAAGATTTCTTGACTATTGCCGGCATCGAAATGCAAGGTATGAAATATTAATTACAATATCTTGTAAATCTCTTAAGTAATATATAACAATGATAATGTTAAGGTAATGTGCATCTATTATTTTAGAATTACCTGTAAGTAGTCCGCTAACTCACGGTACACTGGGTATCGTTGCACAATGGCAAGAGTCTTTACGCGAAGAATTGGAACTTAAAGGTCCACCCCCAGCGAATTATATACCCGGCTGTGCGCCGGATCCTTCTCCTACACCTGGAAAACCGGCTATTCATAAATATCGATCATTATTAGAGAAAGGAAATACACCTTTTAAGTGAGCACATTTCATTTAGTTAAAAATTAAAAGAGAATGAAAGAACTATTTTAAAAAAATATTCTCATGATTTCAGTACGCGATTGGCATCCTCAGCACCTACCAATCGTTTATGGTGTTATTTAGTCAGACAGGAATTGGTTCAGGATATTTTCATTCGTGCAGTATTTGGAAAACGAAGATCTCTGTCGACGATACTTGAAAGTAATCAGTCAGTCGTTGATAGCGTGCATCGTGGAACTGGAGAAGATAAGGGTAGTGATAGTGGCACTACAAGCTTGCCAGAACCAGTCAGGATAATCCATAAAGAACAAGATAGCATCAGTGCCTTCTGTCTTAATCAGGTATCTGATTTAACTCTTTTTTCGAGTCATAATTACTCTCTAAGGAAATTTTAAGCAGATTTTAGATTGCCTCGACAATATTTTATCCATAATAGATTTCTGTAACATAGTAGTAATATTGAGTGATTGAGTGTGATTGATGATCGTATATATAGGTAAACCCAGGTTTAATGGCCCTTGCTACACCTCGGGAAGTACAAGAGATGAACATTTCTCTGCTCCTAGAACTTCCATCATGGTTGGAAGATGAATGCGAATTTGATATTATTAATTTGAATAAACAACCTGATCCAGAGCCTGTACCACCAACCAGTTTCTTAGTTATACAGGTGTGATTTAACAATATCTTTATATTAATATAATAATAAATTGTATATTTTACACACATATCATTTGTAGACAGCAGCAGATCGTCCTTTGTTGGCGCAAAGTCCTCAGCAAAACAGCCCCCAACCCCATTCAGGTATAGCCAGTCAAAGTGGACGTGGCGCGAGCGTGGTGAGTTTCTAATCATATCACAATTTATATCGTAAATATCAGAAGTATCACATTATTATATATATCACAAATTAATAGATTTTTTTTTAATTAATGAAAGTTTCGATAACAGAATTTATGATAATCTTAAATATGATCAAATCAAAGACATTTTATTAATGCAATTTAAATCATGTAAATATAATTCAAATTAATTTATGTGAAAAATATTTTTATTTTTTTAAATTTCTTATCTATATATTTGTGCTATACTTATCGTTTGATATAACACCCTTGAATGCTGAGGTTATTTTATAACATAAAAATAAAATAAATTTCACTTTCCCTCTTTGTTATGTTGCATTTATTTATTTATTATTATATCTCAAAGTATTTATTATATTATATCTCAGAGTAGAGAGAATTAATTTTTATTTTGAGTGTAACTGTAAATCTCACTATGTATTGTTTTAATATGCATATGTGTGCGTGAATGTAAAATATGTGCAATTAATCATTACTATGCAAGAGATTGTATATCTAATGAAATTAATTAACTCATATATAGAAGGCTTATTATAACTGAGGAAGTACTTGCAATTCCAAGATTGATATACAATTTTTAAGTTGCTTACAAGTATTTACAATAAGAGTTTCCTGGCAAATGAACAGATCCTAAGGAGTTTTTAATGAACTTTATTCACAAAATCTATATCGACTTAAATAGGAAGCGTGTTATCTATCCAGGATATCCTATGTGTACCTAAGTTCCCGCATATACATTGTATATTGTTTGACATCACTTCATCTAAAGCGTGTAATATCTTTGTTTTGTCTTTGATACGAAAGTAATATCATTAGACAATACTTATACATTGACAGTCAAAATGATACGAGTCTAGAAGTAGTATTTTGCACCAAAGATTATAAAAAAATCATTCATTGCATGATATATATATATATATTAAGACCAAAATGTGCACTGTCTCACATATCAGGATACGGCTGAATTCAAGGCTTGCTTGTTTTACATGATAAATATTGAAAACAAATTTATCACATATCTCTATTCGTGTAAAACTAATAAAGTTTGTTGACAATCTGGTGATTATTTTTCTCTCGACAAATCGAAACCATTAATAATAACATTTGTCCATTAACTCTAGAAAGAAATGTATAACAATTTTCTTATAAGTCATTTTTCGTGAATGAATATAAAGGAGAGAGAGAAAAAGAGAGAAAAACATTGCGAGACAAGCCTTGCAAGTCGTGAATGCGGTATACTCGGTTAGGGTAGCACAAGTGGTGACGGAGACAATGTTGCTTGTTCAATGCTTGCCTAACATCTAACTTGGTCTGCGTCACTGAACTGGCGGCTCATTCGCTCGCTCAGATGAAGGGGATGCCTGCTTTTCCTGGCTCCCACGACCTGCGTTTCTGTCAATTTGTTGCCGATAGGAGCAAACACTTATTAAAGCCGGTGAGATTTACATCTAACAGACCCTAGTCTATCCTAGTGCAAATTTCATGTTTAACTTTTTTGGGTAACAAGCAGGTATCTGATTTGTAATATGTTAAAACTCGTAATAATGTCATTTATAACGGTTTAATCGCAATTTTTAATGTATTGTGAAAATCTAAGATTATCTAAACAAAATATTAGACTTTCTGAGATTGTTAAGAACATTTTTTAATTTTTTATATATATTGCAAGTCAGATATATCTTGAATTTCCAAAAGATCTTACAGTTTAACCGTAAGATCTGTTTTAGAAATATTTAGCCATTATCATTTTATCTAAGAGTTCAATATGCACAATGCATTGGTTCGTATTTTTCTTTGCTTACATTATTAGTATATCATAATATGATAGAAACATTTATAAAAAAGAAATATTAGTATATACTTGATTGGCAAATATGTTTCATCTGCTCCTGAATATTTTCATAGATGTTATTTATAGTTCACAGATGAAACACACTGTTCTTATCACACGTTGAATATATTAAATAAACATGATTGGATGTAAATTTAATGCATGTACTATGCAAACTGCTCGACTGATTGTATATATAATTTTTTTTCACAAATGTATCCAATTTTAAACATTACACTTTTCATGTTCTGTTAGTACGAGGATCATAAGACTTGGATGTGTAGAAATCTATTACATTTCGTTATACAATATGAACCCACATTCGTGTACATGCCCACATGTTAATTCAACGTTTACAAATCGCTAACCCGTAGAGATAAACATTAGAACAGCTAATTCCGCAAGCTAGTGGGCTGAAAAGTTTCAGCCGAATATTAATTACAAATTGTTTTAACTGGAAACTCGTTGCAATGTTTGAAACGCATGCTACATGTTTATTATATGCAACTCCATTAAACCTTTGCGTTAACATAACACCCAGACTGCGTCATACCTTAATATTACTGAATGTGTTTATGACGTTACGTTTAATTCTACTGGAATATTACATATCTATAAATGTATATATTTTTATCTTGAATCTTTTCATTCGTAAATTCAATCGATTATATTCTCTATTCCGACAGATTCTGAAACATAAAATCGATGGAATCAGGAGAATCTCTTCCCACCCACTTTTACCATTATGTGAGTATATTTGTTACCCTGATGACGCACGAATATACGTCCTATGAATTTTTCTTTTTCATGGCCATACTGAAACAGCGGAAATTTTGAAGTAATTAATGAAGTATTTTTTCATTTTTTTATGTGGCGATATCAGATTTAACCGGATCACAAGATGGTTCTGTATCATTATGGGAGTGGGGACATCAGACAGCCGTTGCTACTCCGAGAGCACCTGGTACTTTTGCCAAAGTGACTCGCGTACGTTTTTCTCAGCACGGCAACAAGTTCGGCGTGGCTGATTCCGATGGTCATCTGAGTCTGTTCCAAGTGGCCTGCCGAGAAGGAACAGCTCGACCATTCTTTGTAAGAATCTTGTAATTTATCTAAAAAATGTTGAGAGTATATCATTCAATATTTATATCTTATCGGCATTACCAAATCTGTTTTAGACTTACCAGTGCCACAGCAAAGTGACCTCGGATTTCGTCTTCCTTGGCGCATGTAGTCTTGTAGCCACTGCGGGTCATGGCTCAGAAGGACGAAACGTAGCGTTATGGGATACATTACTTCCGCAAAACAAATCTCTTGTACAAGGTACGAATATTCGATGTATAATCACACACGCACGCACGCACGCACGCACGCACGCACGCACGCACGCACGCACGCGCACACACACACACACACACACACACACACACACATAAAATACTTGTTAACAAATAATTATTCTTTTTTTAATTACAATGTGATTATATTTTATCAGGCTTCATGTGTCACGATCAGGGAGCCAGTGCGTTAATCTTGGCACCACAGCATCAGCTGCTTATCAGCGGCGGCAAGAAAGGTGACATTAATATATTTGACGTGCGACAACGGCAACAAAGGCAGAGATTCCAAGCGCACGAGTCAGCTATCAAATGTCTAGCGCTCGATCCACACGAGGAATTTTTTGTTAGCGGGGCAGGTGATGGTGATATTAAGGTAAAAAAATTTATCTCTTCAAATCACGACTTCTTAATGAGGTGTCATTATTTCATTCATTTGTTTCCATACTGTAATGAGCGAACATTTTGTCCATAGATATGGGGTTTGACCGTCCATTCTCTCCTCTATTCGTTTCCTAGTGAACATCCACGATCTAGTTTCTTCAAAAACATAGGGCAGGTACTGTAATATTGCAATTACCGATTCGTTTAAACACGAAATAGAGATATAACGTTATCATTGGTTGCCAGGGCGTTACCCAGTTACACGTGGATTCCGCGGGTCGATTGTTTTCATGTGGAGCAGATGGTTCGATGAAAGTCCGTCAACTGCCAGAACGCGATTGTGTAATACAAACGCTTTATTAGGATTAAAAAGAAGAAAAAAAGTTGATGAAAAAGAAGCGAATACCGTGTAAGTATATTACGCAAAAAAGCCGATATTTATTGATTTTATATATATATATATATATATATATATATATATATACACATATATATATATATATATATATATATATATATACATATACATAAATATGAAAGGCGAATTATTAAAGAAATCCACGCAATTAATTGCTGTTATATAATATATCCATTACTTTTACATACGAACCGTGCAGACGGTACGGCATCTCTTTGCATGGCTAGTGTGTGTGACAAGCTAATATATCGGATGTTACATATATATATATATATATATATATATATATATATATATAGAGTTTCATCAAGAGCTACTTTATTACATAATAAAGTAGTGAATTCTGCACGAATATTGTTGTTGTTGTCCAAAACTGAAGCTCTTATAGTCTAAATATAGTAAAATGTAAAATCTATAATCTTAGATAGAGTCTCAAAGTGTTTCCTTGATCTAAGAAAAAAAAAAAAGAAAACTAAAACAGCGAGCAGATGCACAAATAACTGTAGCGCCGACAAGGCTGCGGAAACAGCTTGCGTTTTCCTTAAAGTGGATTTCGTACGGAGCAGCATATAATAATACTAATGATCATTCCTTTCACATGAAAGTAATATTAAACGATTCGATAAATGATATGTAATAATCTTCACGTACCTTCATATTTTAATATGTAATATATGTATTTATATAAAGATCAGTTAATGAATTCTACTGTTTAGCGGAGGATAATTTAAAGACGATTTAGCCGATTCATAGCGGTTATTGACCATAGGAAAACGAGATGTTTCTTTGTGTTAATAAGAAACTTTCTGTGTATTATTTGTTGAAATAGGGACAGTGCGCGCGTAATGTAAGTTATTGTTCTGTAATATAGTTTGATAAATTATATTAGTTCGAACGGATCCTCATGTATTCAAGATTCCCCACTTTGATGCTTTTTCGTCTCATCGCTATATATATATATATATATATATATATATATATATATATATATATATATATATATATATATACATACACACACACATGTATATATATATATATATATATATATATGTGTGTGTGTGTGTAATATACAATATATTCGTAAAATATGTAAAACTCGACGGGCAATTTTGGATAATGAGTAAAATACAGAGCTTGAAATCTGTGTTGCCTTCTAATAAACTCTTTGTATCTCTTTATCTGGAAATGTATAATATAGTTACTTCATGAGAGAGAAATGTAACGCGTTTATCTTATCGCGTATGTATTTACCGAATTATTTAAAATCGGCGATCAGCAAATGTTAGAATAATAGCCTTAAGGATTACTTTTTTCCAAAATTATTTAAATCTATTTAAACAACTTCATAAATATTTCACAGATGGTAAATGTATTTTTCTCATATCCAGTTTTGTAAATATCACGCGCAAATTGTGATCAAGCACCGTAATATGACTTATTTGAAGATATGTAACGCCATAATTTTTAAATTAGTATTGTTTTCGTCGCTATAAATTTTTCGCAAAGTAATTGTTACTAGTATGATTCTGTTATAAAGTATATATACCTAAAACTATGAGCTATAACAAAGGATTTATTTTTGTTAAATACACTTGTTGAATGACACTTTTATCGGTTTTCATATATATATATATACATATATAATCAAGTTAAATCCATTTGATTTACACATAATGCACTTATACAGATACTTATCAATTTTTGCACTTTATTTCAAAATTTCAAAATCTATACCGTATAATTATTACAGAAAGAATAAATAATTTATATAATCGCCTAATAATAATTTTAAGCAACTTTCTGTCATGGAATATTGTGAAACTTTCTATGTAAAAACAAAGCCAGTATTTATACAAAGCACATATATATATGATTATGTAATGTTTTATGTAAATTTTTATTTGAACCACTGTATATATACACAGTCGATGGCATTGTATACTCGATTATACAATAAATATGTGCAAATTATAAGTATCAGAAATATCCAGCTTTTGACAACATATGTATATTATTCATTATATAAATATTGTATTATTGTTAAAATTACAATAATACATGATATTTTGCATAAGGATGGAAAATAATGGATATTCGGAATACATTTTAATTATACATAATCCTTTTATTTAAGTGATTTTTTTTAAGTTCTTTCGTTATAATTTATATTATTTATAAAATATTTTTGAATATAATACGGTACTGTAGTTTATATTGCAATAGGAAAAAGCAGTAACATATCTCTATTGTAATGTGTATATCGACTAATATTGATATTCTCATATATATCGATATTCTTTTATGGACGACAACGCTCCAAGAAACGCGGATATAAGCATACCTCACGTATGTGATATCTGTTCAACAACCAGCACAAAAATCGTTCTAATCCCAATCCGTAACCGCCGTGAGGACAAGATCCATACTTCCGCTATAAAGTAACATAATTATTCGATTTATAATGTTATTCTAAATACAGTTTAGAATTTATTTTCTTCATATTTACCTGATCTGTATACCAATAGTATAGAGTTGGATCAATGTTTTCACGTTTGTAACCTTCCATCAATTCCTCATGATCCCAGGTACGCATTGAACCGCCCACAATTTCACCCACGTTTGGTAAAAGTACGTCGACAGACTCTGTTAAGCGTTCATCATCCTTGCAACGTTGCATGTAAAACGATTTAATTTCAGCGGGAAACCGACAAAGCATTATTGGCTCATTGATAGCGTCAGTCATTTTCCTTTCTGGCATTTCTGGAATGTCCTATAAAAGACGACTATATAAACATGAACTATATATTTTATCTAGAAAAATAATGTAAGAGATCTTAATTTATACTTCTCCAAATTCATAAAAGCTGCCATCTTCTTTTGTGATATTATTTTCTCTCAGATATTCAATTGCATCACTGTAATTCATTCGTTTGAAAGGCTTCTTAGGTATTTGAAAGTTCGGATTCAATTCTTTGACGAGATGACCGAGAGACGTTTTTAGAACTCGCTCAACTACGTCGCAAATTAAATCTTCTAATCGATCAAGTAGATCATCAAATGTAATAAACGGACATTCTGCCTCGATATGCGTATATCTAAAAATTTGATATTTAAAAAATAGTTACAAAAGAAGCAGGTATCTATTTCAATTTCTTTAATACAAAGAACTATTTGTATACAAACTCAGCAAGGTGACGACGTGTTCTTGATTGCTCTGCCCGATATGATTGGGCAATGCAATATACATCTCCCATCGCTGGAAGACACGTTTCAAGATATAATTGAGAACTTTGAGTAAGAAAAGCAGGTTCTCTGAAAACAACGTTAGTCAATTGACTCGTGTACTGCACGGTTAATAAATCATTTTATTTATACATACCCAAAATAATCTAATTTGAAGAGAGTTGAACCACCTTCTACTTGGGTTTGCACCAAAGTTGGAGGAGTTACCTCATGATAACCACGATCCTTATAATGATCTCTGACTGCTTGCATTAATATAGATCTCATGATTAAAATTCTTGATGTCTGAAAAAAAAATTGATAATACATATATCAAAGATCTAATTGCAGAATGAATATTAATTTAAATTTAATAAAGATTATATTAAAAGTTCTCTACAAGAGCATTAAAATTCTATTATACATTTTCGCCTCGAATCATTATATGCCTATTGTCCAATTGTACGTCAGGAAGAGCTTCTTCGTTTAAAATTGAATCGGCACCACCAGGAGGTGACGATCCAACAAGTTCCCAATAATCCACAGATAATTCGTGATCACCAGGTGCCTGAAATAAATAATGTATAAACATATCATTATCCAAATAAACAGTACATAAATGATTTATATATTATGTACTAATTAAATGTCAAATGTACATTTTTCCCTTCAGGAACAGCTTTCAAGATTCCAAACAGTTGAACAGCAGCTTCCGTGGCAAGGGTCAAGGCATTGTATGTTTGACAAAGTTTATCAGTCAGTACACACTGCAGAAAACCTGTTCCGTCTCGCAATGTGATGAACATGAGGGCTTTGCCTATAGTACAAATTGCTTAATAAATTATCACGATAGAAATAAATTCAATTATATTGTATACCTTGCCGTCTTAGTCTATGCACCCATCCATATAGTTTAACTCTTTGATCTCTGTGATCAACAGCTTGTTTTATCTTGATTTTTTTTGCTTCTGGTAGAGTCTTATTCTCTTCTATAACAATTGATTTAGCTTCTCCAAGATTTTTCAATCTCTTTTCTTCATCTTCCAATAATTTCTTCTCCTTCTCGTCTTTCTTAAATTGTTCTCTAACCCAAATCTTTTGTATTTTCTTTAATTGAGACTTAGATGCTGGTTCGTATTTTTTGTTATTTTCTCGAGAGTCCTGATAGATGATTGGAAAAGGTTCCTTATTGGCATGACGCATTGCTCTTAAGATAGTTTTAAAGGGGTTACTCTCTGAACCATCTCCTGTCTCATCATTACCATGCTTGTCTGATGTATAGATACCTTGTAAAATATTTATTGGATACTTATTTAATTATACTGTTAATATATTATGATATACATAAAAAAATTGACTATAGAGAAAAATCCCCTATTATAAGATAGCAGTGTTTCTGCTAAACTAATAGACACTATCTGTTGGTTCCATCATAAATTTATTGCTCTTGAATTGAACTATTTAGTAGAAAATTCATTATTAGATCGTGCCCATAATCATTGTAAAAAAAGATTTTAGAATTTGGATGTCTTCAAGTTTCATTGAGCCTTTAAACATTGTTTATTATTTAATAAATAAATATTTGGCAATAAATTCTTCATATAGTAATAGAGTAAAGTCGTACTAATAGAAAAATACGGGATACGTTGAATTGCTTAATTATAGGAGTTAGATTTGATGATCATAAAACCGTATGGCATGGAAATCGTAATATGAGATATCTAGGATATTTCTAACATGAAATAATGCTCCTATGTCAGTGAAAATCGTTACTAAAGTATAAATGTTATTGTACAATAATAAAAAGGACAATCGGAATGAACATCCAGTGCCTATTTGCGCGATGTTTAATTTCAACTACCTGAAGACAAATAATGTAGCGCATATTCATTTTTCGCGCACCCTGGCTTTGTTTGTATTTAAGAAACATTAAATAAAGTTTTTTAGTTACAATACTGATATACTTTGCATTTTACTATCAATTCTCAGGGCATCTCATATTAGAAGCACAATTTTTTGACTTTGCGATTTGCTCACTTTTTACATTTCTTTAATTTTCAAAAAAAATGAAATTTAAATTAAATTTTATATAATTATCTTAAAGCTTATTATATTCCCTTCAAAATGACTTATTATTTTTTTAAATTCTGCCCAAAAAATTTCTAGCATTTACCCAAAATGAACTTGGTATCTCATAATAGGGACCTTTTCTCTATAGCTTTATATTATCATTTGTATTCTTATTATCATGTTTTGCAGTTATCACTAGCTGCAATCCATTGCACATATAATGTGTACAAGGTATCATTTTATCATTGTGTTCGTAAAATTAAACGTAATATCTCAGGCACATTATGTATATAACTGACAGCCACTACTATTACGTCAATCTGATGTAACTTACCTGATGATAATACTTTCTCTGACATATTGATAAAATTATTTGACAGAGGTATATCACTGAAGAGCCTACAAAAAATGTTATATATATATATATATATATATATATATATATATATATATGTGTATATATATATATATATATAATAATTATAATTTTATATTTTATGCTATCAGTAGCCATATGTGATATATAAAAAATACAAACTTAATCATAAAATATTGTAATTAAATAATTAATAGCATTTTTCACTGACCGAATTGGTGCGCATTCAGTGCACATTAAAGCTATTGTATACTAGAATACTAATCTAAATATAAAAGCGAAATAACTTAATTGACAAAATGCCCAATGTGTATTGATCAAATAGTACAATGAAATGTATTGAATATTTCACGGTTTAATTCATTTCTATTTTTATTAAACATACATCTTTATGTCGATTTGTGTACAACGGCTTTAAAATGCACTGTGTGGGTTAGTTCTGTCAATGAAAAACACTGTAACTGTTGTACGTGTAACATGTGGTATGTTATATACTGCAATAAGTTTATAAATGATAACATATCTCAAATTTACAATATATTTTACAAAATAAAAACTCGTTTTCAACGATAAATACCTTATTCGGTATAAATGCAACAAAATGCAATGTACTACAAACTTTCTAAAATAACGTTCTGCAAGTAGTAACGTGGAAAACTGGAAACGACAGTCAACGACAATTATCGACAACTATTGATAACTGGGCAAGTAACAAGCCGCCTGTCTGCAAGGATGTGCAAGTGATGCAAGTTAGGTTGCGATTACATGGAGTGCAAGTTAGGTGCGATTACATGGAGTGCAATACAAAAACTAACTAGGTAACTATTGTATATGAACCGCGCAAACCGTGCCGCTTGCTTCTTTTCTCTTCTATTGTATTACATAATTACATTTTAAATATATTTTTAAATATATTACTTATTATTTTTATGCACACTTTATCAATACTCTTATTTTTTTAACAGATTTACTTAATAATTGTGTTTAAAGCAGTTAATTCCATTAAAAAGTGCATAGCAGTGTAGAGTAATGTGAGTTTGTTATTAGCTCGTGCCGCAAACCGCGCTCCATGTACAGGGTTGGCCATATTCGACGGAAAGATGTTTTTTTTTTTCAATCATGGGAAACGTCGTTACTCGATCTAACATCTCTTTCCCATGATTGAAAAAAAAAACATCTTTCCGTCGAATATGGCCAACCCTGTATTGTACAATAATATCAGCGAAAGAAATAGACGGTACGCCGGATACGCGATATGGTTGGCTAAACTGGACATATCCAACAATTATGGATTCTGCTTCTGACTTCCGAAGGAGAAGAATCTCTTAATATTTACTATCAGCAGTCTTAATTTTTAATTTTCGGAATCATATTTTGTCTTATATAATCTCGTAAATCTGATAAGTCAACTCTATTCCTCTTACGACGCATTTTTCATTTTCAAAGGCCAGTCATTTCTACTTTGGGAACAAAATTAAAGTTCGTCGTAATTACATAAAGTGGTTCACTCTAGAGAACATATAAAAATTGAGGTCATTTGCTGATTTGATTAACAAACACAACGATGTTATGTCTAGTGTCCACTGCCAATCATATGATATCATGTACCGCGTTTCATGTTAATCGCACTCTAAGGGTGAAATTACATGATGCGGAAAAGGACTATGGAATAGAGAATGCGTCATTGAAACAACCAATTAGCGCTATTCGGAATAACGCAGAATAACGCAGTCGTTTTCCGCACTGTATGATTTCATTCTTAGCCTATTATACCATTGTAAATGTATCGTAAGATGAAGTTTTTAAGCCTGTTGATTGGCTCTAGAATAAAGAAGTCCGAGAACCTCTCTGTCTCGTAGCCAATCAACAGGTTTGAAAAGCCTGAAATATTAGGGTTCCTGTTACGTCACTGAGATAATTTTTTATTGGTTATCTAAATCCGTTATATATTGTAGCTAAAACAAGCGCAAATTTCAAATATTCCGTATTTGGCATATAATATTCTGAATTTAAACGTATCTTAGGATCAACGCTTTAACTACTTTGTCATTCTTTATCCAAGAATGGCGCGTTTTTATTTTACGACGATGTTATTAACACTTGTCATGCGTTATGACATGTGTCATGTGTCATTTGTGTCAATAGTAGCCAACTTACGAAATCGGTGTTGCCAGTAAACGCTAGCGGCTAGCTCTCAACAGAATAATTGTAAGCTATGAAATTTGTTTGAATTTAAGAATACAAAATATATAAAAAAAAGTCTAAATTACAAGTTCTTCATTCTTTTGAAAGAGATCTTTTATTTCAATCATTCATTATGTGTGAATGTTATGTATTTGAAAACTCTTCAGAAGTTAAAAAAGAAATATAAATTTTAATAAGAGTTTAAGTGAAATTAAATAAATTCTATGTAAATTTCTATAAATTATATTAGTTCATTAAATTAATAGAAATATATGACATTCGATATTAAATGAATTGATTACGTTACTCATACAACACAGAAGATTGAAGCAATATTGCTGCAATGTTACAATATTACAGATTTGCAATGTAACATTGCAGAAGTATTATAGAAATGTGTAAATTAACAATATGCCTGCAAAATGTCAGTAATATGCTTGTAATGTTCCACAAACATTGCAAAACTTTAATTCTTTAATTGTTACAATAATAATATAAAAATATAAGTTTTTACAATATTTATGTAGTACAATCTTTTAGTTTAACAACCGTTTTTATGATATAATAATTAATAATTCATTTTATATTTAAATAAAAAATTTATTGATCTATTATTTGATGATCATTTCATTAGCTAGTTTTATATTTATTTTAAATATGAAATCAAAAGATTGTATAATATCGAGTTTGAATACAATCAATGCATCATTATCGGATGAAGTAATTAAATTGCTGAAAACGATTTATCAAAATATTAATTATGTGATCGATGATGTATTTATGCCTGATGTGAACGCAAGAATAAACTAGCGCCCGAACTTTATTGATAAATTTCACAACGTTATTTTTTATTCGATTTCAATTGCCTCGGAGTAGTTCCGAATTAAAAAGAATCACTGCGATTAACTTAATCCATGATTATTTTACTGTATTATTTTATTATTGTGGATAATATTTATAGTTTGTTCAGGGCACATGCATATATGTTTTATCCTTCGAATAAATTTATCCTTCAAAATTAATTACTACATTTATCATTCTGCAATGTTTCTGCAATCTTTCTGTGCTGTATACATACATATACAAAATTACATATTGCGCCGTACAAAGTATAAATGATTTTCTATCTCAAATATACATTATATTAATGTTTATTAATTACAAATATATTATATACAAATTTATTAACCTTCTACACACTTATTTTTTGCACTCTAGATATACACACTGGGGACTTTCATTCATATTTGTTACCATAACTTCTGTTAAAATGGATATATTTCAATTAATTTTTTTTCAATCGGTGGAGAATTGATTAAGGAACAAGCCTATAATGTGTAAAAGTCGAGAGAATTAAGGAACTTCGAAATATATAGATTCAAAGAAAAAAAAAATTTAGAAACGCGAAAAAATCTCGATTTGGAAAATTGCGCTGGAGCCTCGGGAACCTCAGTGTGCACAGCTAAGGTTAATTATAAGGAAATTATAAATATCGATGAATTATGCTTTTCTGCGAGTTCTCTTGGCATTCTGTTCTGGTGAATAAAATGTAATACACTAAAATAAAAATCCATATTATTTATATATTTTTTGACATTTGTGTGCGTGCGTGTGCGTGTGCGTGCGTGCGTGTGTGTGTGTGTGTGTGTGTGTGTTAAAATAATAAAGAAAACGCACCTGTTGATCTAGAAAGTTCATGAGATTAGGCAACTTGCATTTAAATCCATGTGTTTGCAACATACAACGCAAATGGTCAATATTCACTGGCTCATATTGTAATATTTTATTATATAAAGCTTTATCAATATTGATTAGTTTCATAAAGGCTTCTGTAATATTCGATGAATTCTCCAGTACCGATGATGACTCGATTTCATAAAATTCCATTTCTTTATTGAGTGTTTCTTTTGTAGGACTTACACTATCATTGCTGTAACAGATATAATGTTATTTTTTTATTATATCTATATAAAATGTCATATTATGTTAAAAAGATTAATTAGTATTTACATTAATTAGATTTACCTATCTTGAGAACAAGGCAATTCATTTTCACTGTCTTCTGAATTGCTCGATTTTTCCAAACTATTATCATCTACATTTCGTTTCTTCAGTGGAGGTTCCTCTTCGTCGCTCAAAATTTCAGTGACCTGCTGTCCTATCGTTTTCTCAGGCACTAAAGGATGAAGTTCGTTATAAATGTGCGTTAATAATTTTACAGCTCTGCTACGTTTTTGTACCTTCAATCCATATTTCTTCATCTCTTTCTAAAAATTAATAATTCGCTCGTGAAAAAAGAAAATATTTTCAATTAAATAAAGATTTATCATTTTTAATTAACTTACGTGTAATTCAGGAGTACTCATATCGTTGTAAACAGGCGGAGGTGTAACATCTTTATCAGTTATTTTAAGCGTTTTTGCATTTCCAATGTTCTGAATGTAATTACATCGAAATTGTCTGGACATATCTGCAGATGTTACTCCTTGATTACGTAATTTATTTGTATTAATCTGCCCCTCAGATAAAGATTTCCTTTTAAATTTCTTAACATTTGTAAAATTTTGAGTCAAAGATGTAACATTATTATCTAAGTTTCCATAATTTGCTGCTATATCTCTCCTTTTGATATTTCCATGGTTATTTTTATTATTGCTTCTACGTATATTACTATTATTAAATTCTCTCATACTTGATATATTAAATGATCGACTCTTCTCCAAAATATGTTGTTTCTCATATTTATCAATATCAACATTTGCAAGATATATATCGTCTTCAAAATCAAAAGAAAAAGTGGCTGACTTTCTTAAGTTACAAGCCTCTAATCCTGATATATTTTCGGTACAGAGTTTACCTTGAAACAAGCTTTCCATATGTAGAATTGGACTGCAGCTTTCATTATTTAAAAAATCTGGGCTAGAGGATACCATGATCGGACTTGGAATAGACTCCTTTTTCTGAGCATCATTTAATTCATTAAATTTATATTTTTGTGTCATAGACATTATCTCTGTAGTATTTAATTTATCTGGATTTAATTTGCTATTAATATTTTTTTCTTCTTCCAAGTACATCGTCATTGCTTTTGAAAATTTGTTAATTTCGAAAGATTGACTATTATTTTCATTTGTCGTATCCTGTTTGTTACTTTCTATTTCTTTTCTAGATTGTTGCAGAGAATGAGACATGATATTTTCACGGTTGGAATCATTGTTCTCTAAGATATGGCTAATATTGGAAGATATACTTTCAACATCTGAATCTGATGAAACAATTACATCTGCACCTTTTTGTGTCAAAACAGACTGAGTAAAAATTTCATCTTTTTCAGCCTCACTGACATTACTGTCTTCATTAAGGGAATCAGATAATGTACTTTTATTAGATAGATTATCATCTGACTTATTTCTACTGATTGCTCTTCGATACTTTGCTATGCTATTATCCTTATGATCTCTCATGTATCTAGAATACATAGAAATCTCTTCCTCATTCGTTTCTAAATCAAAGATGGTTTCACTAAGCGATCGATTAATTGTTTCAGTATGTTGTGGAGATATTGCTGGTACAGTTGTGATTTGTTCTGAAACGTTTCTCTCATCTGATGAAGTAAAGTTTTGTGTACAATTTAATATATTATTATGGAAAGATTCTGTTATCTTTTTAGATGATAGAGAATCTATGTGTGAATTATTAGTCTGTTTAACATCTTCTACATCTTCATTAGAAAGATGAGAATAAAATTCTGGATTTTTGACAGCATATGACTGCATATGCTGCTCTATTATAGATAATCTACCGGGTTTTTTCTCTGTATCAACTGATTGTTCAACATCATTATCATAAGATTGAAGATTGGAGTTATCATATTTATCTACACAAAATGGATTCTTATGCTTTATAGGAGATATTTGTACAGAACATTCCATCTCTGTGGCATTTATCAACGCATCCAATTCCACGTTTTCCTTCTGGATTTCTTCGATAAATAATGTGAGATTACTTTTCTGTTTTATTACCTTTGAAAAATGATCTTGACTACATTTAGATTTACTGTTTTGGGAAGTATTAATTAAAAAATTGTTATGCATATCATTGGTAAAAAATTTCAGAGAATTTGATTCAACATCTGGATTAATTTCTACACTTTGTTCTAAACAGGTAGATGTACCTTTGTCTAACTCTAAACATTCTGTATTCTGGAGTTTTGCAGTTGATAATTTTTGACTACAGATATCAACATCTGCATCTTGTTTGAGTAAATTCAGTAATATATGAATATTAGAATCTTCCAAATCTTTAGGGTGTACTGTGGATTTATCATTGTGCTTCGTCACAAATGTCTCATCAAACATGTCAGGAGATACACTAATTTCTCGTTTTGTCGGTGTGTTGCTCCTGAAATTCATTTCCTTTGATAATTTCAGTGAAGTATCTTTTTCATCTTGCAAAACGCACAAGTTTTTTGCAGATACGTAATTATTTTCAAGAAGATATAAATCATCATTAACATCCCCTTGTAATAGCGTTTTCTGAGAACATGGAATGTTTTTCACAACATTATGCGTATAATTTGGTGATTTGTTGAAAGATTTATTTAATTTTGAAACATCGAAAGTTGTTTCTATATTTGGATGTACATTTTCTGTACTTTTTTCATAAGTATTACAATTATGTTTAACTTCTGCTATAGATTTAAATTTTTTTTGACGCAAATAAACAAATAAATCATTTATTTTGTATCTCCTTCCTAAAGCTCTAATATCAGATAAAGTTATCTGAGAATCAAGTATTTTTGAATACTTATCGATTACACCACAATAAACAAATTCTAAAAAGGCCATGGCGACATCATAGTCTGTATCAAGCCAACAAATTTTTTCTTTTGCAGTAGAGAACTCTGTATCATTAGATATTACATCAAGTAAAATATTTGCGCAACGTGAATAGAAAACCAACTTATGCGTCCATATGTGTTTGCTATTTCTAACGAACACAATAATATCACTTGCAGAACTATCATTTAATATATTTCTCCAACTTGTAGCTAAATTGTCAAGGAATTGCTTTTCTTTGCAACATATATTAATATTTGAAGAAATTGTTAATGCTTCATTAGTGTCCGTTGTTTTTATAATGTCCTGTATTTCTTTTATTTCTTGCATTTGTTCATTATTTAAAGATCTTTCGTTGTTTAATTCCATAAGCTTTATAACATTTTTCTCTTCCTATAAAGCAGAACACTGTTATTATATCTTTTAAATATATTATTATTATATACAGAGTGTCCCACAATTTGTGAAATTTTAATAACACATTCCTGACTTAAAAATAAGACAAAAATCCTAATACCAGAATGTCGAGACTATAATAGTTTTCAGGATGTCCCATTTTAAAGGATCTATTCAAATATCTCAGAAATACTGCATTAAATAAAAAAATGTTTCAGACAAAAGTTTTGTGACTTCGAGGAGGACACAAGATGGCATCATTGCTTTGACCTTGGGTGGCGTTTTCAAGGTCAAGGTAAGGTCACTTTGAATTTTTTAAATGGAACTCCCTATTTTTCATTAGATATTCTTGTAGCTTACCTCAAGAGCTTTTCAAAACACTATAATTAAATTCATTTTCATTAAATACTTTTCGAGTTATAAAGCTTGCAAGTTATAGCATTAACATTACCAGACCGACGGCTAAAACCTCTTGAATTGTTCAGGATCATGACCTGGATAACATTTGTCAAGTTATAGAGGAAGTTGTTCCTTTTATTTTCATTTTTGCACTAAAATTCATTTCTACTAGAAATGAAAACAAGAGCTACAACCTCCGATGACATTAATCTTGACGAATGTTATTCAGGTCATGATCCTAAACAACATTCAAGAAGTTTTAGCCGGTCAAACACCTTAGGCAATGCTAATGCCGACGTACTATAACTTTCAAGTCCTATAATTCGCAAAGTATTTAATAAAAAAAAATTTTATTATAGAATTTTGAAAAATTCTCGAGGTAAGCTACAAGAATATCTAATGAAAAATGGGGGATTCTATTTAAAAAATTCAAAGTGATTTTACAACGCCATTCAAGGTCAACCAATAATATCATCTCGTCCCCCTCGAAGTCACAAAACTTTTGTCTGAAACATTTTTTAACACAGTTCTGAAATATTTGAATGGATCCTTTAAAATGGAACACCCTGTATGTATATATATATTTTTTTTTTAACTTATACTTTAAATTTGTACTTTTTTTTATATAACTTATGTGTCAATAGATAATAACTTACATTTGATTTCTGCTCTTTCTTTTCTAATGGTGTTATTTGAGGTGATAGTTGTTTTACATAAAATATATCTTTAGTTAGAATTAGTTTTGTCCTATTCCACAATGTATTCTCCTTGAAAATAATATATGTATAACATATATTTTAAAGTCCACTGATATTCGAATTAGAAAATAATTTTTTATATAAAAAATAAAACATAATTACAATTTGACGTAATTGTTGAAGTAATTGACTCTTTATATCAATCCTCTCTTTAACGCCATTAGACTCTTCTACTTTTTCCTGAGATCTTTGAGTAAAATCTTTACAACCCATAAGTATCTCAGCTATTCTCTCTGTTAAAATACGTTCTCTTTCTAGAGCTGTACGTCTTTGCAAAATGGTTGGTTCAATAGGCTTTCCTTAAAAAAGAAAAACATAAAATCGTAAATTAAAATATATATTTCTTATTAGATGCAAGTTTATCAATTGCATCAATTAATATAACGTATAATTACTTTTCTTAGTTCTACTGGTGGGAAAATTGTTTGTTGGTAACACATTTCTACTACTACTAAATCCAAAATTTTGCAATGTTGCTTTCTGAGGACATTCTGCATTATCTGACACTGATGGATTAGAGGATATTGCTACAATCTGAACTTCATCCCATTCTTCCATTTCCTCTTTTTCATATAGAGATTTGGAAAGGGCTAAAGCAAGCTGAAGATCAGGATCATCGTGCGATGCCTAAAAAATTATTATTTAAATCGATTAATCTAAAAATATTTGTATTATTGTCTTATCAATAATTCAATTAAGTTTTAAGAAAATTATCTCAATTAAAATTAGCATCAAGCTTCAATAATCTGGTAATTTAAAAATCATCATTTTGTAGATATTCAAACAATTAAATACCTACTATTTTACGAGGAGCAGATTTCTTTTTATCTTGTAATATAGGAGCGGAGAGTAGGCCCAACGATTTTCTTTCTGCAGCTTGTCGTTCTTGCAATTCCACAGCATCCATTAATTTTTTTGTAGATATGTTATTTTTCATAGCACAACTCTTCATATGTACAGCTTGTGAATTTTCATCTTTAAAACTTTTAAAACACAATGGACATACAAAAGCAGTTTTCACAGCAGTTGAACTTTGTGGTAATTCTATTTCTTTCTTTTCAGATTTAAAAAAAGATGATTCAATTAATGGTTGTTGTACATCACGAAAAATCTTTTTATTCTGTAATGGTTTTCCACTTTTAGATTTCTTTTCACTTATAATAATTTTAGGTTTAGAATGGAGTACTTTCTTTTTTACTTTATCTGGAAATCTATTACTGTTAATAATTTTCGATTGCATGGAATGTATTCTTTTTGGTGATTTAAAATCCAATATACTGTCATCAAATGCAGGTTGGGATGTACAAGCAGTATCATCCGTATTAGATTCATTATTGTTAGAAAGAACCTTGTTATCCGTACTAAATAAAAGAACATTTTTATGTTAGTAAAGGTATCCCAAGGTGATGATTCAAATAGCTTTTATTAATACAAAGAATAAATATCTTTGCAAAATGCAAATTTAATTTCATTTGATTTAGGAAAAAAGAATATAATAATAAAGACATGTGATATGTTTTATACTTCAAATATATTTTTATCATTATATGTTATAATATTAAAAAGATACATGTTATATTATTAAGTCGACTACAAAAGTTAATATAACATATTTGATATGTTATAATATATACCTTTCCTTATCATTTTTTCTTAATCTCAATCTTCCTTCTAAACTACTAGGCTTACAGAATCCGTTCTTTTCAACGTCCATTACTGTTATGTAAACTTCGAATATTCTATTGTTTATTCAGCTTTAGCTTGCATATCCTCCGATTCAACTTCTGTTTTAGATTTAGTCTGTTGTCTATAATTCAATTTTTTTACCTCTTGAATAATACCTCTCAAAAATGGAATTGTAATGTAATTTTCTAACTCTTCTCTCTCGTCTTTTGGGAGAGTGAATTCTCTGATTATATTTTCGTCATTTAACAATGGAACGACACTGTAAAACAAAATTTCATATTAAATTTAAATTAAAACAGTGTTTTAAAAAAGTGTTTTAAAACTCTGTTTTAAATTAAATTAAAACAGAGTACATTCAACCTTGGTGAGCTTATGTTCACCAGATGAACTAATTAAACATTACACCGAATATATAAATATTAATAATTATAAATATTACACCGAAATTGATTGGAAAATAAATAACGTAAATTGTAGATTTGTCTTAAAAATTTATACGTAAGTATATAAACCTACTTTTTTCTCCAGGAAATATACATTGCACCAGCATATAAAAGGCTTATGCTAAGTGCCGCGAGTCGAACATATTTCTGTAGCGGCGTGTTTCTAAGTTGACGTGGTTTTCTGTGCGTTTCGTCCGTGGGATCATGAAGCATTTCACAGAGATCGTGCGAGAGAAGGATACTAAAATAATATCAACGTGATTACAGAGATAATAACGATCTTATAATGAACTGCATTCAGGCATTACGCAGATAACTCTAGATTTAGGCTACGTTACGTATATTATAGCAAAAATGCACCCTAGAGTTATCTAGACTAGTAATTCCTGAGCCATGCTTTTTGTCACTAGATGGTATTGATGGTCAACACATCTAGTGACAAAAAACCGCGGATACTTTTTAGATGACCCAATATGTTTAATATTTGTCGAAAGCGAGAAAGAGATTTCTAGTGCAATCTAGTGCAGGAACAGAAAACAGTCATGATCCAATTCTTGCTGACAACGCTTATGAGCATCATTTATCTTTGTTTAACATTTTACAAACACAAGGATGAAATGATTTTTAAACGTGTGAGTGTGAATTGGATCGCGTGAACAGACCACATGTGATATTAACCTAATCTAATCTAGGGACTTTACTCTCGCTTGCTCATGGTGACCTGCTTCGACTTTCGAATCTTTCGACCTTTCAGTCATTTGAATCAGCATCAAGTAAATAATTAATCTCTACAATCTGTTTAAAATCACTTATCATCTAATTTAAAATATCTAAGTATTTTGAGCATCAAATTATTAAAAATTGCTTGTCAATTTAATTCGTGATATTACTACAGTTTAATTGCGTTTATAAGTCTGGAAAACCAATTCGGCGCACAGTTTGAATAATTATAAATATAGTATATATGCATGTGTATATATATATATATATACATACATATATGTATATATATGTATATATATGTATATATATATATACATACATATATATATATACACACACATACACACATATACATCATACATATACACCGCACACACACACACACACACACACACACACACACACACACATATTATTTATATATATATATATATATATATATATATATATATATATATATATATAGTATACATATATAGTAATTTAGATTGAATTATTTAAGCAGTAAAGATTTAGTTTTAACCGTTATAGCCATTACTTCTATTTCTTATTGTTGAACGTTAATAATTTTATTTATAAACATTTATCTCTCTTATCATTAAGATTAATCTAATATAAAATCTAATCATAATCATTAAGATTTGAATTTTTAAATATCATCCAATAATAGTTTAATTGCATTCATGCACGAGTATTTATTGAAATAATGAGAATAAGAAGTGTTTAAAATGTTATTTTATTTTTTTATTGGCATAAATTCAATTAGCGTAGGTTGTATGTATTCGTATATAACTCATCTGTGCTTGATAAAAATCTATCTTTCAACGGTACTTTTCGTGCAAATCTATAGTAGTGGAATTTATAATAGTTGTACAATATAACATATATTTCATAGTATCTTCAGTTTCAAAGTCATTGTATCACATTTTACAAAACAGGACATTGGATGTTATTTAAATGTATCTCTTGATTTTGCAAGATTTGATACATTTGATGCATTTTAGTTATGCCACGATTTATATGTAACGTACGAAGAATAAGTAATTATTAATATATCGATATTCGTGAATAGGTAAGTTAATTAACAGACCATATTGCATTTTCAATCCTTAAAAGCATTTTTTGAGAGTGCATGGATAACACAAGTACGCATAAGCATAGATAACACAAGTACGCAAATACAATACTTATGTAATACGAATATATAATAATACAGAGAAAATTATTTTTTTTTAACATATACTTCTCTTTCATGTTCAATAACGGAAAGAAATGGTGGAGATAACGACATTTTTTAAATACAATTATAAAACAATTCTGTAGTGTTTTAAATAGTCAAATAATGCTGTGTCATTTTTAAAAGATTACAAAAACTCGTAAGAATCCAATTAAAATATCTAATGATATATCAATCTCATATGAAATGTTGTCAAGTTAGTATTATGATGAGCTAAATTTACAACTATGTGCATTAATAACTTGGAATTAAACTAAATTCATCTAAATATGCTTTGGTAGAAGCATGATTAAAAACTATATAACTAAAAAATTAAACAAAATGTAAAACTTCACATGGAAGTCGGAGACCAAAAATTCATCTCTCTTAATTCTGATGGTTTAGCTTCGAGCACATTTGCGTAAACAGATGACTTATCCACCGATTTTTCTTCTTTCCCTATATATGTAAGATTTTGAGATGATATTGATTTTTTTCGATTAAGTGGTTTGCGTGGCTCCATATCTGGAAAGAGCTCATCTTCCTCATCTATCTTTGCTGTAATTACTTCTCTGGATTGACCTAATATGCTTGCCAAAATCCAATTACCCTGATATTTTTCTTTATCCGGTACAAATGCACCAGTGAAATACCGGTTATGTAGCTTTCTGCGTGCTTTCGGTGAACTGTCTGGAGATCCTGTTGGTGACGTTAGTGGTGTCGCTGGTAATGATTTGCTGACACTTTTCATCGAGTTGTCTGTCTGCTGAGAACGCGAATCCGATGTGAATACTTTGGTGAATTTACCAGACATCATTTGACTAGCTACATGAACGATTGATTTGCCACAAAGAGCCGGTTCACCATGAAAACCGTCATCCGTTCCCTGTGATTTAAGTTTTACATTTCCGCTCACTGAAGCTTTATCTACTCTAATACCACCAGCTAAAATAATATATATCATTATAACAATAGAATAATATCAATGAAAATTTATTTTGCAATTATTGAAAGTTTTTTCGCGCTAATTGGATTATGCTTTTAGATCTAAAAGTATTATCCAATTAGAATGAAAAAAACAGTTGTAAAATAAACGTTCTGCTGAACGCGAGCAATCATAATATTGTTAATCAGTGTTTCACATATTTAAAAAAAAAACAAAATTTTTGATAATATACCTGTATTATTTACAACCGGTATAAACGGTTGACATGGCAATGGATGTTTGCTAAAATCAATCTGCTTGACTTCTTTCAAGTCAGAAATGGATTTTTCATTCGTTATCTGATTCGTAGAGGTCGCAATATTTTCGTTTAAAACCTCAGTTACAATGTGCTTCAATCCGTGTTGTGGTTGAGTATTTTGCGATCTTGGATATCTTACGTAAAAGAAACTATCGTCATAAGATGGTGGACTGAATGCAGCTTCGTCAAAATCAAATCTAAAAAAAATATATTATGCCTGTAGCATATGATGCAATTTTTTATACTAGATCACATGTAATCTAGTAAATTACTAAAACCAATACATAGGACTATGTTCAGATTCCCACTTGAGTGCCACTCGGATATCATTTTGTCCTTATCAGAATAAGATTTCATTTGTGCGTTTTGGACAAATCATATGACAAATGACTACAGAACAGAAAGGATCTCTCTATCTTATAGCCAACAGGTTTAAAGAATACATTAATAGGCATAAAAAATGTTATTCGAAAAAAATGCACAAACATAACATTCTTGGGTTAATATTCTATTTGTATGACCAATTTTTCGAGAATGTAGAATAAAAAAATTTTGAAGTTTTTAGAAATCCTTTATCTTGTGGTTAATCAAAACACTTGAAACCATAAGAGAAATGAAATATTAGCCTTATTCTAAATATTAATCAAGGATAAAATGATACCTTGGCTGTACTCGCTTTGGTGCTCACAATGCTTTAAACGCCATTTTATCCTTGTTCATTAAATATTAAACAAAGACAATTGACTCAAAAAACGCTGTAAGTGTCAAAACGAATGCAGCCCTGGATAAGAATCTGAACACATCCTAAAACACAGAATTTGTAATAATTTACTAGATTACATATAAAATCATATCAAGGCCATAATTTTTACATTAACGCAAAATAATAAATATTAAGATTAATATATATTAATATTTATTAACACAAGTACTTCAGATAATTGTCAACTAAATGAATTTGATCTCATTCATATGATATTTTGTATAGAATAATAATACCTGTATAGTTTTATAAGAAACACTTTATCCAACAAAGAATATATACAAACACTGCTTAACTATAAATAACACATAAGCCAATTTGGCCAAGTATCAAATGCATGCAATAACAACTTCAAACATTCTGATGTTGTCATAGCTAGTAATTATAATAATTATTTGGATATACAATTATTATAAAAATATCTCCATAAAATGTGTTCAATGATAAAATTTATTAGAGACAGAACCTACCTATTATCCATTTTTCCTTTCATCCATTGTGGCAATGAAATTCCACTACCAAGAGATCTGTCCTGCTGCCTCGAAGTACCCATCTTTGTGTAATTTTATAGATCAAATAGCAAACTTGAATGCTTTATGTTAAATAATAATTACGTGTGCTCTTAGTACAGACACTACCGTATCTGCTGATACACGAATTCACAAAATGACATGCCAAAAGATGATGCTTTGTTATCCATCTTATCTCTCACAAGATCGGTATAGGTATACGTGCTATTGTTTGTACAGTTGTATAATACAAGAAATTAGTAGCAGCAATTCAATTTTTAGAATTTCGACCAAGTTACCGTTCGATTAATCTGCAAGTTCGCAAATGTTTAGGATACAGAAAAAATAAAAATACATTATTAACATACAATGAAAACAGATATGTGAGATGAATCAATACTCACTTTCTTATTCATGGATAAAATAATGATAATCTTCATAATTATAACCTGCCACTTTTACAGAAATAGCAATGAATAAACGCAATATTGATAATAATAAGATTACGCCATGTTGATAGCTATAATGGCTGACAAATCGCTGCTGATGGTGCATGCGCACAATCGCAGAAATACTAGGGAATAAGGGGCTCCGCACAATAAAAGGAACAGAGAACAGAGAATAAGAATTTCAACCTATCAGAAACTGTGTATTCCACAATGTATGATTTCTGATAGGTTGAAAAGATTCTTATTCTCTGTTCTCTGTTCCTTTTATTGTGCGGAACCCCTAAGAGTATGACACTAGAGATTTAACCTGATTATTGCAATTACGTTCCAAAATTTATCGAAATTCGATTGTTGTCTTGCGTAATGTTTACTGTGCGCTTTAAACACGTGAGACAGATAAAAGTTCGGAAAAACGCAAATAGAAAGGGAAAGATATATCCGTATTAAAAAGAAAGAAAGCAATTTTATTATTTTAGATAAGTGAAAAGAATACACACTGATCAAGAAACAATTTATGGCAATATTTAAATACAGTATGGCAGAAGTGGCAGCAAATTTGAAATCTGTTTGCGACAAGATATCATATGCTGCCACGAAGAGAACATCGGTATTTTTTTTCCGTGCATTTAGTGTTTAGTATTAATTAAATATATAAGTTTATGTATGTAACTATTTAGTACATTTTTTAAATGCGCTAAATAGTTATATAGAGAACATTGCGTTTTCGTTAATGTAAAGGTTAACTCGCATGGATCAAAATATTTATCTCATTCTCGCAGGAGTATCAATATTATGAACCGCGACTAGTAGCTGTTAGCAAATTGCAATCTACTGTCTCGATAGTATCCGCATATGAGGCTGGTCAAAGAAATTTTGGTGAAAATTATATAAATGAGTTAGTGGAGAAGGCTTTCAGCCCATTGATTCGTGAAAAATGTAAACAAATTCAATGGCACTTTATAGGCCATTTACAAAGAAATAAAGTCAACAAAGTTTTAAGTATACCAAATTTATATATCATTGAAACTGTCGACAGTGATAGACTTGCAAATGCGCTCAATAATTCATGGCCAAGATTTCGAAAGAACAATGACAAGTTAAATGTCATGGTACAAGTTAACACAAGTCAAGAAAAGGGTAATAAATTATTTATTATATTTTATGTGAGAAGGTTATATTGAATAAAGTAATTTTCAGTTCAATACATTTTTTTGGATTATCTGTATAAAAATAATTGTAATTACAGAAAAAAATGGTTGTGATATTGCACAACTATCAACGCTCGTAAAACATGTCGTAGAGAATTGTTCTAATTTGAATTTTATGGGTCTTATGACAATAGGAATGTATGGGTATGATATTAAAGATGGACCAAATCCTGATTTTATTTGTTTAATAAAGTGCAGAGAAAAGATACATGATGAATTGGGAATTGATATAAAAGATATTGAATTGTCAATGGGCATGTCCAGTGATTATGAACATGCGGTAAGGTCTTTGGATGATTGTAAACAGTATATTAAAATATATACAGAGTTTATGTTCTTATATGAAATGCATCTATTATTTTCTATTGTAGATTGAACTTGGCAGTACAAATGTGAGAGTAGGAAGTGTCATTTTTGGCACCAGACCACAAAAAAATAATCAAAAAGATATAATATAATTGATATATTAATAAATATATTAATAAATCAATTTTGTCTTGAAAAAAGAGGATGTATAGGTATATATTTGTTATCTTAACATATATATATGTATCATATATATATATATATATGTGTGTGTGTGTGTGTGTGTGTGTGTATTACAAATATTTTTTTTGCAGCAAATATAGTTAATTTTCTCTATATTTTAAGATTATCAGAATTGAATGTTTGCTATATTTTTAAGATCTTTCCTAAATTCTTATTTTTATTTTGATTTACAAAATAATATGCATTCTGTTTTTCATTTTTTTTTTTATTACTTTAATCTGATCAGTGTAAGTGCAATTATACAGAAGGTATAACAATTTAGAAGAAAATGATTGTCTTGAAAGAAGAAACCTTAGAAAATTATTATATATAGAGAAAATTATTTGTAAGGACTGCATTATTTTTATATATATATATATATATATATATATATATATAAATATATATATAACGATTACAAAAATAAATGTAATGATGTGTAAAGTGTTAATAAAGATCATTAAGGTATATTAGAATTAAATTTATGCTCTATTATATGTTATATTGATAACTGTATTATTTCATTTTTTTAATTACAAAGACTATATATTATATAAATTCCACGAATTTCGTAAATAAATACTTAATTTCAATTTTATAAACTAAGCAAGCATAAATTAGTTATTTGATCTTTTTGATCTTTCTTACCTTATGAATCTACAAGGAATTTTTGTAGGTAACTTCCTGCCTTATTTTGTATGTCTCAATAATAAAATGTAATAAATTATAATATGAACTTGATATAGAAATTCTTAACAATCAGTGAAATCTATCTACAAATTAATAGTTAAAATAAGTTAAGAAAAAAAATATATTTATCTTTTATTTTAATATAAATCTGATATTTTTATAATAGGGAATTATATGTACATTTTAGAAATAGAAATTGTTTTATTTCTTCTTATCTTTGTTCAGATTAATTTATAGATTAATTTATAGATTTATATTAACTGGATAGCAATTATTAGTAAATACTACTACATAAATTTTTCCACTCTTCTCTCAAACCTTTCTAGATCAAATTTTATAATTGATATAAATATAACATTTTATAAAATAAAATAAATTTTATTAATTTATTCTTATTAATTTATGCATATAATATTGATATAATAAAAGGGCGTGGTCCAATTCCAATCCTCAGCCTCATTATGTCGTACGGACACACATATGTAGGTCACCTTCACCGTTTTTTTTTTACAGGAGCATGGTTCAAATGTATCTTGTGCAAGGTCACGAATATTACGCAAGTTACTGCTCTTAAAAGTTATGGAAGTCAGTCAGTTACTTTCTTCACAAAATCACAGGTCGTATGCAACATTGTTTGCCCAGCAGCAGTGATTGATCGGTCAAAACTGAAGCGCTACGTTCTATATACCAAGAATTAAAAAGATGTTTGTATAACAAAACTACTGAATATTTTTACATAAATTTCGTGCTGCCATCTTTTGTCTCTAAAATTATGACAGAAATTATTCTCTATTTAATTTTGGAGAATTTCGTTTTTTGAAATTAAAATTTTAAACACGTTTTATTACTTTATGCATTCTTCAATGATAAACAATTCTTTCACACATTACTCGAAAGCAATTTTGCTTATAACCGGTACTTTTAAAAATTCACGAAATTTTATTTTGTTGAGAAGGTATTCTTTGTATTTTAGGGGAACACAATTTGTGTATTATTTTAAAAAATAATTTGAAATTTAAAAGACTTAGATGAGAAGACTCGTATAATGTGCTTCTCTTACATGCTTCTTTGTGCACACGCAAGCAATAACGAAAATAAAGAAAATCAAATCAATCTAAACATAAGTTGCTCCTATAATATATATCAATAAAGAGACGGCTCCTGTGCAACTTTATGTAAACTTGCATCAGACAATCGTAAATGAGGAGATTGGTGCTCACTGTAGTCCACGTGATGTAATATATTCATACGCGAAGCACGAGATATGCACGATATTGCATATAAATTTAAAAGTGACATGAGAAATCAAGTTATAAGTTTATGTTTTAGTATGTAAGTGTAAATAAGCATGATATGAAATAAAACATTTATTGATACTCGATTATATTGCACTATAAATTTCTTTTACGTTTTTTTTTTATATTATTTTAAAAATTATATATATGTTTTACACACACAGAGTTATTTGCTGATTATAAAAATGAATGCAAAGCATTGTTTGAAACTATAAAAAGAATTATGTTTAAAGTGATGGGGTGTGTAAAATAGTATAAGCGGACGTAAAACTTGAATAATAAATGAATGCATCGATCATATGAACACACTCGAGAATTCAAAAACAATATTTAAAAATACATAATCTATTTGCAATTTCATTATAATTTTTTGTTTTTTCACTTTTTAATAATCTACTATGAAATGCAAAATGTTGACATATAAAAAAAGGTACTGATTTTCACATATTACACATACATGCAGGACAAAAATTCATACGATTTTGCGCTCCGAATATCATTTGCACACGATTGCAAGAAAACAATATTAGAACCTTAACCCGCGCAATCATTGAAGGCGTAAAATATATTCCATAGCTTAACAAGATATAAATTTTATAACTATATGATGCAATAACGCCTTACTATGAACAGTGGCATTCGTACATTTACAACAAGAAGTTTTTGGAAAAAATGCACCATGCACACTGGACAGGTTTTCTTCAGCACGTATAAATAGACTGTTAGATTTAAGAGCATTCAATCGTTCCTCGTGTTTCAACGGGAAATAGAAAAACAATCATCATGTTCAAAGTAAGTGCCTTCAAAACAGAAACAGTTTTAATTATTATTATTTGCATAATTTTCATATTCATTAATTTATAGAAATTGATAAAAATATATATAATGAGGCTTTAAATTAAGATTACAGATTATTATACTTTCCTAAAATTATAATATTTGTATTAATTATAAGAAAAATGTATAACTCATACACTACATGATTATTAACGTATTAATTTCATAAAACACAAAATCGACACGATTATCAACATATATATAAAACTAATATTTTTATCTTGAAAGAGATTGGACACGATAATGTAATCTGAAAAGACGAATTTAAATGACCAGTTAATATTTTAATAAATAATAAGATATAATATTTCGAAAGTTTTAATTAATTAAGATAAATAAGTGTTATTAAATTTTGCAGCTCTTGGTGGTGTTCGGCCTCTTGGCTGTTGTAAACATCTGTTATGCCGGCTGGGTCGCACCAGCTGCAATTGCTGTTCCCGCTAAAAGTATGGATAATTCTTATTTCACATGATATATAAGACTAAAAAAGTTAAATATCCTACATTAACGATTTTAGAAATCGTTCTCCAAATCTATCAAAATCACGTGTATTACACGAATGATAGGCTTAAGGCTACTATTATTACGAATAAATTATCATTATTACGGATAAATTGTCGTTAGAGGATGTGAATTATTTTTCTGCTTTTTTTTTCGTCTACCTATAATAATGTGACCCTGTTTTTTTTGACTGAATTTTTGCACCAGTTCATCTTTCTTCCTCTTCTTTCCTCCTCCTCTCCAGAGAGAAAAGAAAAAAAGATGAACTGATGCAAAAAGAACAAACCTAATCTAACATTCGCTATAAATTTGTTTCAGCTGCGTGGGCTCCTGCCGCTGGATGGGGTGGTGCCGGATGGGGTGGTGCTGGATGGGGTGGTGCCGGATGGGGTGGTGCTAAATGGGGTGGTAACGGCTGGGGTGATGCTGGATGGAATGGTGCTAAATGGGGTAACAGCTGGGGTGCCGCTCCCATTGGAGTTAAGCTAGGCTAAATCTTTTTTATATTGATAAAAAACTCGCCATTATCCCACCAACTACACATCGCAGAATGTACCTTGTCTTTAATATCAGATACATACAAATTTGTTGATGCATTTCGCAATTCTCCCTAAAGTCAATATTCACAAAATTCTTTCCTTTTTCTATTAGAACATTTTTCCTCCGTCCCAACACTTGAAATTGTTGATAAATTATTGATAAGCGCCGCGAAAAAAAAACATGAAATAATAAAATTTCATATAAAATACATGAATGTTGTTCTTTCAGAAAGCATGTTTTATTCCCAAGCATCTTTCTTCTTACTCTTAAATTAAACTTTTCCTAAAATAAAATGATATGCGTAACACGTGTGATAGTAACTTCTGCCGCACATCTTATCTCCTTATGATTTACAATTATAATTCAATCTCTTAAGAAAACGACTAGACTTATGGATTGAAAAATGAAGCTTTGATTATATAGATTATAGATTTTTATTGCGTAACTATTTACATTGTAGTGTCATTAATTTGTCACGTACAGAAGTGTATAGTTACAAGTATCGAGGATTTTCGAATAAATATATGTATATTATATCATATAAAGTCCCGTGATATGGATGTGATCGATTTAGTAAGCATAAGCAATTCCGATCGGGCTGCTGTAGCTCATATGAGATACCTCAACGGCCGGCGAGTAAGCGACTCCAAGAGCAGCCGGACGCACAGCCGCTGGTATAGCGGTTGCAGCATAAGTCAACGGGGCTGGATGAGCAAGATGAGCATAGGTAGTGACAGCAGGATTAGTTACACGGATATCAGCCTTGCTCGAGCTAGAGAAAGGTGTGTCGATGGTCTTCGTTTGCGTGGCTACTTGCGCCAGATTACCGTGGCTACGTAATATATTATCGGATGTCGACGTGATAGCGGGTTGAACGTGCGCTATCGGCTCGATATACTGCAGGGCGGAAGGCAGTCCGATATAGCCGGCGTTAGCCACAGCCAAAACGCAGATGATTACGAATAGCTAAAATAGAATTTTCAATAATGATTTAAAATTTTAAGAACACAGATTTATTCTTATAAATAGGTTCCTTATATTAGATAAAATCTTATTCATTGCAATTCATTGTACATACCTTAGCTGCCATTATGTTATGCGGGGAAGATCCTGCGATGTGATCCTTAATCGTGTCTGAACCGAAATACGAATGCTACAATCCATGACAATCGGTACTTTTATACTTGGCGGACAAACGACGAGACACACGAAATCTTTCGGTACCCTCAGTTCGCCATGGTGGGATATAGGGTCAAGGATATTCTTAATATTACGCCATTCTCCGAACGTCTTACTCCCTGTTAAGTCATTATGCCCTTACGATGATTTATGAGTACTTAAAATGTGGGTATGTTTTCTCTTATCTATAACATGCGAAATAATATTAGTTATCTATCTCTATCTCTAACAAACTTTATAAATTTGTAAAATCTCATTATTTCATGATAATGTATCGAACTTCTAAAGACATTCACAGTTTACACATAGTGTAATGTAAGACAAAACAAAATAAAAGACCTAAACAATTTCAAGGATGCGCAGTAATCAAATTCGTTCAATCAGAAATTCGTTCTAAAAAAGGAGTCAAATTTTGAATTTTCTTATTTATTATAAGACTTAAAGATGTATCACACGTACAATCCTTGCAAAGAAAATTAAATTTGGAAATGTATTTAACACTTATACCTCAAATAAACTGTATACATATGAAAGTTGTGTGAATAAGATTACATTTCTATTTAATAACACTTTTGCCGTTTATTTATTTTATTTGTTGTATTTGTTATTAATTTTTTATTGTTAAAAATTAAAATTTTTTAAATAATAAAAATCTAAATTTTTTTATAAGTTCTTTAAATATTCAAAATAACTTATGCAGTTTCATTCCGATTCACTGATTAGTTGCAAAGTATAAAAAAAATTAATGTTTTGTTTATTTACAACTAGTTCATCGCAATGTAACGCTATACATAAATAATCTTGAATACATTATGTATTTATATTAAAAAATTGAGATTTTTGTCATATTTTATAATATATTTTCATACATTTAATGCAACACAGATTTAAAAAATACTACTATTTATTTAACTTATGATCTTTAGATAATAGATAATAAACCGTTTTTGTAAATTTGTTTATTTTTAAATGTGATTTAGAATAATCTATAATTTTTTCATAATTTTGTTATCATTTTGAAAAATATGTGAAACATTCTTAAAGCGAATTTTATATATATATTAGGTGTAGTAAAAAGAAATCCATTATTTTTCCAATAGATGGCTTTAGTAATCTGTATCTCGTCTACGCGTGATTTACTAAAGCCATCTATTGGAAAAATAATGGATTTCTTTTTACTACACCTAATATATATATATATATATATATATATGTACATATTTATATATTTAGAAAATTATATACACATATCAAAATTTTTTATTTTTGCAAATAAAATATAAGCAAAAGAAATAAAGCAAGGCAATATGAAGAACTTGTGTAGCCTTTCTTGTTTTGCTTTCAATTTAATATTTACAAAATTTTATATAAAATTTCATATATTGTTATATTAAAACATTATATGTGTGAATTTTATATCGATTGGTGCCGCACCTTCGTCTTCAAAACTGGAACATCCGGCTTGGCCACGCCTCTGAGCGGAAAGTAGTCTAGCCTTGTGCTCCCTCTCAAACTTTTTCTTTTGGGGCGTAACTCGTTACAATTACATTTCATACTGTATTCAGGAAACTGGTATCAATGACATTATCAGCATCTTAATTTTACAAATCTTATTTTATAAATCTGCATTCCTGTTCCAATTCTGTATGAATTCTTGATATTTGAACATTGAGAAATTTTACTTATTGGTAAATAATATGGGGAAGATTAAATATGCATAATAAAATAAAAAAATATTAATAATAAGATTTATCCAAATATTATAATATTATAATATTATATAATACAACTTTTATTATTATGAAAATAATACCAATGATTGTAGAAAAATATAATCTGATGAATTATATACTCTTTTTTATTATACATCTACAATTTATTCTATTTCCACTAATAACATTGAGCACGTGCCATCATAGAAATTTTTTGCGCCTTCTGCACTATATCAGGACAACGTCGTCGCCTTACTAATCTGCAATCTTGAAAAAAACCTTCGTTTCTCGGAAATCCATGTGATCCGTCAGCATAAGTCACTAAACCTGTGGTTAACAAATAAAAACTGTATAATAATAATTTACAATTAAAAATTATGTTTATATCTAATCCGATAGTCAGAATAAATTGCAGCACTTTATTTGTAAAACTATAAAGTAATTAATAATAAATTATCAATTTAATTATGCACCTAAGCCCCAGACACGACCTCCACGGAATTCCCCTTCAAATTTCATTCCATCGGCTCGCCAGAACACACCATGGCCGTGAAACCATCCTTGCATAAATTCTCCTTCATATCTAAAAAGAGAATGGTCTTGTACAAATATATATGGAACGACATTCTGAGTGAAACGCGTAATTTTAAAATAAATTTGCTGCCTAAAACTTACTTTGCTCCATCGGGAAATACAATCACTCCCAAGCCGGAGCATAATCCATTTTGAAATGCTCCATCGTATCGCGTTCCATCCACAAGAACTAATAGACCAGCACCATGTTTTAGACCCCTACGATTCCAATCGCCAATGTATTTTGTACCGTCATCATATTTGTATGCACCATTCTTTGCCACACCTGTAGATGCACATACATAGGTATTTAAAATAAGAAAATCAAATATTCTATTCTATTTAATAAAAAAAAAACGCCTTTTCTTCTCAACGTTTCATGTATAATTAATGATATTTCAATTAAATAAATAAAAGAAAATTTTAATTATATATTAAAACAAATGAAGTAAATGTTACAATCACATATTCTTACCGTCGCCCATGTCTGCATTGTACTGAACGCATTTAAGTTAGCTGTGATTTTAATCCACTTACAAAAATCAATTCTTTATTCAATTAAGAAAGATATCTAGGATAAACAAATATAAAGAGACCCTGGGAGATGCTCGGGAAAGTATATTACGGATTAGACACGTAAATAAAAACAATCACATACAATAGATATAACATATTAATATTTAATAATAAGAAATTTACATTTTTCAGAATGTATATAAAGTAAGGCTAAAGATATTTATAAAATCGCATTAATATATATATATATATATATATCGGAGACACGTAGTATCTCGGCATTAAAATATATATATGTATATGTATATATACAAAACCAAATTGCAATATCGTTCATTCCTTTGACTGTTCTCCAGATGCACCCACTAAGTACCATCGTGTTCTCGCATTTACTGCAGCCTTTCTTACTAAACGTTTACGATCATCAATTATTACCCCCAATTTGTCTAATACAGTTTGTTTGTATGGATTGATTAGAATAGTGGGATAATTAGCATAATGCGCTAGGCATTCTAAAACCGCAATTCTAACATCCTATCAATATAAGTATTGATTTATATAGTGATACAATAAAAATTGGAAAAGTTAAAATTAATGTAAATAATTACCATGATTCGATGCGTTGATAATTGTATAAGTCTTGGTATAACACATTGTAAATTATCAGAAAATACATCGTGTTTAGTATCAAGTAATAGTTTAAATGACATCAATGTCCAGAGCACTAAATATTCATTGCTAAGAGATAGAGACTCAATCAACAGCGGTACTAACTAACAACATAATATATTGATCAAAATATTTGTATTGCAAGATAATATTTTATCATCAATCCACCATAAAAACTTACCTCAGTTAAATGTAAAAATAATAATTCTTCAGGCATTTGTTCTAGTAAATGTACCAAAGCAATAAGATAATTCTGTCTCATTGTGCTTGTAAAATTAATATTTTGTCGTAACAAATATTCGAATACTCTTTGTTTATAAAAAATTTTCACATCGCAGAAATTTTCCGTTATTAAAATATCTTCATATTTATTTACTAAAATTTGATATTGCTCACCTACAAATTGACCTATTTCATCATGAATTAATAACAGTGTAAGCTGTAAAAACAAACATAGAAAATATTATTTTATCTATATTATTTATATTATAACTGAGTATTAAATTATTATAATTTATTATAATTATTATAAACCATGTACGTACATTCTCAAGAAAATATTGAGACTTTACGTATCCTCTCATAACGAGTGCTTTAGTCATCCAAATTTGAAAGTTAACTGTATGTTGTTTTAATTTAATATCATTGTCGGCACTTAAATTATTATTTATTTTGTTTTCTAGATAAGATACAATTCTATCGAGATTTGACACTTCTATTTTATTTAATAATACAGATAAAAATTTACAGCTTGTTTGCCTTATATCCAGATTGCAATTACTAGTTGCAATATTATACAGATTTTCCGCCATATCATTATTTAGATTCAAATCAATATCTTTTCGTAAAGAAATGAAAAGATTCATTATTACAGTTACATCAGTTTCGGGAATCTTTGTATCTAAAGCCCCAGCATATTTCGCTACAATTGCACGTTGTTCCTCGATTGTAAGATTTCGTACAATTAACTGGCAGATATTTGATATCAACATTTTATGATCGACAATATTTGTCTCATATAAAATTAGTTTATCAATAATATGACATTCCTTATATAGAAATTGATGTATGTTGTAATCAGATTTTTTTAAAGCAATTAATTTCTGGATATTTAGTAATATTGTAATACATATATCAGTATTAACAGTATCCGTTAATATTGTAACAATTTTCGGGAGTATTATACAACCTAATCCGTGTATCTTTGCAATTGCTGATAAAGCTTTTATTCTACGTTTCAATAATTCTACTTCCATTTCATCTGAAACATTTCATTAATATCACTTTTATGCATTAAGTAAGTTGACATCAATTGTATATGTATATTTAACTTACCTATATTTGATAACAATCTTTCTTTAACTAACATTATTATTTCTTCAAGATACAACGTTGCAAAATCTATAATAGTTGTATGACATATAATTTGTATTTTATCGCATCCTGTTCCAATTTCATTACATATCGCATTATATAATATAGAACGTTGTACACCGTTTAAATGTGCCTTTTGGATTGTTAAACCAAAGAATATTTTACTTTTTAATTCAATATTTTCTACTGTTAAACTATCTAAATATATTTGAGGTATATTTGTCCATGATAATTCTGGAACATCTGGATTAAATTTTTATTATTTATATATTATATATAAATATATAAAATGTCATACTATTACAGTATAATAAATAATAATATATTTCAACTTACCTTGAAAGCACAAATCATAATTAGAACATATTTTCATCAAATTATTTAACGTTTCTATCAATGCAATCTTATCGTTAAATGAATTCTTTGTAGAGTATTGTCCAATACATAAAGGTATTATAATTTGCAATATTTGTACACATATTGTTTTATTAATTGCAGCTATTGTTTCCAGTAGTGTTTGGGCAGGTCTATACAAACTAAGTTGCACATCGCATAATGATGATTTTACGTCAACGATTATTTTGTCAATAAAATTTTTTGCAACAGTTTCATCAACCGATATAACTTTAATTAAAGATGTTATTGCTTGTAAAGCAGTGTCTCTTATTTCAATGTCTCTTCCTGATATTACTTCTTTTTTTAAAGTTGTCCATAGATCTGGTAGATATGATTCTATCTTGGACAATCCAAATATTTGAACACTTTCACGAAGTAAATTTAAAGAATCAAGTTTAGCAACTCTGAGAGTAGAATATGATTTATCAATTATAAGAGGTAAGCAATAATCTGCAAACTCTGGGATGGCGCATAAGCAAGGTGCTAATTTTTCTGCTAAATCTTCTCTTGTTACATTTAGATTCTCTATGCCAGACTGTAAAACATTTATAAATTATATATATTTAAATGTTACAAATGTTACATAAAAAAGACAGAAAAATAAATTGATAATGTAATTACAGGATTAAAATCAACTGGAAAATAACATGCCATAACTTCAAACATTTCTTCAATTAAATGACCTAATGGAAAACTTTTTATAAAATGTGGTAGTATATTAAACAATAACATGAGGTTATTTGGATCTCTTTCACCATCCATAGAGCTGATAATACCATAAACTAAATCTGGTCCCATGGGTTTCAAATCATTTAATCTGTTTTCTATCAAACTTTTAAATATTAAGTATATTTTGCGACGTTCAGGCAACAGCTGAGATTGACATTGAACATGTTCAAACATAACTCTTAATAAGGACGACGATGCATTCTGAGATAAATGAATCATGTTCACCTAAAAAGAAAGTTTATAAAAAATTAATAAAGAAATGAAAAAATGAAAAATAATGCAAGAGATAAGAATGCTTCTTAAATAAATGCTTACAATGGCTTGAATACCACTTAATACAGATGGTATAATACTATAATGATCCTTCATTCTGTCGCAATAAAACGTTGTAATAAAATACAATTCTGAATCAGTAAGATAATCTTGGGGTAATTGTAATAAAACTGAAGAAAGAGCTGTAACCCCTTTTTCTCTCGTAAAAACATTTTGATCTGTCATATAGGAACCTAGTATCTCCACAAATGTATAAAGTTTTATAGAACCTGATTCTATTTCTAAAACAAAACATGTAGTATCTTCTATGATATTAATATTAAATTAATTTTTATAATTATATAATAAAATATTTATACATTTCAATATACTTGTTACAGTTAAGAGACATAACAGTTCTCACATAGGAAGATTTACATTTGTATAAATATGTAACTTGAAATTTTACTAAATTTCTCTGAGTTGAAAAAATTATTAAATTAAAAGAATTAAATGCGTTATTTGACTCTTTCTAAAAAATATTTGTATGAAATATTAAATATAAAAATGAATATTTGAATGTAAAAATTTAAGTTTTGTATCTCTCACTACATCTTTAACATAACATCTTTAACACAAGTACATAAAAAATTCATTTTAAAAAAATTTTTTGTAAGTACGTACCGGAAGCTATATTTCTGCATAGTGAACTTAGAGCCGTTGTATCTTTAAGACTAATATCTAATTGTCCTTTTAAATCAAAATTCGGTGGTAAATCCATAACCAAAAAATGTTGTTTACACGAGATATTCAGTGCACACTACACACATGCTCGAATTGCTTTGGTAAAAAAAGCAACTAGAGAGGAATGTAAAGAAAGAGAGATTAGGCGCATTCAGCGAATATCGATAATTGAGCAAACGCTGTTATTGGTATATTCTTTTAGATTATCCAATCAATATTTTAGATCTAAAAGAATATATCAATACCGTAACAGGAACAGTAAAGTTTTGACCAATCGCGTTGCTCGATTGTTATGATTACGGTTACGGACGATCAAATCGAGCAATGATCGATTTTCGATTGGTTAAAAACTTACGTTATGTTTACGGTTACTATTACGGAAAGTGTGTATGATTAGCTTTAGTTTCTATCCTCCATAATTTCTATCCAACTTTCCAGCGTTGGCGGACCAATTTTTATAATATAAAATTTATTTTATGCATTTTTAATTCGAAAATTTTGTTTATTAAAGTTTCAACATGCAAAGTAAAAAAAGTGAGGTAAATTAATAAACATGAAATAATACTTAAATATTTGTCGAAAGCCGATTCTACATTAATTGCAAGCCGATCGCAAGTTTATTGCGACAGCCAATCTGAAGCTTGCATTTTGAAATCAACGCTTTATATTGGCTGTCGCAACAAACTTGCAATCAGCTTGTAACTAATGTAGAATCGATTTAATATATTGGGTCATCTAAAAAGTATCCGCGGTACTTTGTCACTAGATATATGACCATCAACACACATCTAGTGACAAAAAACCGCGGATACTTTTAACCCAATATCTGTATCTTTAATATATTTTTAATTCGAAACCTTTATAATAATGTATAAACTTACCTATTTATAATTTTGATACATCTAAAATAATTTCATCACTTTATTAATCAAAGCTTCTACCTTCTATGCTCTATGTAATAGAGAAGTCTAGAGCTCTTCTCTAATAGAGTCTCTGTTAGACGCGATTTTACATTGTTCTAGTTTCCACCAAGAATTTAAACCGGATTAGAATGTTATAACCAACCAACTACAGTCGAGTATTGTTGCAATCGAACGACAGAGGAATGCTCGACTATAGTTGGTTGGTTCTTACATTTTGATCCGATTGATTTAAACTCTCGGTGGAAATTAGGCTTATATTGACGCGGCTATCTTTAGGAACTCTAGGCGGATAGATGTTGGTGTCATCGACAGTCACCTATGGCCCTTCTAGTATTAAAGGGCTTTGCACAATAAAAGGAATAGAGAATAGAAAATAAAAATTTCAACTTATCATGCATTGTGTATTCCACAATGCATGATTTCTGATAGGTTGAAATTCTTATTTTCTGTTCCCTGTTCCTTTTATTGTGCGGAGCCCCTAAGAATTTCTACCTATCAGAAATCATGTATTATAGAATACACAGTTTCTGATAGGTTGAAGTTCTTATTTTCTATTCTCTGTTCCCTGTTCTTTTTATTATACGAAATCCCTAAATGTGCAGTACTGTGCTTTAGAGAGAACTTCCGCTGTATGCGCGGGATACGAGAAGTACACTTACAATGCCTTACATTATGCCGGGATCAGCAAGGTGTAATCTTTTCACATCTTATTTACGTGTTTTCGAGAATTAATACCTCACATCAGTGTGCACTTAGGTTTATTGATGTTTGCTTGATGTTTGTCGATTCTTGTATTTTGATTGCAATATTTGCAATATGTTGAATATCGTGAGGTATCATACAAAAGTATTAGGAGCATATAATGTTACGAGACGCATACTTAGCCGACAATACTTGTTTACCAATACAAGAGCTGGTGTTGAGCGATGTAACAATATTTCTTTGAAATACTGTTCAAAATTCTCGTTACAAAAGGTAATGAACATTCCAATATGATCTGCATATCTGACAATGCTGTGTAATTTTAAAAAACTGAACGATGTTTAATATTAAACTAATTTTAACGACAGAAACCACTTAAACAAGTAAACGTCATAATTCGTAATTATGCCTCAAAACCAAGCGGTAAACACGAGAAAATCGTGGGATCTTGGTTGCTCACCTGTGGCGGCATGGTTTTTATAGCAGTCGCATTAGGTACTCTTATTTATTTTGTATATTATCACTACATTTGTGTCATACTTAAGAACATTATAAAAAAGACATATGGAAAATAGAATTTCAAATTAATATTTCTCCTCTTCATGATCTAATGGAGTATCTATGTGCAATTAAAATTTATGTAATATTTATTCACACAATAGACATTAAGCACTTGTTGAGGTAAATAAAATATATTTATATTTATGAAACAATCGAAGATTATTTTTCCTTTCTTCTATGTATTTAGGTGGTATAACAAGACTCACTGAATCAGGCTTATCTATGGTTACCTGGAAATTGTTAGGAGAAAAAATGCCTTTTAATGAGGCTCAATGGCTTTCAGAATTTGAACGTTATAAACAATTTCCTGAATATAAAATGTAAGAAATAATTGATAATGTCAAAAGATTAATTTATGTAAATATATATATACATGTATATATACATGTATATATATACATGTATGCTATATTAATTTTGCTGTAGAATCAACCACAGTATGACGTTGGAGGAATTTAAACGTATTTGGTGGATGGAATATTTACATAGAATGTGGGGACGTTTAATCGGCGCTGTATTTATAATTCCAGCAACATATTTTTGGTATAAGGGTATGCTAAAACATGGAATGAAAACACGTGTTGTTGCCTTAGGATCATTAATTGGTCTGCAAGGACTCATGGGGTGGTATATGGTTAAATCTGGATTGGAAGATCGTTTTATAGAACCTTCCGATATACCACGGGTGTCACAATATCGTTTAGCTGCACATCTTGGATTAGCGTTGCTCCTATATACTGGATTTCTTTATAACGCTTTGGATCATCTGATTCCTGCTCAAAAGATAACTGCTAATTTCTCTGATCCTACAATTGCAAATACACTGAAAGCACTCAAAAGGTTTAAAGGATTAATTCATTCAACAAAAGGACTGATATTTATCACTGCTTTATCAGGAGCATTTGTAGCTGGAATGGATGCTGGTCTTATTTATAACACTTTCCCAAAAATGGCTAATAAATGGATACCTGATGATATACTTGCCATATCTCCAGTATTAAGAAACTTCACGGAAAATCCAGCTACAGTTCAATTTGATCATAGGATTTTGGTAAGTTTTATATACACACACACACACACACACACACACACACACACACACACACACACACACACATATATATATATGTATGTATGTATGTATATATATATAATCACTAGTATATTATATTATTTCATATGTACATTATTTATTTAGGGAATTACCAGCATAGCATTAATAACTTGTTTGGGTATTTTGTCTCGTAAACATAAACTTCCTAATCGAGGAAAAAAAGCTGTGGTTGCAGTACTTTGTGCTGCTTATCTTCAAGTACTTTTAGGCATTTCGACTTTATTATATCATGTTCCTGTAACATTAGCCGCATCACATCAATCTGGTAGTCTTATACTTTTAAGTACTATAATTTGGCTGTGCCATGAATTAAGATATTTAGGAAAGTTCGCTAAATAAATTCTTATTTGCAAAATACTGAAATACTATAATTATATATGTTTATAACATTTGTGATAAATTGTATGTATATATGTATATATTAAAATAAAAAAGATATTTATTCACAAAATAAACGTGATATTTTTAAAATTTATTTTCTTACGTTATATTATTTATAATTATTTTAATAATAAGATATAGAACTTTTCAATACTTTTATAACGTTTTTACGCTTTATTTCACAATATATGTTATAATAATTAGTGTTAATCTTAGGAACTATAATATATATATATACACAACTTTGTTTTCTAAATAACAATGTATATTATCAAACAGATGTAACATGAAATAATTGTTTTTGTTTAATTATAATTAATTTTACGTTTACAAAATGCGACACGATTTCAAAAAATATCAGTGCACAAAGATTGTGAATATATGTGCATAACAAAATTGAGTGGTTTAATATCATTTAAACAATTACTTTGAAATATATGTAAATTATGCCAAAGCAGAAATAACTCTTTTATCTTATTAGATATAATTTATTATTTAACTCAATTCTTCAGAAAATATCTTTACATATAGAGCACTTATTCTCTATTATGGCCAATTATTTGTTGATTTTAAAATACTTCGCATGCATTGGTCCAATACAGTATTATTAATATTAAGTACCATTTTTATCAGGCAGTTAAAATTACATTTCATTATTATAACAATTTTTATTTACATAAGAGTTATTTTCTTCCTATTTTGGCGACGTTTAACATCACACTTTTGCTTAATATTAAACTGAGCGCTAGTATTAATAGAACTTGCATTTTATTTTTGTATACGAAAGAAAGTATTCAAAACCAAATTTTATACTAATTATTGTTACACATAATTTATAAATATAAATATACGTGAATTATATAATATTCTAGAAAAATCTTATTTAATATATCTTTTGAATTTGTTAGTATATATGTGTGCGCGCGTGCGCTTGTATTTATTGTATAATAGAGCAAATCTTTTGATGAAAGAACTAATGATTACCGTGCTCAATTTTTACCATACAAGTTGTATTGATATTTTTTTTATAATTTGAATACTTTTAAAATTATTATGAAATAATTAATGTATATATTATATCTGACAAGCTTACATCAGTTTGATAAAAAGATTTATTTTTATTATGACTCTTCTGCAATGAACAGTACTTAATAATTAATATTACATATTAATATGCGTATAAATGCAATTTCATAATTTCTTTATAATTTTTTCAAATATATTAGTCTCTCTTTGTTGTCTTTTCGTGAAAAAACAAATTTTCACTTTATTGACATCTTTAGAAGAAAAAAAGAAATTGATATCATAGCTGACAAAGTTAGATACCAGAGCTAATAAAATATTAAAATTTTCATGAACTAGTCGAAATTGGGCAGTGCAGATTTTTATACAGTTGAAGTGATACATAAAATATAAGATTATCACGATCAAATCGTCTTATTTAGTAATGATAACCATTGACTTGTTTGATGCAAAGCATTCTTTGAGAACTTGTGTCTGGTATATACAATATATGCAATATGTATATTGCATATATAGCAACTCTATTGGTTATATAATTCGTAATTTTGTTTATGTGAGATAAATGCAAATTTCCTTTACTTAGTCTTATTATCGTAATTCTCTTCTAAATGATTCAGTTGTCAAAATCTTACTCAACATCTTAACTATTACCTAAAAAAATATTAGGCCTAAAAAATTATATTTTTACGAGAAGATAATAAAAGTATAATTTAAAATTATTTTATTATATATTATATATATGTGTTAGAAAATAGGACAATTGGTATATTAAAACAAAAATATTAATTTAATGAAGAATATATGTATTAAACTGAAAGAAATTCTTATATTATTCTCTTATGTAAGACTAACTCGTGACAAAAATTAGAAAGAAATAAGTCAATAGTTGCAAGTACAACATAGAATATCGTTATAAATGAGTTCTAAGTATACTTTGCAATGAGTATTATATTTTCTTTTCACTATTGTCCATTGAATATAATTATTCCCCTTGTATTCGTATGTGATGTAATGACAATGACACGAATAGATAAAAAATTACCATTTCCCCTATTTTGCAAAAGCAATATATATCTTATACTTTATATAATATGTATAAAGTATATATATGATTTTTATACATATATTTTTCTATTATAAAATATCTCACATAATGGCCGTTCAGTTTTAATGCATAATTTGTCACTTTTAATGAGTTTTACAGTAAAACTCATAATAAAAGAAAGATTTTGATGATAATGTGAAATTGTAAACTTACACATTATGAATTATAAAAAATAGTATGTCCATATATTTGTATGTATATATATCTTACGTAAATATAAATAAATCATTTCAGTCAATTTTCTTATTGCAGAAAATACATTGTATTGAAGAAAGCCGAATTTATAAAGATATGCCTTTTTATTCTATTAGTATTTTCTCTCTCTTTCTCTCTCTCTCTCTCATTCTTACATAACTTTTTTACATTGTATAATAAAGTGTATGGATAAATATATGATACAACAAAAAGAAAATTGATTGCACTTAATTTGCAATTTCATTAAATGATGAAATTTGTAATAAAAAATTTTGTATGTGTTATATTATATAACCAATTTATCTTAAAATGATTTATCACTTACGATGATGTGACGAAATATTAAAAACCATAATATTCTTACTTTGATATAGGATTAACAAGTTTTGTTAACAAGCGTAAAAGTATGCTCCTATTGATTGCTGATTGAAACATTCTTCATTATATGTTTGTTATCAGTTCAACTAGTCTTCCCGCAGATATTATCTGATTTCTCTGGATTTACAATTACTTGTATTATGTAACCTGGTTGTACCTTAGCTTCTTCTATATGCATTTTATCACCAAGCAATTTACCACCAAAAAACCACCTTTGACGTGAAGGTTCCAAACCTTCTTGACTCTATAAACAATAAATTACAATCATTATTACTATAATAATAATAATAATAATAATAATAATTATTATTATTATTATTATTATTATTATTATTATTATAAGCAATTATTCTCATATAACATATACATATATACACTCAATGAAACATATAACTAATATTATTACAAACCTGTAATTTTTTTTTAGCAACAGCAATGGTATCATTGCTATAAACAGGTAGTTTAACTTCTCCTAAAGTAGTTGACAGTCTAAGTTTTAAAGTTTGTTCTGTTCCTTCGTCAACTGGTTCTATACAAAATTGATGATACAGGAATAAGATAAAAAACTATATTGTAAATTGTATTATATCAAGATAAACTCTTTCAAAAATTTTATTACCTGAGCAATCAGCAGGTGAATCTCTTCCACTATCTTCTTTTACAATATTAATTGGGTAGGATAAACAATAAATAGGTACTTGATAACGTGTTCCTAACTCATCGTAACATTCAGTTAAGAAACCATTTGGTACAGAAATATTAGCCCCATCTAATATAGCCTGTGCCAATTGATAATCCTGTGCTTCAGCTGCAGTTGCACCTGCTCTCAATGCATCCCAAATCTCTTTACGACCATCAAATGCTGGTGCAGTGTCCCAAAACTCATCTCGCTTACTTCTTAGCTGACCTTCGGTCAGAGGTACATCAGATTTCCATCTGATTACCTCGTGACACAGAAGATGATTTTTTCTTGTATTTCCTACATAAGTAAATTATTTTAGTCACAGAGATAAATAGAAAACAACTTATTAAAATCGTCAAAATCTTTGTCAAATCTTGTTGTAAGAATGTATGTACATTTCTCACATTTACGGAATTGTATTTAAATAACAAAAATTTGCATAATGGTAATGGACAATCCAATCTTTTAAGTTTTATATGTTTCTTTTTTTGTTAATTAGTTAATGGTGTAATTGTATTTTATATGTTCCTTGTTTTTATTATTTAGCTAATATATAATTATATATAATTATGTATTACAAAATTGCAGTAGATAATAAGACTTAGTTAAAAGCATATTTTATAATAGATAAGAAGTTATTGAACTAATGCAAAACCGTTAGAAAGTGTTAAGTAAAAACTAGTCTTATATTCTATAAAATACAAGCATTATTATTATGTTGATGTCATAATATTATTTAAACCTCATTTATATATGCACTGTACTTAAATAAGTAGATATGATTGACATTACACTTAATAGATAACATACACCTCAAATACAAAGACAAAAATAAAATTAAAATGACTTCAAGGTTAGTTGATGTTCAATGTATTTCCTACAAAAGAAATTTCGCGGTAGCAATCCTACCCGAATTAGTTCTGCTCGAATTTTCCGACGTATCATTGATTGAGGCATTTCTTGCCCTCGTTATACCTATACAGCCTCCCATTCTACACAATCGGAGCAAGTAAACATCTCACTAAAATTTAATAACACTTCGCATGCCATTTTCTTCCATCTTATCCAATCGAACTCTCGCCGTAGCCATATTGCATGCTTTCAAGGAGAAATGGGGTTCATGTCCTCACTAACTACAATTTGAAACTCCGCTAATAATAAGTGGGGTTTGAGTCTTCGCTAAATGGGGTTTGAGTCTTTGTTAAATGAGATTTATCACGGAATAAAAAGGAGACTTAAATGGTCGATCCCGAAAAAAATGAGCTCGAAATAGACTTATAAAATAGACGGAGCGTTCATACGAGAGCAGTTGAAGATAACAGAAGGAAAGAGCTCTACTCCAGACATACTTATTTCTGTCTTTCAAAGTGAGCGATGGTGGACCAATCAGCTTGAATGTAAGGCTACAATTCTCGAACGTCTATCTTCGTTGCTCTCGACTATTTCCCGGCCTGCCGTGACGACCAATCAATTCACTACTAGAAAAGAAGAGAATTACTCTGCGACTAGAGAGCTTCACAGAGAGAGAGAGGCAAATTGCATCACGTGACTCGGTTTCCTCTAATTGGATCTAATATTTAAGCTTCGTAGAGTTATGGTGGGGGTATGCTGTTTAAATTAAATGACTGCAAAAGCAATACGCTTGTTACCTGCTTGTGCTGCAATTTTCTTCTTAATTTTACAATTGATAAAGTCTTTATAAGTGATACATATTATTAATTTTGGAAATATATACCTTCCTCTATTGTACATATATACTATGGTTTATGAAATAAACCCATACAGCACAGAAAAATTGCAGAAACATTGCAGAATGATTTCACTGAAACATTACAATATTGCATGGTGATTGCAAAACGTTGCTGAATCATTGTTGCAAAATTCCAACAATGTTTAAATGTTCGCTTTTTGTTATGTTGCAACAAAACGTTCCAATAATATTGTAATGTAATGTATTTGGATAAATTTTTTACGAAGACTCTAAAATGAAAACTATTTCTATACACATCTTACTAACTTTAATTTTTCTACAAATCGCATTTCTAGTGACATGTTCTTTCCAAAAGTAATTTTTTACGATAAAACCATAAAATATTCCAATAAATGTAGTAATTAATTTTGAAAGATAAATTTATTCGAAGGATAAAGCATATATGCATGTGCCCTGAACAAACTACAAATATTATCCACAATAATAATATAATAATACAGTCGCTTGATAAGATAATCATGGATTAAGTTAATCGCAGTGATTCTTTTTAATTCAAAATCATTCCGAATTAATTGAAATCGATTAAAAAATAATGGTATAAAATTTATCAATAAAATTCGGGCGCTAGTTTATTCTTGCGTTCACATCAGGCATAAATACATCATCGATCACATAATTAATATTTCGATAAATCGTTTTCAGCAGTTTAATTGCTTCATCTTATCCAATAATGATGCATTGATTGTGTATCCAAACTTGATATACAATCTTTTGATTTCATATTTAAAATAAATATAAAACTTAGCTAATGAAATGACTGTCAAATAGATCAATAAATTTTTTATTTAAATATAAAATGAATTATATTAATTATTATATCATAAAAACGACTGTTAAACTAAAAGACTGTACATAAATATTGTAAAGAATTTACATTTTTATATTATTGTAACACTTAGAGAATTACAGTTTTGCAATGTTTGTGGAATATTACAAGCATATTACTGACATTTTGCAAGCATATTGTTAATTTACATTTTTGTAACATCTCTGCAATGTTACATTGCAATATTGCAACATTGCAGTATTCAATCTTCTGTGCTGTATGGGAAACTACGAATTTTTACATTTCAGATATCTGAACAGGATTTGTGCATATTATAAAATCCCTGCCAGCAATGCTTTAAGATGCACAAACTCTAATAAAGAAAGATATTGCATAACATTTACCCAAGATCCAAACTCAAGACAAAAATGGATTGATACTGCCTGAAATTCCTGATTGGAAACCTTCAGCTTTACTGTGTGAGATTGGTATCGAAGCGTGCATACAAATTATAATGTAACTCTCGTAAACACCAACAAAAATAACATCAATGTTATAATTTCTCATTCAATATCAATGTATTAAATTCAATATAATGCGAATGTATGTAACAATTACGTAATTGCGTGAAGAATTGTAACATATTGATGTTACATTAATGATAGTTGGTGGGACAGATATTTTTCTCTAACGTGTCCTCTTATTTTTTAGATTCATTTCCATTCAGAATTATTCCGCGTTGGTAGCAAAAAAATTATGAGGACAGGTGCCATACCAAATTTGTTTTGCAAATGTGATGAAAGTAGAAAGAAGAACAAAATTGAAACATGTTATTCATAATGATAGATTGCGCAAAAAAACTACCAATTTTATGTTATTGAATTATCAGTATTTTTCTTTTCTTGTTGTAGATGACAATTTATAATAAATGTTGTATAATATATCTTAAAAATTTATGTTGAATAAATATTTTATATTTTTCTTGATTAATGACATATATATTTTTTATGATATTAGTATTATGATATTAGATTTATCTTTTATGTTTCTTACGATTAAAAAATTAAATATAATTATTTTGCTACAAATTTTATTTTTATTATCAAACCGCTTTAATATTAAAAACATACATATTCAAACACTTTCACTTTTAAAATCTTAATGTGAAAACATAAATAAAAAATAATTAAAGGGATTTTCATATTGTTTGTTTTAGAAAAGAAACAAGTTTGGAAAAATATTAAAAAAATTGCTCATACATAATTATGTATAATTTTATATATAATTATACATAAGTAATTTTTTTACATTTCTTCTTGATTTTTTTCTAAAACAAATAATACGAAAATTACTTTTTTAATTATTTTTAATGTATTCATATTACTATTATTATTTCTATTACACTAAAAAGTAATTTTACAAAAGAAAGAAAGATATATGAACATGTATGGACATATTTCATATAAAATTGCATGTTTGAATATTTATACATATTTATGTATGTTTATACATAATACATAATTGTATTTATACATAATTATACATAATTATGCATATTTATTTATAAAAAATTTTTTACCGGGAAGCTAAGAAATGATAATGAAAAAGTGATTTATTCGTCATTGATATTTATAACTTAATATATAACAAAAAGAGACCTAATGGAAATGAAATTATATACAAATAAAAAGTAAAAGCAGGAACCGGCCCAAATGATTCTGTACAAAAAGCACGCACTCTTAGCGCTTTTTTTATCTTTTTTTAAAAAAAGATAAGTATAAATGATAATAAATAATACCATTTGTGTTTTACTTTTTTTAATTTGATAGAATTTAACTTAATTAGTCGAGATAGCATTTGGGTTTTAATTTTTCATTTGATATTTTTTATTTACATTAATTTTTTTCGGAGAGTAATAATTTTTGATAGAGAATTAAAGTTGCCATTGTAAAAAAAGGTAAAAACAATTTACTTTATAATTGAATATTATATACAAAGGACCGGTTTTACCAACTCAATTAAGCCGAATCGGTGATTAACTGTCAACTATAAGTAATCAATTTTACTAAACAACACGATTAGTCAGTTCCACTGCCAATTAAGTAATTGGCGTTAGTGAAATGGGTCCAAATAATTCTTTACAAAAAACATGCACTCTTAGCCCTTTTTTTATTTTTTTTTAAAAAGATAAGTTTGGGTGATATTACGCAGCTCTAATAACTATTCAGATAAAGAAAATTTGTTTTCCTTACCTGAATAATCGCTTCTTAAAGCACTGTCGCATTTTTCTACTTAATTTACTACATTCTCTCATTTCAATGAAAATGTATCGAATGAGTATATTTTTATCAAGTTTTACGATAACATCCATTTTCTAAGGCTACATTCCAAAACGTCCTCTTCGAGGAAAATTTTATCGAAATAATTAACAATTATTAACGTGTAATTGATGCATGTTTCCATATGTACAAAAGCCAAAATGTTTTTAATCTCTGTAACAATTTGTAAAATCTTGTGCCGTGTAATATATGTACTATATATTACATTTCCTAATACTTACAATGTTGCAGCGATATTATAGCGCAATCTGCAATATTGCAACATTTATTTAATGTTACTGCAAGTTTCTGTGCTGTATGGGAACATTTAATACAAAGATGTCAAAAACCATCGTGTTTATTGAGAGCCAATATGTTATATTAAAATCTTTTTTTAATAATTCACGAAATATTCATGCAATACAAACAAGAATTAGTTAAAAAAATAAGGAAAAAAATAAAAATTTTTTTAGTTACAAAAAATGTACACTCTGTACACACGATGGGTCATTTGTGAAAGTGAAAAGTGAATTCCGGAGTTATTCTAGTTAAAGGATACACAAATTAAGGCCACCATAAAACTTGTTTTCTAGATATCAAACTTTTTTTAGGAATAGAAGAGAGACCAACATTTGAGCGGATGCTCTTTATAGTATTTCGAAAAAAAGGAATACGCAAGACAAATGATCCAAAGATGTGAATTAAGGATTAAAAAGTGATAAAAGCAAAGTTATACGCAAATTAAATTTTAACTGGATGATATAATATACTAGTTAATATAAAATATATAATTAAATAATAATTAGCTTTTTTTATTACTTCTACGAATATACGTCATAATGTTATTAGAGATGTAAATGCGGAATGACGAAAAATATCAATGCGCAGTACTGCAGAGCGTTTCAGATCAATACGAAAATGCGCGCACATCGGTTTTCCTCGCTCGTCTTCGTAGTTTGCGATGGGTTGGGGATTATTCCAGTCGTGAGCTCGTCCAGCATGTTTATTCCGAAGAATTATCGAAGATATTATTGCTCAAGATAATTCTTTTCATCGATTCCATTAAAACAGTTATCTTTTAGAATTTTATCAGATATTTATTTGTATCAGAAATAAAGTTTAATTGCGATGCAATGCATCTCAGCGTGTGTGAGAATGTGAGCCTGCTCAATTGAATAAACATGATGGGGACGAGATACGCATCGTGTAATTACATAGTGTTTATTATACATTATTTTCTGTCTGTTATAGGAAGAAATAAATCTTTATTGTAATATATACTAGAGATATACTATTTTAAATAATAAGTAATAAGTATCTCTTAATTAATTTTAACAAATTGATATAATTTTTAAATATAAACAAACAATTTTTAGAAATTTTTAAATATTTTATAAAATTATTAAATTTTGCAGATAGTCTAAAGCTTGCTAGTCTACATGACGCTTATCAACGATTACTTTATGGAACCCAGCCGATACCTTCCGGTTTTGACATCGCAAATATATTGAAATATTTTTCTCAAACCTTGCTATGTAAGTAATTGATGTACAAATTGCGTATAATAAATTTGTTTTATTTACTTTTAGTATTATAATTATAGATTACAATTTTCTTATAATCGATCAGTAAATCTTCCCTTTCTCGGAATATTCTTATCAAGCTTTCTCTCTCTCTCTCTCTCTCTCTCTCTCTCCTTTATATTATAAGAATATTTATGTTCTCGTTTTTCAATATAATCGCTTAAATAATCTAGTAAATGAAATATAACAATAAATATTTTCAGGTCTGTTAAAAGAATCGTCCGTTTCGCCATTCGATATGATCAAATCGCAACAGCTCGATGGAGAACGAATGGCTTTGTTCCCAAATTTGGATTACAAGCAGCTTTACAATGCGTTAACGCAGATGATCGATGTTACACCGTTGATCCATGTTGGTTTGCCAGGTTTGTCTTCATTATTCTATCATTATTATTATTACATAAAATATGTTATTATATAAAATAGAAAATTAGAAGTGTTACTCATACTTGACTCTAATAAAGTCTAAAAAAAAAAAAAATTCTACTTTTTCTTACTTTTTCTAACAATTATCGAGAAAATAGCATATATTAAAACTTAATTATAAAACTTAATTTTACATATCTTCTTCATATGGTATATATAAATAAAAATATAAATTTTAATATTACTTTCAATAATTATGGATTACAATTTTCTTATAAACCAGTAAATTTTCTCTCGGAATATTCTTAAACATCTTAATTCTATGCATATAATTAATTTACGTTAATTTTTTTAGCATTCGGAAAAGCCTTGCTACAATGTCTAGCGTGCATGCTGCTGTTCTTGGATCACGATTTAATCGACAATTTATCGTACTTAACTGCCAGTACGATATCAGTACTTCCTGTGGAGCTGCATGAAGAAATTGTCAATTATCTCTGTTTTTACATTTTACCGTTTACCATCAGTGAGTTTTTCCATTACATTTATATTTGTATCGGTATTATTCGAACTTGTGTATGTTATATGATAAGCACACATTCTCGTCTTTCTAAGAGAGAATAACAGCTGCCGGGAGGGAATGTGAGTGTGGAAAGAAAATATTAGTATTTTACCGATAGGAGCTTTTCCGTTAAGTAAAAAATTGGCTTGCCGGCTAAAAAAAAACTAATTGATAAAGCGTAGAATAGTGCGCATTTTATTAATAATTAATTTAAACATAAGCTTTAATTATCTATATATACAGATACATGTATAAGCAGATTTAATAATTTTATTTTTATGAGATGACATTATCCAGATTAGCTTGCAGTTACATTTACATATTATTAAGATTTTTATTATTATTGTAGTACTTGAAAGCTAATGGTAGAAGAAGAAAAAAGTTTTTAAAGATTTTTATTACAAACACTTTAACTTTCAGCAAGGAAACCTGAAATTGGAGACGAAAGTGCCGCTAGTCAATCAGTGGCCGCTGTTATAATGATGGTGTTTCAATATTCCAATAATCCAGGTATCATATATAATATAACGTATGTCGTAGGAAAAAGTATAAATTAATACAATTTAATTCAAAATTATATTAAATGAGGTAATTTGTGTTAGTACCTTTACAGGCTTTTCTAAAATCTTGTATTATTATGAAAGTATGTATATACCCGAGTAGAAATTTTCGTAGGGCCCTCCTCAGGCCCATGTACGGCTTGCGCTACTTCAGATCAGGTATAAATCCGGTGCCTTAATAGGGCCCTAATGCTACATGTAACGCCACGTATTAAATGACCCTGATCAGAGAGATATGCTCTAGTTGGGAATTTCTCACTTGGGCCTGATCAGGAAATGATAAGGTATGCCTTAGTCTTTCTCTACTGATTAGAGACCGATCAGGCAACATGATTAGGGCTCGTGTCGCGGCGATCACGGCGTTTGAGCGAGTAAAAGTTATAGAGAGAGAAGCAAGTTGGAGCATGCGAACAAACCTATAGTCTTCCGAATAAGTTAGGCTAATTCTACAATATACTCTTTGTTTCTTGCTGTTTTTCTCTGTTTGTCTCTTGCCTTTTTGGTCAATAAGACAAGAGACAAACAAAAAGCACATTGTAGAATTAGTCTTAAAGTTGATTAAAATCTCGAAATTACGAGGATTTTCTTGAAAATTAAAAGTTCGATTTTTACATATCCATGCAATTCTATATATCTTAATTAATACGTGAAAGATCTCTCACGAACACGATTCTAGGGTTATTCTATAAATTCTGTTGTTAAAAAATGGTTTTACTCTTTGTGTGAAGAAAATTAAAAATATGCATCATGCCTCTTCTTTTTGTGTAAGGACTTTATTACAATTATATAATTATTAGAGATGTGTTAGGGCTTTCACAGTTAGCCTCAACAACACTTTCAACTTTATCCTTTGATAAATACATTATTTAGTTCTGTAGACTCAGACGTGAATAAATGTTCAATCTCTTCTTCTGTACAACTCCACCCAAAGTCTCATGTCTCCTTGGAGTCACAAAACGTTTATGAGTCTGAAATATTTTTCTCTAAAACTTCGTGATTTCCAAATATTTGACTACCATATATAAAATACCAAATATAAAATAGGATACCCTGTATATAAAAACTAAATGTCTATTTTTTATAAATGATGCAATTCCGCCAAGGTTATTAGAACAAGAGGTTTTATAAATGAACATTGAGATTATTGTAAATGAAAATGCTCTAAGAGCTGAAAAGAAGAATGAGAATAATTTAGAAAGAAATAGTACAGATGAAGAGATTCATTAATTCATGTCTGAGTTAATAGAACTAAACAATGTATTTATCGAGAATGAAGTTGAAAACATTGTTGAAGATAATTATAAAAGTTCTAACGATGAAATTATTATATAATTACTGTGAAGTATAAACGATCTCGATCAACGTCTACCAAGTGACAATAAAGAATTTAACGAAATTATGCAACTTCGAGAGTATGAATAATAAAGGTCAGTGTAAGGTCACTTTAAATTTTTTAAGTGAAACTCTTTATATTTTTCATTGCATATTCTTGTAGCTTATCTCAAGAATTTTTCAAAATACTATAATAAAATATTTTTTTATTTTGAGTTATAAGGCTTAAAAGTTACAATATCGCTACAAAACTTTTATTGTGACTGAAATATTTTCTTTAAAATTCCGCGATTTTTCAAATATTTGACTGTCAAATATAAAATAGAATACTCTATATATTCAAATAATTCTTTTTTCCTACGTATGTGTGAATAGGTATCCGTATAATGAATTCTCAAGAAAAAATATTTAAACAAAAAAAAATGCTAAACAATATAGGGGAGAGTTGCCGAATGCTTACTGGTCGCCTAAATCGTACCTCATCAATATTTTATATTATTATTTTATATTATTATTATCATTATATTTAATATTATTTTATAATATTGTTACTAAATATTATAAATATAATATATAATATTATATGCCTTAATAGACAATATTTGATAACAATATTATAAATTATTATACATGAATTAATGGGAGAGTAACAGAAGCGTAAACGAAATTTCTAGAAGACGAAAATTGGAACAATGAAATGTTAAAAAAAACATTTTACGCTTCTTTTTCATTAATTCCATTTAATAGTAATAAAAAAATAGATTGAGTGTTATACATTCAGCAAATCTCTCTTATCTGTACTATAAAATATATCAATAAAAGAGCTAAAAATTTTCATTTTTATTTACACGAATTTTTTATACCAATGTTTTCATTGATATTAATTAGATCAAAATTACATTTTCATTGATGCATACTTGCAATATTAAGGAATTCCTTCGCATCAATTCTGCGGCGAACTTTCCGATTTCTCTCCACTCTACATAGTGTTAAGTCTTGTTTTCTCTTTTTGCTACTTTCCATGAGAAAGAATGAATCTAAACCGAAGATGAATGAAGTATGAACCTGAATCAAAAATGAATCTAACATTACAATTTATTGATTAATTTTTTGACAAAAAAAATAACAAAACAGAAGCACATAAGATATATATATCTTAGTTTGATCTGGCGTAAATCCGGCTTTCGTTTTCAGAAGCTATTAAGGCATTCCGTAGTAAGGCCTAAGTCAGACATTCTTTAGTAGGGCATACCTGCGTGTTCCCTGCTCAGGCACAAGTCGGTATATCTTAAGAGGACGCAATTCAGGAATTACTTAGTAGGACATAAGTCAGACATCCTTTAATAGGGCATGCCTGCGCGTTTCCTGCTCAGGCATACGTTGATAGGGCGCAATTTAGGCATTGCTTAATAGGGCACAAATCAGGCAGATCTTAGTAGAGTATGCCTATTCATTTTCCGATGAGGTCCAAGTCGGATATATCTTGATATGGCATGCCTGAATTTTCCCTTATCAAGCCCACATCAGGGATTTCTGAATAGGGCATACCGCAATGCTTTCTGTTCAGAGAGCCACATGATAAATCAGATTAACCGAATCCGATTTTTTACTCGGGTATGTGTATTCATGCGAATACAAATGTTAAATTTGTAGATGTATGCGTACTACGAAAGAGAACATTTTCTCTTTTTCAGCACATCATTGTCAATTGCTGGAGTGTTTAATGGCTCTGAAACCAGCAGTAGTGAAAGACATTCTTTGCGTTATCGCTTACGGCACCGCATCAGCAAGAGCATCAGCTGCGAAATTGCTGTTTTATTATTGGCCTTCATTTAATCCAAATTTATTCGATCGCCGTGCGGTGTTAGTAAAATTTGCTAGTGAGTATTAAACCTGAAATTATAATAATTAAGAAAAATATAAAGTACATTCTGGTGAAAAAATTTCGCTGAAATTATTTCACGTTTTGGAACATTTCAGGGAAATTGAAAATTTGTTGAAATTTCCCTGAAAGTGAATTTTTCAAGTTAACATATTAAAAAATCGCTGAAATTAAACTGAAGTTTTGTTTGAAAAAAAACTTTTCAGCTAAAAATCGTTGAAATTAAACTGCAATTTTTCTGAAATGCTGAAATTTTGCTGAAAAGTATTCCAAAACGTGGAATGATTTCAGCGAAATTTTTCCATTAAGGCATTATGTGTTGCAGTATTAAAACTTATTCTTTGATACAAATCACATAAGTTGTTTAATATGTACGAAAAATATAAATATGTTATGCATTAAATATATCGATATATATTTAATATTAGGCAAGAGATAATAAACAAATTCCAAGAATTATACAACAATGTATGTCATATAAAACTGTATTATCTGAGTTCCAGATGATTTCACCCCGTTCGTATGTCAACGAGATAGCTGTCCGAATGCCGGTAATGCGGAAGCTGCAAAAGTCTGTTACAATCATGACATTTCCATCACGTACGCTGTTGAATCTCCGCCTCCCCTTTATCTCTGCATCGAATGCGCGAATGAGATTCATCGAGAGCATCCAAATCAAATGTTTTACGACATTTTGCATCCGATGCAACAGGTGTCCATGGTTTGCGAGAACAAGGTGAACATGTTGACTTTGAGAGAATTCAAGTTTGTTGCACATAATATACAGTGTCGCTTAAATATTTAAAATTTTACTAATATTTTTATTTTCTGTTTTTCATCAGAACTGTAGAGGGTCGGATAAATCAGCTATCAGTGTTTGCTTTTCGACAGAATGCGCAAGTTACAATGGAAATCATCCTATACGATATTGTCAGCAATGTCACAGTATTCGTCATAACAATCGCCGTGGCGGTGATCACGTTTATCACATGGCGCTTCCGCACATTTCGCAGCTGGACCCGCAAGCGCAAACTTATATGGTTCAAGCGATTGTCAGGCAAGCTGTAACCGTAATCATAAGTGATAATGCAAGCTCAGCTAGACATGGTATTTTTGTTTTGCAGTTTGCTCAGAGAAGCTGAACCGATAAGTATCGATAGCAATCGGGACACAACAGATATAAATGCTAGTACTAGCAATAAGGGTGGCATAGGATTCGTAGGAAGTAGCAGTGGTGCAAGTAGCGGTGCTGGCGGTATCGGGAGTACGTTCGGTCATTGCGACCCTACGAGCTTAGAGGAACGACAGCTCCTCGGCAGATATGGCGTATGGCTGCTAGTGGGACTTTGTACCCCTAACGAAGATACCCCGGTTGAAATACTGGGCCGTTTATTATCAATGTTATTTCATTGGTTTCATGTCACTGCCTACTGTTTCGATGGTATTGAAAAAAGACTTATACACCTTATCTTTTCTGTTGGTAATTTAACACTTTGCATATATACACTTTACTCAAGTAGACGTAGAGAGCCAGACGTAGGTAGTAGCGTGGTATGTCGGCTAAATATGTTGCCAAGATGTACAAGATGTAAGCATCCTCTGTATACACGCTGTACATGTAAAATATATGTTGTTAGCCTTCATGTTTGTCTCAAGAAAAACATTATTATGTCGATGTTTGAATATATTTGTTTCTGAAATTATAAACCAAAATACACCTGAAATATTTAGCCGAATTTAATATATTTCCGTCGTATGAATTAAACAAAAATGTTCGAGATTTCATTGATAAAAATTGCATGCAATGTATCAAAGATATCAGCACACAACTCGACACATATTTGAAATTTGCACTTAAATGTCGAATACTTTGAAAAATGTAGCCTCGCATTATTGCATGCCAAAGTTCGGGATAACAATAAATGTCAAATCTGTTCATGTGTTCCAATCGTGTTGTATGTCGTTAGATTGGTAGTTTAACGATTAATCATAATAGCATTCCTATATCAATTTTAATACTTTTATCTTTTTATAATCAATTTCTCAATCATTTCAGGACAGGCAGAAAGCGCGCTTGAGAAGTTAAAAACGGAGTACGTTTGCGACTGGCTCTCAGAAGTTATGAAAACGCACTATGAAGTATTCATTTCCTGTCTTCTACCACATCCTGCGGACTACGTCAGAGTTGGAGGTCATTGGTAAATAAAGCAGAGATTTGCATTTTTTAATAAAATCTTTACATAATATATGTAATTTTGATTATATGTATACATAATTTACAATGAACGACATTATTGTAATATTTACAACTGCGATTAAATCAGGTTGACAAAATTAATATCAGTTATTATTCCGCCAAAAGGGAAACCTTGGCTTCTCGGACATCGCATTTAAAAGATGGACTGCATCGACTGTTTTGTCTGGTACCGTACGAAGTGATAACGCCTGACGTATGGGATTACGTGATGCCGCATTGGATGGAAGCAGTGGTAAATGACGTTCCAGAAAATGAACTTCAGGAGCTAAAGATAATATTGAGGTACTCGTTTTATTTCGGGAGAAAATCTTTACATATTTGGAATTTTCAATTTACACGAAAAATATTTATCATTTTATGTCGCAGCAAAATTTTGGACCGGGACATGAATTCTTTAGGATTTGACGTGAAGAAAATGTATAACTTTATAGCAAAACGGTTTGTCAATACGAGCGCTAAAGTGCAAGAACAGGCCCTTCACTGGTTGCAAACGCTTACTATGCTGGAAATAACATTACCCTTGGATCAACTATTTTCAATATTTAGCAACGGAGTAGCTGTTATGCAGTCGATGAGCTTGGCAGAGTCAGAATTAAAGCCAAGCAAGTCTACGAAGGAAGATGATGCAAACATTACATGTACGTAATTATAATTATTATCTGTACCTTAATATTTCGTCGAAAGAATTGTTAGCTTTATAAAAATTAATTTTATTTTTAATTAAGAAGGCTCCACTCGCGATTTATTATTTAGAATTATAAATTTGTTGTATAATTTTAACTCTTGACTACATGAGTCGTTTGGACTCGAAGAGAAAATTTTTTTGGACAAAGTATTGTTACTATGAAGTTTGAAATTGTGTAGGTAAAAAAACTTTGAAGCTTCCTCTATCAATCACCATAAGAGGTTCGCTTACATTCTGTACTTCAAACATGACGCTTTAGAGTTTAAATATATGTTGAGGATTAAGCATGGTTTTAACATGTTTAGGTCCCATAGTGGAAAATGATTCGGGGAAATCGACACCACTTTCCGATGATGTAGTGCCAACACCAAGACACATAGAATTTTTGACGAATGCGGAACTTAATTTATCTTGTTGTATTCTCATGCTTGATATATTATTGAAACAGGTGAGATGTAAATCTTTAAAAGAGTTATCTATATATCAATTATGCAGAGAATCTTTTTTTATTCACTTTTATGTAACAAAAACAAAATAAAAAAATTTGCTTTTGGAAGATGGAACTTCAAAATGTAGACAAGCATACTGGAATTAATACGCGGGTTTGTCGAGATGCTTGCCATTTAATGAAATCCATAGTTGCATCCAATTGGAACAACTCTCACGTCTGCGATAATACTTCAGACATTGAATGTTCTTATTGTGAGTCAAGGGTAATCTGGCACCAACTATGTCTACAATTGATTACTTACATGGCACCAGAAAATCCGGCGTATCCTCCCGACGTTAGTTGACTTTATAATTTTAATTTAGTTGATAATTATTATACAATATAATTATAATTAAAATGTTGTGCAATAAATAAATATTTATAAATAATAACTTATTTTTTTCGATATTAGAATGTTTGAATTATACGTGAAACAGAAGAGAAAATTAACAAGTTTTTATCTTTTTCAGACAATCGTGGATGAAAATGCGGATGATAATGCTCGTAAAAGTTCCCCGGAAACAACAAAGAAGGGTGATTCGAAACCGGATGTGGTCATCAACATGCCCGTACCAGAAATGCATTCTGTCGGCGGGGTCTTAGTTCATATGCCACACGTACGTCTCTTAATAAATAAACTCTAAAATGGCAAATCAATCTTTCGATCTCGGACGTTAATAACGTATTTGATGTTTGTCTCATTGACAATTAAATTTCCGTGATTTTATTGTAAAAAGAAAAAGAATACGAAAGGAAATTTATTCTTCAATAAGATAAACATCACCAAAAAAAATGTTATTTCTAATATGTCACTGCGTATTACACAATCTTCTACTAATAAAGCAGCATGCTACTTAAAACTGTCTTAACTGTGTATATGTATCCGTATGCGCTTCTCTCTCTCTGTCTCTTCTTCTACGACACGGCCTGATCACAAAGACACGGTAGGCTAATCTATGTTACCGGAATAGCTATTTTGATCGTTTATGTCAGTTCTTCGAACAGATTATGACAGCGACAGTAGAGACAGTTTCGGAACAGCTGGACCTCGCAGCTATTATGCCAACGGAGAAGATTATGTCCGCCGTCGCGAGAACGGTTACACTGTCAGAAACAGACGTCGGTGAGCCAATATTCTATGTATTGTATATCGCAACTTTTCAATTAATTATATTTAATCATAATATTATATAAATGCACATATATACATATGTATACATTTTCAGCTACCGCAACAGTGAGCGTGGCAAAACCACATCTGATAGGCGAAAACGATGAACCTGTGAGCTTAAGTCCAGAAGCTGATTCGGATGACTTTTGGCATACTTCCGTAGGAAAGTTTCGTTTTACGATAGAAGAACTACCAGAACAACTTCAATATATCCATAAATTACTGAAGGTACCAATACCGTGACTGTATTACAAATTACAGCGGCTTACAATGCATATGCAATATCCACAGAATTACGATTATTAATTTATTTAACAATTACGCGCTGACTGTAACTATTTAAGTAATCAGTTCGCAAAAAATCATAATACTTGTAATTCTATAACTATAAGAATAGATTTTACAATTGTCAAAACTATTTAATTAAAAATTACTTTCGAAAAATTTCATTTGCAGGAGATAATGACCATCGACAAACCGGACATTCTTTATTACATGCTGCAGTGCTTGAACGTAATGTGCTTATATGGTGACGCGTTTAATACTGCAGTGAAGGATCATCAAGGATTCTTTATATGGTGCCAAGAGAATTTATTAATAAAAAAGTATGTATTAGCTACACTTGTTAAAATATTTTTTACAGAGGTGATTAGAACTTGTGTAGCTTCAATTAATTTTCTCAATCATTTATTATTATCCTTTACAGTTTATGGGAACTTTTAAACGCAGAACATTCGCATATAGCACAAGTGACCGTTCCGTTGTTATTGCATTGTGTAACATTACCCTGCGGCACCGACACTTTCTGGCGGCTTGTACAAGAAGAATTTCACAATTCCGATTGGCGCGTTAGATTCGTCGCGGGTAATTACGGGTTATATAATATGAATAAGTTGACTTGATTTATTATTATTCTAATTGGATCTTTCTCATTTTAGCATAGTACATTTATTTTATATTCCTTTATCTATTAATTTATTTTATTTTTTAATTTCTGTATTTTATTTTCTAATTGATTTAAATTTTTTTAAATTGATATTCTATTATATTCCAGTTGAACGCGTTACATTAATCGCGAGATTTATGGATTCAACACCATTGCGGAACATATTAAGCCTTCAAGCTGCATTAGCAAATGCGTTCTGTTATTTAGTAACAAGTATGGATGACAATAATGTGTACGTTGCGCAGCGTGCTACCTTGTATCTCGGTACTATTCACGATACAGCAATTAGGGTAAATTTTATCAAGTTCTTAAAACCTATCTGAAATTTCTTCACCTATCTAATATTCTTCATCTATCTGAAATTAAGTTTTTAAAGATCTATCATGTTTTCTCAATATTAGAGTATTTATTTATTGTTTAATATCATGCATAATTTCTTTTTGGGTTTTGATAAGAAAAATAATTCTCCGTTCGAACTATTATTTATAATTTTATTTCAGTCGTTAATTTTATGCCTGGAAACACAATTTGATTCCGTAATAGTAGACCGGCCAATGGTATTGCAATCGCTTTATCAGCTACACAATAGTCTTAGCGATCGGCGTATCTTAACGTGGGAATTTTTCTTGAATCGATTTGATACGTTATTTCTCGAGGCTCAAATCAACTTGGAGAAGTCGGGGGATGTGACTTATTTGCGCGGTTAGTATCATCCTGTTAGTGGAAAAAATATAAATATTACGACATTTTACGCTATGTATTACATAAAAATTGTGTTGCTTGAATAAATATATCGACGTTCTGAATAAGCTTTTCTGCCATAGATTTAAAAAATACGGATATGAATAGTGAAATATTTATGAAGAAATTACATCGCGCACACGAAGCGTTATCTCAGTCTGACGGTAGTGGAACAAGTTCCGTAAAGACACTGAGTGCGAGTTTTGGCACAAAATGGCCTTACAAGCGTACGATGTCCGCACCCGCGTCGATGATACCTCGACAAGACACTAAGCAAGGTACGTACCCTAAATGTTCCCGTTTTTCTCTAGTCCTTATCCCTATCGCCTTTTCGCGCACATCACAAACTATGTCGTACACTGTGTGTTACTTTTCTCCTTTTGTTTTCCGCATCTTTCACGCAGAAAAGGAAAAGGTGTACAGCCGACAGTATTCTGCGCCGATCTTGAAAAGGAAGAGCTCGAGATTCGGACTGGGTCAGTTGTTGGGGTCCACCCCGCCTAATAACAGTATTCCAGGTAGAGTAGCGTGTGTTGCCTGTGTAGCTGTAGACAAGACATAAATGTACGCGCAAATATGTTGCTCGTTTGTATTACACGGATGTTAACGCAATCAACTCCAGATGGATCGTTCGAATAGGTCGAACGGTAAGTAGCAAGTCGCAAAATTCGCAGAAATGCTTTAGTGATGTCTGTTATTAATGTATGTTTAAAGTGTGAAGATTATTGCTTTCGAAATCGTAAAGTAAATTGAGCAAGTTATGAAAGAAAAATGACTTACAAATTGCTTTTAAATGCATGTTTTGCAATGTACAAGTAATAACAAAGATTTAAAAATAGCGTTATCCTTTTTTATCTCGTAAAATAGATTTGATTGGGCAGATTTTTTTTATCTACCGAAAGCAAGTCAAATTGTATACTTTATATAGTATAAAAAATAAAATTCTTCATTCTCGCATAATCTCAAAATACTTCGCGTATCGTTTTAATTAGTCTTTGAGATAATATGTGATGTGCATGCCTTTCTTTTGTTTAGTGTAAATTTACTTAGCATATCTTTATAATTAATTCTTTGAATTGTAAAAAGTGACATAGATAGATAGAAATATAGTTAATATTAATATTTTTACTTTGTAGATCTTATTTCTTCTTTTTTGGTGAATCTTATATCTATATATATATATATATAGAACGTAATTAATATTGGAAAACTTTGCAGATGGTCATATACATTCATTGAACATGGTCGACGAAGCTAGTACGTTGCCAGGATATACTCACAAAATCGTGGATCTTGAAGAAGCAGATAAAGAAACTATGCATTTACTAGTCTTTCTCTTAATGCAATTTCTATCGAGGCAGGATCAGGTAAATCATCAACCTATTAAATCATCAACCTATTTTCATACAAAAGAAAAGAGAGAAAGCTTTCAATGTACATTTAAATGTGAAATATTTAAAAATTGCAAAACATTTTCTCGATCTTACTCATTCAATTTTATAAATTAATATCATTCAATCAGGCCTATCCGACGGATGAGAAACCAATGTCGAAAACGCAGGGTATAGTCTTGCGACATTTATATCTTCTGTTGGGATACAATCAGACTGAGCGCACTTTCCATACCACTCCGCAACGTTTAAGGTGAGATTTAACATTATATTGCATTAATTATTATTACAAGTCAATATTTGAACTATATTAATAATTTAACAGCTCTCGGATACAATGATTGTAAAAAATATAATGTTATAATCAAGTAAATGAAACAATTTCCAGTTTTGTCGATTAAAATTGTTCGATTAAAATTATGTATCAAATTTTTATATCAGAGATCTCTTAAATTTTTATTTTTTATTATTTTAATAAAATTTATAACAATAGAATCATTATAGGTTGTCGCCAGCGTTTAACGTCTTTATTGCTAATTTGCCACAACTATTAGACCAGAATCATGTAATGGGCTGGCTGATGACGCCATCAGTTTTGGCGATATTACAATATTGCCCTTGCCCTCCGCAATCTACACCTCCAACTGATCATCAACCACCGAACTACAGTCTTTGGTATTTAGAGCCACACATCAGGCGGTCTTGGTTGATGTCCTTGCTTGTTATTTTATATAAGGTAAAAAACTTCTATGATAAATAATGAACATATTATGTACATATATAAATTAAAATTCCCAAAATGTGATTCCTTTTTAGGAAACCAGTATGATAAGAATAAAGCTATGTATCTGTACTCTGTACAAGAATGTACGAATTTTTGCGCAAATTGATTATTACAGATTAATTCTCACATTAGTAATTATAAATCGTTCTTTTAGTGTCAGTATGGGCAACAGCCATGGTGTAATCAGCTTCAAGCATTAGTGAAGATAGTTTTGAATACGCTTAATACTCAGCATCATCAGTGTAGAAGAATACCAGCGACTATAGTTATGGGTGCACCTCCTTCGAGATCTCGTGGTAAGAATTCAAACAAGCCTAAAAAATCGTACCTCGGAGAGTAATTATAAAACAATATATCCTTCAGATGTGTCTCAACCATCGCTCGGAGTAGAACATGAATTGACAACGAACACGGTAGGAGAAATAGATACGGAAACTCCACCGATGCGTGCACCAATCTCGGTGCATCAACGCAGTCCTGGAGGGATGCACGGGCAAATGGAAACTCATTGGGAAGAGAATAATAGTCCAGCGTGTCGTTATTTCAACAAACATTTTACCAGGTCAATAAATTTATAGTCATACTCTTGAAACAGTTGACACTCTTGAATTGCACGAAGAATTGCAGAAAAAGATTATTAGTTAAGTTAAAGAGTAGATGAAAATAATAGAGATGAAAATAATGTATGTTTTATTTAATATTATTAGCATTTTTTTAGAAAGGATTACTTATTATATAATTTTTATACATACTTAGCGATCAATTATTTTACCGTTACAGTTTTACCGTTACGTTCTTTTTAGATAATATTTGATAGGCGTTGAATAGTGTTAATGTTATTACACGCTTCTGTCTTTATTTACATACACACATAAGTAGTGGTATGTTACAATTTGTCGCGAATACTTTTGCAAAGTTATTCGATCAATGCGGATGATACGGAGTCCGAGCTGGCAGCGATTCCTGAGAGCCCAAAATCTGACAGCACCTTACACGGCAGTAGTGGAGGATCCCTCGGGGAATTAGAAGAAACGATTCCTAGAAATGCATCTCTTCAAGAACCACATATGTCGATTGTGTTGGATGGGACGGCTGAACCGAACAATCGAAATATTAATAAATCAAAGGCAGAATCCGTGACGAAGCCAATATGGTTCTTAGGTGGAAATGAAGATGAAGTTAATCAAGTAATTTTTTTATTATAAATCAATCTGCATAAAATAATTAGTGTATAATAGCAAAAAGAACCAATTTTTAAAAGTGAAAATATTCTCAAATTTTTATGGCAAAATAATTGAAATTTATTGAAATTTATTGAGCGAATTAAAAACATGTGATCACTTGCTGCAGGGAAATAAAAGTGGCCTTCAAAAGAAATGGAGCGTATATGAAGGAGTGAAAATGATGGTAACGAGCACATTTCTCACTGGACAACAAGAGCCTCCAAGATCTTTCCTTAAAACAGCTATGCCGACAAAAAATGGCAAAGGACATTTACCTTACAACGGAGACACATCGAAAACATACGATTTATCGAGTGCTTTAGCACTTGCTACCAGCATATCTCATATTCAAAAGTAAGATTAGACATCTTTCCAACTATTATTCAATACAACTTTCTAATAATAATACACTATTAATAATACAATACTAATAATAATACATATTTATTTTTAGTAATATTAAAAATATATATATTTATATTTCTTTTATTATAAACTTTTAGACCTGAATTACCAAAGATAAAGGATAAGGAGACAGAAAAGAATAAAGGAAAGGAGAAAGAAAAGGAAAAGGAGAAAGAGAAAGAAACGGAAAAGGAAAAGGAGATGGAAATGGAGGAGGAGAAACAAAAAGAAAAGGAGAAAGAAAAAGCGCTCGTTAAAACTGTCGGGACTATCAATAATATCGAGCCTCTGAACACTAAACATTTAGGTAGACAGAAATACGTGGAACAGATCACAATTACAGCGACATCGCCGATTTCACCTTGCCAAGTAATTACAGTGACGAACAGCGATAATTCGAGTTCACCGGCACTGAGTTCTTCTATATCATCGCAAGTCATAAGTACAGAGAATGGACAGCAAATAGGTGATCCTCCTACTGGTCTGCAACCTTTAATGACTACTCCGACCGTTGAACGATTGCTTCCCATTGGTACAATAGCTCGAGCGACTGGTAAGCGCAATTCGTATTATTATTTTATTAATTAATAATAAATAAGTTACACAATTTCTTATTAGGATCACGAGCTGCGCAACGCGTGTTAAGATGCGAAGATACATATGGCTCTCCAGAATCACCATTGTCAAAAATGGACATTTTGACAGTCAGTAAGTAAAATGATTTTAAAGTGATAAAGAAATAGATATTTAATAACGCGAACAAAGTAAAATGGAAGGAAAGTTGTCTAATCTAAAAAAGATTGAAGTTGAGTGTAATTTCATAGGTTCCTCATTTGAGCAAGACAGCGAAACTTGTATGTCCAGTGATATTACGAGTCCGCATAGCGTTTCCCAGCTGGAATTTCCAACGCCGGAACGATTACTGCCGGTTGGGCCTCAAAGAGATTTTCCCAGTTTAGTCGAGCGAGTACGTCAAGCTCTCGATATTTCAGATATCGAAGGTTTGTACGCGCTAATAACCTGGATCTTAGTGATAAGCCGATACAAATATTCTCCGAAATATTTCTCTTTTAGATACGAATAATAAATTGAATGAAGATGTAAAACGTGACACCCATGGTATAACACTCACGAAACAGGACAGTGGAGCATCTGATAATGTGGTAAAAACGTTTTTTTATTGATTTCTTTTATAATCTCGCGTGATTTACGAACGCGCAAAATAGATACTTATTTTTTAGGCAAAATAAATTTGTAAGAATAAAACATCTATTTATTATGCACAGTCAACATCGCTCGTACCAACGTGCAATGAAATTAATTCGAGTAGATCGCCAAGTCCGAGAAGACTAATTAAACAGGTGGCTTTGGAATCGTCTCCTCCAGCGATCGATCCCGAAGATTTCGTCTTGAAAATAGCAGATCATGATCAGAAGATTAAGTCGAAGGATCAATTTCGAATTCAACGTGACAGAGCACGGAAGATCACTGCTATAACGGATCAAGATATGATTACTCACGCAAGACGAATGGAATCCTGGTAAATTTCTTATGTTATTAGTACTTTTATAACAAAATTATACGGATGATACATATTATAGATTTTTAATTTGCACATTTTAATTTGCGTATATTTGTCTCGATAGGTCTGGCCCACAAGTCCAACAAAATTTAGATTTTGTCTCTCAACAAGCGTATCATGCGGATTTTAATTTAAAGCAAAGTTTATTTCGCATCGGCGACGATTGCATTTACGACAGGTATATAATTTAATATACTAAATGTTATTAAACCAAATTATTAGCATCTCACTGAACTTGATTTCGTAACATTACTACAGGTGTACGGAGTGCGGAACGATAAGAGAAGAATATTCTGATGAAGAACTTGGATTGTGTATAATAACTTTGGGAACGTTTATTCATCGAGAGCCATCCCTAGCGGCACCGTTATTACCGGAAATACTCGGCGTGGTTACCAAGTATATATTATACTTTTACCACATTTTTAAGCTAAATAAAGTACTAATAAAGTACTAATGTATTGCTTGTGTGTACTAGGGTTGCTCTTAATGCAATGTATCCCTGGCAAAGCGAAACGAATATGCACCTTCCAGGTGGTGCGGTCAGCGTAGCGCACCAATTTCTCAGATGCGTTCTTCATCAATTAGCACCTAATGGAGTATTTATGCAAATGTTTCAGACTCATTTAAACGGTAAGAATATTATATTGATAGACTAATAGAATTCAAATAATTTTCCTAATTCTAAAATTTTGAATACAAAGGCTCGTCTACACGGCAAGGCGCGGCGCAAAATAAGCGTACGAATGTCTAAACATTGTCGATACAAATAAGTGGTGAAAAATAAACTGCTGTGATTTTTTTATATCTGCTAGCAATGTTTTAATATACAATTGTGTATTAGGATACACAAAGTCAATGAATGTACGGATATATATATCACACGTTCTTCTAACAGATTTTTCCCTATTGATCTATTATCACGTTCCTCATTATTATCGGGAGACACGGTAATGTCTCGATAATAATTTTTCTTATCCACGTTTTTAATCCAAAAACAGCTGGCGTAACGTAGACATAGCTGTTGGAAAACTTTTATGTCTATTACCTTGTTATGTAAACGAATCTTAAGAGTGTATGCTGTAAAAGATTTTCTGATAATTGTCATATTTTACGAATACAGTTGTCTAACATCAATTTCTCTGGAAAATTTTGAATAATAGTTTTTTTATTGTTATCTATTGTTATACATTCTATTCTTTCAACTTGCAGAAACGACAAGGTTGCAGTTTTTCAAAAGCGTTGCGCAAGCCTTAGTCGATTTTAACGAGTTAAATCCAATCGCGCCATTGCAATTGTTGCTTGAGGTAAGAAAGTAATTTAAATATTACGCGTTAAAAGGTAAAGGTAGATTTCTTAATTGTTTTTGTAACTCGCTAAGTGTATTTTTTACGTTAGAATGTATAAAAAAAAATTAATTTTACCCTGTAAAATTCAATTTTAGACGTTAAACATGAAAAAGTCATTGCCGCTGGAACGGCTGCCAATAATATTATATAATATAGCATGTTACTTGGATTGTTTGCCATTGGAAGCAGGATTGGGTCCTGCTGCAGCCACATGGAGTGGATTATTGACACAATTTGATGGATTATTTCGAAGACTCGTTCTTATGCTTCCTTCCATCGAGGATATTACTCCTCTCTTGCGAATTATGATTTCAATATTAAAAGTTCCAGGGATTCAACAATCAAAAGTATTTTAATTAGTAAAATTGCATAAGATTTTTCTTTCTTGTTTTCGGATTACTAATTAAAAAAAGAAATTAATGTGTAGTTTATTTATTAATTTACTTAATTAAATTAGCATCTCAATTGTATCTCAATATTTTTTTTAGGGAATGCTGGATCCATTCTCCAAAATATTAAGTTACGCTATACAAAACTCAACATTGCAATATAATTATTTAACGGACTTGTGCTATTTGTGCCATAGAGGGTTTACTCGTGATCGTGACAAACATTTTTTTGGAAGGACGATTGTATTCGAATTAATTCAGGCCATTAAATTTAAAATTACAATACCGGACTCCAATTTTTTATTATTGCTTCAATTTGTGCTCCAAGTAAGTGATTGCGTAATATTCATAACATTATGTCAAGCTTTTCAATTTAAACTTCGGATATAATTTAATTAGTCTATAATTAAAAACTGACAAATTAAAAGGATATTAATAATAACATGTAATGCAGGATATTGGAGGATCCTTGCCTAATAGCGTCGTTGCAATGGAAAATAATATTCAGACAGACATGTCGCCGATCTATAATACGAATGCCTCTGAATCTTTAAAGAATCAGTTATCGGATGTCCTCGAATTTTTAACTGACTTTCATACTTTAAGTAAGATCAAGGTAATACATTTAATACGCACACGTGTGCTAAATCAATCGCTATGATAGTTAATTAAGTTAGATTTTGCGAAATTTATTTTCTTCGTTTCACTTAAAGAACTTTTCCTTTCTCAGAGTTATAGCAAAGGTATGCAAGCAGGATTAAACGAGGACACGATAGGCGGGATGTTAAAGTGTGGCCTTGCTCAATACGTAGCTTTAGAAATTACGAGAGGCAACAATAGAGAGAACAGAGCCGTAGCACGTTACTTGCCATGGTTATACACCGTACCGTCTATACAACAAGGGTAAGCTATTTTCATCACTATTAGTCATGTCTTTTGTATTTTCATTAATAAGATTTTATCTAATTAATACAATTATAGAAGCTGATTGAATTTACGTGAACATTTTAGAGCTCGTGAATACGTCGATTGTATTGGCCACATCAGACTCTTATCCTGGCTGTTACTGGGATCACTTACGCATATAGCAATGTATACTGGCAACAATAACAGTCATTCTCATTCAACGGTACTGTTGGCGCAACCGATACCTCAAGAAGTATCTTGCCACATCGCAGATCATATACAAGTCATTTTCTCGGGGTTTCCTGAACAATCAAAAACCTCGGTCCTTCACATGTCCTCGCTCTTCCACGCGTTCATTCTTTGCCAAGTATTTATATCTTAGATATTATAATATTTTTAATATAGGTTGTAAAATAGTACATTTATAAATTCTACTGAATTTGCATTAATGAAACATTACGTTTTGACTTTAGCTTTGGACAATGTATTTGGAAGAAATGTCTAAGAATAATGTAACAAACAGCGAAAGCCACAATGTCACCATGAATATCTTGTTAGAATTTTGGGGGAAGATAACGCCATGCATTTTGCAACTCGTTTCCTATTCGAAAGCTGTGAGTACAAAACATTATTCAATATTATTGAAGTTCTATCTTCTTAAATTGACACATTCAAAATAAACTTGAAGTAACAACATGAAGAAACAATTTAATTTTTAGCTTTCTGAAATGCTTAACTTGCATTTCTTAAGCTTGTTAGAGGCCTTATTAGAATGCGGATCAATCCTGTTGAGCAAATTACTGCCTCTATGGAATGCTATATTATTTTCTCATCATGTTCAAGTAAGAACAGAATTGGAGATAAAATCGAACAATCGAAACAGAAAGATAAAGGTGACCAATTGTTGGCTTGTTTCATTTTTTAGCTACCAGGACATTTACAAATGCGGTTGCAAAATTGCCGCGATTTCCCACCGAATAAAATGGCAGAAAATTTCGTTACTAATAGAAGAGAATCAAACGCGATACTCTTACGATGGTTACATCGTTTACAATTTAAGATGGGCCAAATAGAAATGCAATCTTCTACCGCCACGCAATTCTATTCCATTTAAAAAAAAGAGAGAGAAATTTAAAAACGAGCTTTACGAAATTTTACTTTATAGAATTGAAAAATTTACATTAATCAATATATATCGAAGATATAAAACGAGATATATACAAGAAGTTGTTCTTTAAATTATAATTATTATAAATAATTTTAATAAATCGTTAAATTTAAATCGTTATAATGTTGAATTTTTTACTTCCGTAATCCAATTTCTAAATCACTCTCTCAAGTTTCTATATTTTGTATTTAAAATAACATAAATTGATACGAGATCTGATTAAAAAGTAATTTTTATTGAGCAATATTATTTTACTATGTCAAATACAAAGAAAATTTGAGTTGCAATATTTTTAAATTTAACATGGATATACTTAGTGGACGAAAAATAATTAAAAACGGTGCTTTAAAATTTATATTACAGCGTGTTTATGCGTTTGCAATACATAATTTAAATACTATGTGCAAGGTTGTTATTTAATCGCGTAAGAAATTTCAAAGTTAACGTTTCAAACTTTTAATTCCAATGTTTATACTGTTGTTGTTGTTGTCGTTGTTGCTAGTCCTTTTGGTTTAATCATCATCAATGCACGTTTTAGAGTATAATCCCAACCTCTCCAACGGAACCATACGATACCTTTAGTATAACAGCAAATTTTTATTTGTGTATATAGATTGAGAATTTAATTTTAATTATTAATTTTTTCATAATTTACAATATTTATTTTATTAATTAGAAGATTGAAATTTACCTTAATTTTAATCTTATTTGTATTAGCGACTAATAAACATACCTTGTCGTGCAGTAACATCTTGTGGATCATTTATATAAAGTCCATTTAAACCACGTCCGCAAGACTTCCACCACCAACCACCCTTGAGCATTGAAGCACAATTCAAGGATGATCTGTCATTATCCCTAAAAGCATAAATATATCTTTAAATCCAATAAGTTCTTATGGCATATATATGATTTTACGTTTAATTACGATAATGTAAGAGGATATATTTTATTTATATCATATAATGTTCTGTATTATTTATTATATAAGATGTATATATCTTACCTGTTGTACGTAGAAAATGGACTATTATTTGATCCGTACCAAGGATCGTTCAATGAATCTCCGGCATTTCCTTCATACCCATCTATCTCCAATTTATAATACTCTCCCTCTGAATAAATCTTAAAATGCGAATATTGCGCATACCTAATAAAATGAAATTATAATTATATTCGATCGATTTTAATTTATATCTGCGCAATCTATTTCCAATGTGGAAACTGTAAAGCTACATGTACATTATTAGTACCCTTTAACAATAGTAAAAAAAGCTGCTATAATCAATCTACAGTTTAGGCATATACCTTTTGTTACCTTCGAAGTCCTCAAGTTCAACTCTGAGCATGTAATCTTCATTATTTGTTAACATATATATGTTTTCATTGCCTAGCCAAAATTCTTTAGCGGGATCTCCAAATCCATTTTTATAATCTGCCCAATCTCTATTAAAATTCTCTCTTGGTTCTCCAAAATCATCTCTTCGTTGAATAACCTTTAAAAATGAAAATTTATTGTAAATCGATTTACAACAAATATTTAAGACACGTATGTAAATGTGCTCATATTAATTAATCGATCATATTATATGTCTTCTCTATATAGAAGTTTGTGATCGTCTTTAATTTTTTTTACTTCATTTTTTGATGAAATTTAATAATTTCTATTTTATTATCATCATTTTATTATCATTTAAACCGTATATATTTAATATCGATAATAAACTCACCGTCCAGCCACCATCAGCCACTTCCTGTTCACAATAAACTTTAAGGAACCAATATGTCGTACCGCGTATTTGTAGATAGTATACCCCACTGTCTCTCATTCCTCCGTTTAATAAATCTACGCAAGAATAACCCTGAAATTACAAAATTCAGACGATAATAAAAAAAATTAAAAGTCGTTACATATTATAGATATTATCAAAATCTTTTTCTTTTGCTCTCTAAAATAAGTCTCGCAAAGTCTGATAAGAATCAAATAAAAATAAAAAATATATTAAAATAATATATTAAAATAAAAAAATATTTTAAACAATACATTCTCGGCAATAATTTTTTATAAATCTTTTTTTTGCTATGAACTTTTTTACTATGACACGCTTTATATTGTTCAAGACGTGATTATACTTTGTAAATAAAGAAAACTACACAAAATATTAAAATACCTTGACATCCTTATAATTAATTAATATGTCACTTGTGAAAGTAGAATTTGCTAAACTCGGTTTATTTTTAACACTTGGAAATATCACTCCTCGATTTCTGCTATTTGGTCTCGCGGTACTCGAAGATGTAGTCATAGGTGTCGTGGAACTATAAGTAGGATTATTCGAAGGTGAAGCGACGGATGATATCGATGTTGTAGTTGATAAGGACGGTGAGGCAGTGGGTAGCGTAGATGTAGGCATCTCCGTTACAAAATCTTCGGCTACGCTGACGTATCTTGGAATAAATAATATAAGACTTTATTTCGTGTTTGACTTATTAGATTTATTTCTTCAGTATTATGAAAAATACTTCGAATTGGAGAAAAGATTTCGTTGAAGGATAAATATTGTGCAATCGTCACTATTTCTTAAGTAAATCGAACGCTGTTGCAAATATGATAGTTATTATGTAATTCTCGATAACCATTTTGTAAATTATCTAATGTAAAGAATGTTTACCTGCTTGGATCATATTCAACGAGCCGATCGATCGTTGGATCTAATAACAATTCAGCCGCAATCGGACGTTGAGCGAGAGTGGCTACATCATCCTCTTGTTTCCTCAGGCGACTTTCAACGCCTTCAAGGTTTTCGATAATTTTATTTGTTTTTGATCTTAGATCAGCGTGAATTTCATTAATCGCTCTCTCTTGCCTTTGAGTCTGAGTAAGTAATTCGTCGGATTTTGGCAGCAAGTCGTCCACTGAACTTTTGGTTCCCATCTAATATTATTCAAATTAATATTATGTTATTTTTTATGTTATTATGCGCAAATTGATTGTAATATCAGTTCTCTAACAACATTAATGCACTCCCGAAAAATAAAATGCTTTTGTTAATTTCATATTTAATTAAAACTCACCACTACATTCCAAACTTGATCCATTTTTTCAGAAACGGTAAGCATCGGATACATTTGTTCCGTAAGACGATCGATCTTACTTTGTTTCGTCGGGGCTTCGGTTGTTGTTAAATTAAGGCGATTATGCCGACTGTTCTCATTATTTTTCTCAACAATAGCTTCGTGCACGTCACTAATCATATTGTATACCGCTCCGAGATTATCCGACACTAAATTCATATGGAATTGAAGCTTTCGATCCATATTACCTGTCGCTTGCTTAAGATTCTCAATCTCAAGCGTCATATGGTTCATCACTTCGTTACTCATAGCCTTGGTGATCTCGATGACGCTCATACTAACGGGCTTCTTTTCACTCGCCTCGGCATTTATATCATCATTTTGTAAAAAATTGTTGTCGAGCTGATTCTTAAGATTGACAAGCTTATGATCGATATCGGAAACTTTCTGATCCAGAGAAACCAATTTTTCGCCGAGAGTTTCTGGCGCTTGATCGTTTTGATCATGATGGATCACACGTATCAATGGAACTGTAACATTTTAGTTAAACATTGCAATACAATTTAATTTCAATTACGTTATCTTCAATTTATTTGCACCAAATAATAAAAGTGAAATATGTTCTATTTCTAAATAAGAAGCTTATTTTTTATTTTGCTTTATTTTTTTAATAAGAAACTTGATTCATTTCCCTTACACACATATATATTAAGATATATATATATATATATATATATATATTTCTTAATAAATATTTTAAAACAGCCTGATACCATTTTTTTCTTTTTACGTGTCATAAGCGAAAAAAGAAATCGAGACCGATTAAACAACCAGATATAAAGTATAAACTCCGTGAAGATATGTATCACATACTTACTATCTTCTGTATGACTTCCGCTCTTACTTTCGGTAATTCTCGTTGCAACTTCCACGGGTATGCTAGGATACGCATTGAAAAGCTTCAAATCTAACGTCCTAAGTTTAGTAATGACGGCATCCGTTTTGTCAATGTTATCGTTTACACGTGAATCTAAAGCCTCTACTCTTCTCATCAAATGCTCCACTGCCTTATCTAAATTCTCGATTCGCTGTAACTTGGACTCCAAAGTTGATACTATTACTTCAAAGACGTTGAAAAGATATTGCTCTCTACAACAGATAATATTTATTGTCTTCGTCTAATTGTTACACATCATTGTTAATATCAGAATATATATATATATATACAACTGTATGTCTATCACATAGATCTCCAATAATACTCTCCAATAATAAAATAAATCGTTCAAATGTCTCTCTCTCTCTCTCTCTCTCTCTCTCTCTCTCTCTCTCTGTCTGTCTTTCTCTCTCTTTATGATATATATTTATTAATATTTATTATATACATATATGTATTTTTAATAAAATATCTTTTCCTGATTATTATTATTTGTATGGGTGTAACTGAAATAATGCCTAATCATATAATGCTATTCCTAATAAAAAACTGAGACGAAAAGTCCTCTACCATTCTGCAATTTTAGCAATATTTTTTTTTTAATTACCCAATGAGCAAAATATATAAAATTGACGTATAATACAGCTTTAAGATATCTTTAAGAGTTCTTTAAGAAAAAATCTTTAAAATATTTCACGAAGAATAAGAACACGAAAAGATATCTTAAAATTGTCTTGTACATCGATTTTATCCGTTTATTCGGCAATATTTGGAAATTAATATCTCGTTAACTGTTGCGAAAATTGCAAAATGATAGATACTTTTCAACTTAGTTTTTTATTAGGAATAGCATTGTATGATTAGCAGGCGTTATTTCAGTTACACCCAGTATATATATATATATATATATAAATTTTCATTAATGAGTTTATTATTGGTACTTTGATTAATAACGGCAATATAAATTTGTCATTTGAAAAATTACTCAATTGTTCCAATCGTCATTACATTAAATGAAAAAGACTCATTATAGTACCGTGAAACGTTTGTAATGACTCTACTGAAGATACATCACATTTAGTGTCATTAAAGTGAAGCTACAACATCGCGTGATGCACGGTTATGAATACATTCGCAAACTAAATGGAAAGTTTCGTAAGCGAAATATTGGCAAGCTTTGGGAGTATGATCGACTGGTTTACGTAACGAGCGGTTAACTGTTCAGTTCTCCCGTTTATAAGATCTGTTATTATGGTTCATTTTGCACTCTATCCGTCGCACAAAATCGAGATGTTCTCGTTTGACTAAAAAAAAAAAAAATAGAAAGAGAAGGAAAATTAGGATGCAATAATCTTCTCTACATCTTCTCTACATTCTCACCTATTTCGTTGCAAATTGCGTGAGGACGGCTGTAGCGTTGCGCCGGTATTATTATGGCTTGCACTACGCGTTCCACGCTGATCAGCGGATGTTCGAGGTAATCGAGGACTTCCCGCTAAGACAAAGCCCAAAACGCAAGTGATAACGAGCACCGTTTGTTTCATAATTACAATGTCCTGCTGAACCGTAAGTTTCAAAAAGCCTCGGGCTATGATCGACGCGGTTACGTTTGAAGACGTGAGCACATAGTTACAGTAGACAGGTACATAAACGGGAAATTCATTCAATTTACAATTAAGTCGGTTTATTGAGGAGTCCGATGAAAAAAACGGACGAATATGCGCGAATCCGTGTACGCTTTCGACTTTCCTTCCTTCCTTCCTTCCTTCCTTCCGTTTTGTTTAGCCTCGTCACATGCGTGAATATACATTTAACTTCAGGTCCACGTTCACTTGTCGCACGTACACTTTGATTTATCACATAGTGTCGCGCGGATATAAATGAAGCCGTAATTAAGATTCATTTATACGATGAACTCTCGTCCATACATTATAAATACATACAAGAAATCTGATTTATGCTAAATCCCTCAAACTTTTCTGTACGGATCCGTAAGCAACTTGACGAATACATGGAATAAACGTAAGATATATCTTTTAAAAAGGCGTCAACGTATCGCGAGCGATTTTCACTCAAAAAATAGGAAAATAAATTATTATTATTATTATTATTATTATTATATATCCGAATACGATTTTCCGCGTTGCACAATCACTACTTGTCTTATTATTTTTAACAGAAGAGTTCTTAGACTTGGGACGGAAAGATAGTTTTAATAATTCACGCGCACTTGCACTTTTTTTTTAAGGCAAGAAATTAATAAAAGAAAATGCCATATAAACTTTGCGTTATTGCATGAGGAAAGATGCCGAATTTAATCGAGATAGCTTCACTTCACTAAACGTTGTAGACTTAGGCAGCCAATTCTTATCACTGTTTTTTTGAAAAACGACGATCTTTCATGAAATTTTATGTATCTCTCACTTTTTCCTTTTTTACTCCTTTCTCCCCTTTTTTTTTCCCTCCTTCTTGCAGTTTTACTGTTAATGTATTGCTCTAACTAGAATCCTTCAAAAACTGGCGCGACTTGAAGGATAGCTGACGATCGGGATTGATTACGACGAAACAACGTCAGGCAAAGTGTATAGAAAGTTGAGGAGTCGTGATTGAAATATTGCGTGTGCCGTGGATGAGTCAACTAACGCGTCGATACGGTAATTAATTAGGAAAGCGATTAGAGCGGATCTTCCCTTTCTTTATTTTTTTTCCTCTTTTTTTTTTTTACAGCGTATCGACTACGGCCGTAGAACCGATCAATTGGAGCCGTACAGGTATGTACATCGCACGGATCGGACGGAACAACACGCTACGGCATGGCACGTCGGTCGCGGATAGCCGACGAGAGCACGACGGGCACGCAGTTTTCGGTCAACCGTAAGACTTACTTTCACATTAAAGTGGCCGCGCGCTCGCGCGCACGCGAACGTACGGCGAGCGAGCGCACTCGACAGTCGCGACAGCCGCTCGTGAAACCCTTTCCTCCCCCGCTACCGCTGGTACTCGCTGGTTCTCGCTGGACTCTCACTACCATTCCTTTTCAACTTGGAGAACCAGCGCGGCGGTCCTGGTTCCATTCTCCAGTCTCGGTCGACCTGCACAGGTGGCGGTGAACGCGGTGAAAGGGTGGGGTGTAAGACCCCGCGGAGAACCCTGGAGAACCGTACCTTTCCCTTACCGTAACACTAAGCTACCGCATAGACCGTGAGCACCGAGTTGCGACCGGGAACCTTTGCAGAAAACGAAACCGAGAGTGCTGGCCGGAATGAAAGGGGACCGCATTGCGTCGCCATCCGGTTATGGATTTTCATTCAGGAAATACACACACACACACACACACACACACACCCGCGCATACTTCGCCCGCTTCGAATCTCTTCTCGCTGCGATTATCGTAACGCTTTGTTCTCAGAACCCTTTACGGAGCGAACGCCAATACGAGATCGTTCCGCAATGCAGAGATCGAGAAGAACGAGAAATCTGCGGTCTTTCGGTTTGCCGTACTTTTAAAAATTCAACGCTGAATTTCTGCGAAACTTACTCACCTGAATTATATAGTCTGTATTTCTACATAATATATTACTTCCTGCAAAGATCAAAATTAAAGACGTGTGTTAAAGACATGAAAATGACTTTCCAAAACTTCTCAGCAAACACTCAGTCAACTAACAATAACATAATTTTCCACCTAACAATATAATTGTTACTTGTTACATAATTGTTACATGTTACATTACAGTTATATTGTTGAGAGTGAGAGGTTTTAATTAACAACTCCCACAGAATACAAACTTATAGATAACATTACATGTTATAAACTTCCTCTTGAACAATGTAACTGTGTATAATTATGTACATGTGTATATTACGTTTACGATGTTGAGTGGGAAATTATAATTGATGTAATATTATTAAAATTTCATATTACACGAAAATTAAACGTATCTGGGTTCCTTCATCGTCGTGACGCTTTTTGTTTTTAAAACATAAATCAGATGACAATGAAATCATTCTGTAGCATACTAGCATGCAGAAAATGAAAAAAAAAATCAAGAAGCATGAGAAGATTTTCGGTTTGTGGTGTTTTTGAAAATTCAACGACATCCTAGCGAAAATAAAGATTAGAGAAGTTTCACGTGTGAAGAAAGAAAGAATGACAAATGAATAAACGAAGTTTCTAGGAGACGAAAATTGAAACAACGAAATGTAAAGGAAACGTTATTAATTAAATGTCTTCTATTAAATGTTTTCTTTACGCTCTTTTGTCAACCTTCAATTTGCTCCAATTTCTGTTTTCGCTTAAGCGAATGTTAAATATAAATGATTGACTCACCAGATAACCTACTTTTTCATATCTTAATCTATCTTTGTCTTTTATAAAAAATTAAAATCGAAGGCGTATAAACTTCAAATAAAATTTTTCCAAAAATACCACGTTTCTTCAATCAGTATGATCTGCGATATTACGTTATACAAGAATTAACTGTCTCTAATCTTCCTCCGTCAATCTGTAAATTATCATGAAATTTATTTCAATAACTCGAACATAAAATGTAGGCGTGTAAAGGCAATACGTTTATGATTTCAAGTACACACTGTCCTGCTTGCATTATTACGTCACTTATGGCGATAATATAAATGGTCTATGATCTCGACTCACATGATGATGACTAGTCGAGGCTAGTCTGACGTGAAATGAAAAATCACGTGAATATTTTTATGATTGATAGTATGCTTGCGAACGTAATTCCGCGCGCAGTGCGCTGTAATCGACAATGCACGTCGAATGTATCGGAATTCCGAGGATCGTGCTACAAGGTGAAGACAACGAGGGAAAGTGGAAAGAATAGAGAGGTAGAGAATTAAATTACTCGTTCAAGTGAATCAGGCGAATTAAACTATGGGGGATAAAGTCGACGGGGAGACCGCGAGTAAAGAAAAAGCAAATTCGAAAAAGAAAAGGAAATTATCACTAGAGAAGTAAAGGCGTATGAGCGTCGATTGTCTCTCGCTAACGATCGATCCGATCGCGGTTTATTCGCGCCGTTTATTTGCGGCTTTGCGGAGAAACGAAGGAACGAGCGACGGCGAGCGTCGGGAACTTAACTTAGCTGCGGGCGAAGTCTCGTTCGTACGTTTATTACTTATCAAGAATACTGGAGTAAGGCCGAATCGGCGCGAGTCGGCGCGACTTGTCGGAGAATGGTTGTATATCGCCTTGAAATATCCCGACCCACTATGATACAATCTCCGTGATTATTATGTGCCTCTCGATCGTTGAGCAATCGGGATCGATGGAAAAAACGGATCTCCCCCTCTTCCAGCTTCCCCAGAAAGAGATCCGCTCGCGAATTGCGATCCGAGAGGATATCTCGAACCTCGTAATCGCATCCGCTGATCGTGTCAACGGCCGATGATGGACCGATTCGACCGACAAACAGACTCTTGCTGCGATCACGAGGTTTGAAGTGTCATCTTGCAAACGAAGACAACGGGAGGGGAAGAGATATAAGTCATAATATCGCATCGTATGCGGAACAAACATCAGACATGTCGCGAGGCTTAGTAATGCAACGAAACGATGCTGAGAAACGAGTAAATTGTAGGGATATCGCGATATTATCTACCTTTTTTTTTTCAATAGCGATATTTATGCGAACAATGCTTAAAAGTTAATAATAATGTTGTTCGCGCGAAGTCGAAAAAGTGTGTACGAATGGAGATGACCTCGGCTCTGTTATACTTTTCATTTAACTCTTCGCCGGCAACATGAAATTTTAACTCTTTCCCAAAAGAGTCCGCTTTCACAAAAGAGAAGTGTTCTTATGAACATGGTGGACCGAACTTTTTTATTATTTCATCTAAAATAACATAGGGATAATTTTAATTTTATTGTTAAGACATTCTTGGACAACAATTACCTTATTAATTTTATTTTTGACACGATCAATTTTCGATTAAGGTCTCCTTTGAAACGTAAAACGCTAAAACAAACAGACAAACCTAACAATGACGATAAAACAACTTCGTGACTTACTATTTCATTTTTGCATTTATGACAAATTTAAGAGCATCATTAAAAATCTGAACGTCAAATTGTCCTTTTTCAGTTTAAATAAACTTAACGGAGTCATCAAAGCACAAAAAGACGTTCTTCCTCATGAAAAAAATGCGGTTTAGATTAATTGTAAAAATTGTAATGCTTCTTACGTGGGACAGACGAGTTTTAAGTTAAAGACTAGAATCAATGAACATAAAAATACATTAATAAAAGAAGCGATAACTTGTCTGTCATTTTCGAACATAGATTACAATTAGACCATGAATTTGGATGAACCCCAAAATTCTAAATAATAAGAGATATCTGAGTAAAAAGTTAGTGTGCCGAAAGGCTCAATATCAAATTGCAAGACAATAGTTTAAATTTGAAATCAGACACAGAGTTCTTGCACCATCCTTATACGAACATAATAAATAAATTTTAATTCTTTTGATTGTTATAACTATACTCAAGTGTTTACTTTGTTTTTCAATTCTATTCCTCTGGCAATGTTGTTTTCATTCTTATAATATTTATTTCTTAACGCTCATTTACATACGTGACTCTCATTTACATGTATTGACATTGCAAATGATCTTCGTTATGTTCTTACAAGAAATTTAGTGTAATTTTATCCATTTTGTCACCTTAATTTAATTTATTTTATATTATTGTGCACAGTTATGGGATAATAGATTCCCAAGCAGAACAACAAATCACGATAACGTCAAAATGACATTAAAATAAATCGGAAATGATTTATCAAGAATTATTATTATTTAAGATATACGATTGAAATATATGTTTATAAGATAATTGCATCAATTATCACGTATTAATTTTTAATTGCCCGTTTTTTCTTTATCAGAACAACAAGTCACGATAACGCCAAAATGATATTAAAATGAATCGGAAATGATTAAAAATGACTTTTAATAATATAAACATATATCCCATAAATTTAGAGTCATTAATTGGAGTCATCATTCGACATCATTTTGATATCATAATGACTTGTTGTTCTATTTGAGGCTTTAACAACGAGTTTTTACTTTCAAAGCTTCTATCATAGAAGTCAGATTGTATTTTACTATTTTTAGATTTAAATTTATCTCACCAGTTCGCACACAATCAAAATACTGATAAGATCATTAAAGATCCCGTGTGCAAATGGATACTGGAGGAGAAAGGAAAAAAGAGGCAAATAGAATTCGTTGTAATAAAGAATAAACGAGGAATGAGGAATATTCTCGCGAGAATTGACCTCGCATACCTGTCGAGGAAAAAAATTAAATGGGGCAATACGCCATCTCATTAATAACAATACGCTCCCAGAATTCCGAAGAGAGTCTCGATAAGCCGTATTTTCCACAATTATTCTACCAACTTCCCGCTAACCGTGGAAGTTTTCCGGACGCTTCCGCGAGAAATGCACCGACGTGATAATTTTCTTTTCTTTTTTTTTTTTTTTGTTCCATCGGATTCCTCTATCTAAACGATTATATCATACTTTCGAAAACGAAAGTACAACGTATGAAAGTCGCGATTACGTAAGCAGCTAATATAAGTTGGTAGGTTCGTAAATTGTATAGGGTCACACCGTATACAAGTGCTGCCGCACTGAAACGTAAAGATCTTGACCAACACGACGAGATAAGCTATCAATTGTTCCTCTCCGAACCGGTTAAAACTACGACGTTCATTCATGTCAATCGTCATCGTTTTTCATACTTTTGATAAGAAACGCGGGATTCTCCTCGCCTACTTTCTGTTTATTTAAATCGAAGATTTCTTTCTTAAGAATTTCTCTTCTTATTCTACTGCAGGTATAAAATTGCCGCGCGTTTTTATCCAGTAAAGTGAGCGGATCGAAGTGTTTGCAACATTGTTTAGATCGTTTAAGATAGATATCTATCCCGATAACAAATGGACTTTACGAACAATTTGCAGTTGTACATAAATGAGTAAATAAGTAGAAGCGATTACAGAATTGTATTATATATTTTTTGTAATATTTTGTCGTATATTTTTTTCAACGGATAAAGATATTTCTTCTAAAATAGCTATTTGAGAAACTATATCCGTGTGTATATATATATATATATATATATATATAAAATAGATTAAAGTAGACTACCGTAGGAAATACCGTTTCTCAACTGAAACGGGTAAAGGCACTTTAATTGGAGAAATGGTGGTCAGTATCTCGCCACGCCTCACACTCCTCTCTTTTCCTTCTTTTCTCTGTTGCACGTTTGGTGTAAAAATAACAGATGTAAGCGACGAACCATAATCCTCTGGGCGCCTTTCATTCGAAGTAAAGTTAAAGGTGAACAACCTATATATAATATTTAATGTATGAGTACACGTCAAGAATATATAATTTATAATTTCATCATAGACATTGAATCATTTACTTAAAATCAATATAAAAAGGAAGAGAGAGGAAGAAGATTAAGATTGTGAAAAATGACACAGAGCTGCATATACATGGAACTCCTTTCAGCGATGAATTAGGTAAAAATAACATTTCATAATCTTCATAACTTGCTCAATAACGATTTACAAATTAAAAACGCGATAACACGGAAATGATATAAGCGATGCTTTTCAACGATCATTCCAGTAATCGTTCTCTTATCATCGAGGTAAGCAGTGCGTACAAGACAATTCGATTCCGATATCTCGACAATTTAACAAATAAAGCTTAGAGTACTACTGACTCTGTCGTGAGGAACAAACATAAGCAACATCCGCCCGCGCGATTCCGTGAGATAAAGACATCAACAGACAGGAAAGGAAAAAAAAAATGGCAGATGAGAAAATTGTGTCAGACGAGCGATTGTACGATTACTTGCGTACATACGCAAAAAGCATCAAGTTATTGGCCCCAAAATTTTACATAACCGAGGGTACCAATAAAGGCGATAATTACGTTAGCCTCGTCTGCCGCGTCACGATCGAGGGCACCGCTGAAGATGGCGAGGACAAGAAAATTCAGCTTATTCTCAAAACTACGCGAACTTTGGATACCAGCGAAATTCTATCTAGCAGTAACGTCACAAATATGTTTCAACGCGAGATGTTCTTCTATAACGAAGTATTGCCCATTTTCAAAGAGACTTTGAAGGACCGCGGTGGGATTATCGATCGCTTCCCTATTTTATACAACGTGAGCGATGAATCCGGAAAAGAGGTAATTTGCGGTTTACCACTTCTAAACGTGAGCCAATGAAGTAATAATACTACATACATAGCCAAGTATCATGCATATATGTAAATTCCACGGCGCCTTTACATAATCTCTTTTCTTGCGCGAAATAGCCACGTACATACATAATGTAAGAAGGATATAAGAAGGCCGTAAGAAAGATATATATATATATAACGTTCGACAATCAAGTCTTTAAGGAAGTTAAATACTTTGCATAATTTAATTAAAAACGATATTGTATTGCGCGTATGTAAAATTTCAAACGCTATTTCATTGTTTACTTGTGATATTATCTTTTATTTCGATCGGCTGTAAAGCTGCTTGACTCCTATTCTTTGCACGTCGCTCTCAAGACAATGCATTTCACGATGCGTTGCTAAATTGGCCCCGCAAGATTTATACATGTAATAAAACGCAGACATCATGTCGCGAAGTGAAATGTCGATTTATAATGACACATGGATACACGGACACGCATATACACGCGCCGGGCATAATAAACTGGTTTAAGATTATCAAGTAAGACATAAGGTCCGGTTAACCTTTGCATTACGCAATATTTTCGCTAATGGCCAATCTGCATTTAAGCGTTAATGCGAAAGAATCTCTCATATTTTGGCGCGGCTCGATTTTATCGGAAATGAAATTATTAATTTTGGAATTTAATTAATTCATGACGTTCATCGAAGCGTCTCGGGAAGCGTTTCCCTTTAAATCGCAACCCTCCGATTATTATTTGTTCGAAAGCTACAACTATTTATATAAGAAAACGGCCAACAAATCGTAACGGTATAAATAATGTTATATCTTCCGCAATTTTTGAAGTCTTTTCCCCTTTATATTTAGCAGTAAAAGCCGATGTAATCAATGTTAGGCATGCGGTAGGAGTATAAAGTAAAGTGTCGGATAATTAGATGGCTCGCGAAAGTACGTACACTTCTTTATAAAGACTTGATTCTTTGATACGTAACTTCCACACGTAATATATCCCTGACATTTTAATGGAAGTACTGGGCATGGTGGAAAAAATATAAATTAAAATATAATTATCTTTCAATAGATATCCTTATCTTATCTCATCTTGCACAATATGTAACTTCAATACTTCATCTAATAAGATATCTTGATTTATATACATATATACTTAACGATAAGACCCCAGAGAAAAAAAACTATTTTGTAATTCATTTGCATTGCAATTTGATGCTGTTTTTTTGGTAAGGAATTTATTTGTATCATGTATACGCACGTAAAGATCAAGGCACTCGAATCTTATTCATCAATATAAACAACTATGAATGTCCACTCGTAAGATGACTCGACAACATTATGTGATTATCATCCTCAGCTATCTTAACATGATAAACTTTCACGTATTCCTCATGTAGCGCGACTACCGAGATTAGATTTGTACCTTTTCTAAAGATTACTCTAAAGTGATAAAGAGATAAACATTTGGATAATGGACATAATTTACCATAGATACTGATGTTAGAAAATCTAGCGCCTCAAGGTTTCGTAATGGCCAAGTCAAAAATTTTGGATTATCCTCATCTCAGCTTGGCGTTACGATGCTTAGGTGAATTTCACGCATACAGCTTCATTACGCGTGTTACGGACCCAACGAGTTTCGAGAAATTAAAGATGAAAGAACACTTGTTTAATAAACGATTAGTTGATAATATCAATAACAAAGAAAAGGATTATTCAAAAATACTCACTGAACTCGTTCTCAAGGTACTTCACATTTTGATCTTTAAAGATCATCGATATTCATCGAATTTAATTTTTTTTTCTTTTTGGTATCACGTACTAGGCTTTAGCGAATGAAGATAAACATTATTCCGAAAGGTACCAACGATTCGTAGAAAATATGCTGCAAAATATGTTCGATGCAGTTGATGGAAAAGCTGCTGAGCCATACACCGTTGTAAATCATGGTGACTCTTGGACCAACAACATGCTCTTCAAATACGACAAAGTATGTACACACAATTGGATTCTTCTTCCTTGATGATATAGCAGCTTAAGATTTAAGTTAATATACATATATATATATATATATATATATATATATATAAATACACGACATCTTATACATCATTTCATTTTAGGAGAACAATCCGTATGACTTGCGTTTTATAGATCTTCAGCTATGTCGTTACGCATCTCCTGTCTTAGATCTACTTTATATACTTTTCTGCTGCTGCACGCAAGAAACACGAAATGAATATTTCGACCAAGTAATACACGAATATTACGAAACACTATCCAGATGTATCGAAAGAGCCGGTTATGATCCTGATATCCTTTTTCCTTACAAAGTATTATCTGAACATCTTACTAAATTTGGAAAATACGCAGCGGGAATGGCTACTTATACTATACATATATTTACCAGTAATGATGCAGAAATAAAAAATACATATGACAGTGATATACTTCAAGAAAGAATAGAAAATGATAGCTTTTATAGAAATATGTTAATAGGTACTTTTAAAGATCTCGTCGATAGAAATTATATATAAAGTAATACTTTCATTAATATTGCGAATGCCAAAGGAAAATCTTAGAGTGAAAAGTAAAATATTATGTATTAAACTTAGAAATCAGTGTAGCTGTACTACTACAAGTACAAACCTATTTTATTTTATTAGGTTAGAGGAATTTCATTAATAATAACTTATTACGTAAATATGAAAATTATGTATATATTGAGTGTTTGAATAAATTTACGCCGGTTTTTTTGTGAAATTTTGTTTTTAAACGTTTGCTAACAGTTGATTAATCAACATTTAATGCCTCTAATTCTTTCAGCATTTGATATGGATATTTTCATCAAATAATGCTCCCAATTCATCTTTCAATTTTTCGGTGCATCTTCACGTTCTTTATTTTTATCGAAATCATCACTTCTAAAGCGTTGAAACTCTTTCGGATGGAGCATGCTTCCTATGTATCTCCACAAGCAAACGATAACTTTCAGCTACAGTTTTCTTAATAAAACAATGCAGTAAAACTTCCTGTAAATGCTGTTTTGTTGACACAAAAGCCGTTTTCAATGCAATGACAAAAATGTTGTTTACACGCCCATCAAATGTCATATATATAAATATGAAAGCTTATGTATAGTACTCTCAAACAATTACCACTAGAAGAATTCTATTAGTACTCGTGTCGCCGTAGTACTCGTGACGTCTCTTAGAAAATGAGGAAAATTTATTCAAACATCTAATATCTAACTTTTTTTGACATTTCTGATATGCTACTTAAAATATCAAACATAGATATTGCAGTGATTTTTAATAAATAAAAATTTATTTAAAATCTTTATAAGAGATATTTATAAAAAAATATTTTAAATAATTTTTTTCTGCAAAAATTGTTATTTCATTCACAAAGAATTTGCCGAAAGATAATGCAGTTTAGCGATGTTCTTTTACATTAAAGTACAAAAAATAGAAAGAGTGTACAAATAGTACAAAGAATGTACAAATAGTATGTACAAATAGCGAACAAAATAAAATTTTTGCTCATATATATTTTTTCATTGTTTGAATGTATTCAAACTTCAATACTAATATTTATACTAATTTTTATAAATAATTTTACTCAGAAAGATGGAAATTGTGTATAAGAGATATATTTTAAAATGAAATATACAATTTCAAATATACAAAATAAAGGCATCTACTACATTGTTCAGTAATAAAAGGAATACTAGTTTAGTGACAATGTATTTTAGCTCTTAGTAATAAGGTCTTCTTGGATTATTCTGAAAAAGAAAATGTAATAATTAAAATAAACTGTTGGATATTTTTACTTACATTTTTATTTTTTATTGTAAAAATCGCGATACTTACTAATGGATTAGGCCTAAATCTATACGCGAGCATCATCCTTTTTCTATATGCATCAAATTCATCATCATCTCTAGATACTCCATCTGGTCTTTCAGATCCTAGACCAGCACTATCAAGTCTGTTTGTCGCTCTAGAAACGACTCTCTGATTATAACAACTTGAAAATACTAGACAAACATATTCGACGTAAAGAAAATAATGTAAAAGACATTACTTGTTAATTGGTTCAATACGACCGCTACCCTCACTGCCCAACCCTTGTCCTTCACTCCATCCCAATTTTTGTAACATCTGAAATCCTGTAAAGTAAAAAAAACTTATGAAATTCAATTGAAATAATCAATTGAAATAATTTTTAAAAAATTCCAAAATTATTTTTGTTAGCATTTGACTTGAAATATATTTGTCAATTTAATAAATAGTAAATAGAATTCTCAATAGAATATAACCAAATTTAACCATTTATTTGTTACATAAGTTTAATCACTGTACTTATTGTATAAATATAATATTGATAGAGAAAAAACAAGAAAAAATTTTTTTGGAACCTACCTATATTATCTTCCTTTAATTTATATTCTTTATAGTCGCTCAAATCGGGTTCTTTGCCTTGCTTTACAGCATTATATTGCTCCATAAATTTTTTTAATTCATCCGGTGGCAGAAAATCGCCAATATGATGTTTGCCTTCCGCTTGCGCAGTTAATTCCTCGGCCCACATCTGTGTCGCTTCCATTTCAGCAGACCTCAATTTGTGTTCCCAAGTTCCTCCTTCTGTTTCTTCGTCGCTATCATACTCATATTTATGTTTCCCTTGTGCTTCCAAACGTTTCACTTCTTCTCTTTTTCTTAAGAGATTTTGGTATAAAAGATTTATCTAAAAAAAATTATTTATATCTTTTTGTGCATAAAATTATAATTAATCCTTAAACTTCACTTTTATATATTTTTATGTACATATATAATCAGATAAAGAGAATAAATTTTAATATACTTTGTGTGTCTTAAATATCTTTTATAATTGATGCAACAATAATCTACCTTATAATGATCCTCTGCCTTTTTCCATTGTTCTTCGCTTAAATCGAGTGTGCCAAATGTCTGTCTCGCATAATGGATAAGTGCAGGATCATTACGTGAAATCTTGGTAAGCATTGGATTTTTTGATTTAACATGTTGTCTCTTTGATGGAGAAGGTATTATGACTGCAGGCTGTCCAATTTGTCCCGGTATAGCTATGCCAGGTTGTGGAAGTACACCTGATCTATTACCAGAAGGTACATTTGTTTCTGTAACAAGAACCTTATTGTCTGGATCGCCCCAGCGACTACGTTTTCTTCTTTTCCGTTCTTCTTTATTATCGTCCTTTAACTGATCTGCTAACAGTAGCATATATAAAATATGTATTTATAAAACTTGTGCTAAATGTCATTGAATATGTATACGTGTAGTTATTCACCATGTAAAGTTGAATGAGATTTCTGAGATTTATCCTCGTCATTGTCACTAAGAGCTTCTTCAGGACAATAAAGTTCTGCACCACTGTTCTTCTTATCCTTATCTGGCTTCTCCGCACGTAATTTTGAAACCAATCCCCTGTACTGCAGATACGCTGCACTTTGCTTTTGGTGCAGAAACCTTGATTAAAATGATACTTAAAACGCTGTCTAGTAATATGTATTCCTATAGATACAATACTTTCATAGAAAAAATATAACGTCAATAAAAAGTAAAAAGTAGCAGAAGAAAAGTTTAAAATATTATTTGGATTGAGGAAATTGGAGGCATTGATATTATACATAGTATATATTTAGCATTTGAAAATATACGCAACATATAAACACCAAAAATAAGAAATAGCGTAAGTTTAAAAGAATATACAGTTATGCTTCAAAAGATACGATTATAACTTGAAAATTGTAAAATGAAATTTTGAAATAATAGATATCTTTTTTGTCTTTAATTAATATTGAAATCCACATAAAATCTTAGAATGTAAAGCATAGATCATATTAGTGATTATTCTTAGCATATATTGAATAGGTTTAGATATTGGAATATTCATTAAATATAAAAATGTTTTATAAATATATCTAAATGGAATATTTTCTTATTAGTTAAATATATTTTTTTAACACATTAAAAACAACAAAAACTTGAATTTTGAGAATAAACATGTTTAAAACTAAACAATAAAAGAATACAACACAGTAAACTTTGCAGCAAAATGTATACAGAAAATCATTCATTTAGAAGATAATTGCGTATTTTGCCTCAAGTTTTTTCATATACCATATCTTTTGTAACATTTTCTATAATCTCATATAAATTCTTAATTTCTTTCATGTAAAAAATAATTATATTAGTAATAGAACATTTTAAAGTCTACAAGAGAAATAGTAAAGTCTACAATTTTTTTTTATGCTAAAAGAATTATGGGTTATCAAATATATATGATTATTGTGATTGTAAGAAAAAATATGTTCAATGTGAGAATACATTCATTATTAACAATTTTGTCAAACGAAAAAATAGTTTGCTTCATAAAAATATAATAAACATGTAGGAAAATTTATGTAATTAGCAATTTTTTTGCGATACAATTGATATTTAAGAATGCAAGCACACTTGCAAGAATTCACATTAAGCGGACATTCAACAAAATTGTACATTCAATTTTTCATGTTACTAAGATGTCAAGAACTATGTGATAGAGATTTGTACAATGTCCTATAATACAAAATAAAATATTATCGTCCTAGATATTATAAAAGTATTAATTATATTACAAACAAGGATCAGGGAAATGGAAATACAAAACGAGGACCAGTGAGGACAGTAGTTACCATAATTTAGGATCTTGGGCATTCTTCTCTCGTACTTCTTGTTCTATCTCATCCCCACAGTCAGCCACGATTCGTGCCAGCTGCTCAGCCTCTACTAAACACACTTAGAATCCTTTGTCAGCTACTTTGTATAATAATGTTTCAAATATTTGTCTATATATGTGTATGTGTGTGTGTATGTATGTGTGTGTATATGTACAATATAAAGAATATTGTACATATTATTTCTATTTTATTATTTTTTATATCTTATAACAATTTATCTTCCTAGTTTCCCACAATATTATTAAAATTGTACAAGAGGAAACAATGTGTCTAGTGCTTAAAGATAACATTATACAATTGTGCGACACAAAAGAAACGTATTTCCTAACTGTAATATCATACCTTGTTGTTCGGAATTTTGTAGATTAGCCGGTGGTCTGACAGGTGGTGGTATTTGTACGTTAGGAGGGCCCACCGAAATAGGTACCTGATTGGAAAGAGCATAGCCGCTGGATATGAGACCACGCGATGGTGCTGCATTAGGAATAACATTAGGTGGTGGGATGTTTGGCGGAGGGATGTTCAAGTTTGGTGGTGGAACCGAATTGATTGTTGATGGGACGGTATGCACTGGCGGAGGTGCTGACATTATCATAGATGTTATCACATTTGGAGGTGGAACATTAGCTACGTTTGGTACCGTTACTACAATGGTTTGCGAGCCTGTAATAGGCATCATGGTCGGTGGCATTTGAGACATTGGTGGCAAAATGTTCGGAGGTGGTATGTTAGGCGGAGGAATATTCGGAGGTTGTAAATTAGCATTGCACGCTGGCGGTGGTACGCTGCATTGTTGTGGATTCTGTATAATATGCTGTTGTGCGTTTGATGGCGAGGACAAATTGGGCATTGGTATAGCTTGAGACATTTGCATATTTGGTGGTGGAACATTTGTATTTGGTGGAATGCTCTGAATAGGAGGAGGAGGTGGAGGACGTATAATATGTGGTGATGCGATTTGCATTCTCACATTATTAGAATGCTCATTTATGTTAGTGTAATTATTGCTAAAATTTTTTGACATTGGTATCCTTTGCATATGCACAGATGGAATACTTGGTGTCAAGTTCCTTATATTCGGAGGCGGTATATTTGTCATTTGCATCTGCACTGGTTGAGACATGAGGGACGGGATGGAAGAGACGTGGTTATTATTTTGAATTGGGAATTGCTGATTCTGAAATTGTGTGCGTTGTCCATTTTGTGATTGATTATAGTTATGCCGCGCCTCTGGACTAGGTGGTGATCTTCGCCTGGTAGGCGACGGACTCGACGACGAACTGTGTTTCCTATCTGAACTTCTTCCCCATCGTGTATCGTTTCTTCGGCGATCGCGTCTGCTGTCCCAATCTCTACTCTTTTCAATGCTGCGCTTTCTTTCTCTGTCTCTCTCTCTAACAGCTTCATAATTTCTCTCATCTTTTCTTTTATCTTCTTTATCCTGTTCTTGTTTGCTAGTTGTTTTATTGGCAATTTTTTTAAATTGATCAAGAAAACTGCCGTCATTGGCAAACACATTCATAGTAGGCTTTTCATCATCCTCCCTACAGAGATAAACAATGACTTTTACTATTGACATTTTCAATATAAATATGACAAACGCGTAAATTATAACATAAACTATAACATAATTTCGTCCGAAAGGCTGAGTTGACATGACAACAACACGATACATAAGAGATTTACTTTACTTACTTGGGCGCAGTGCTCTTACTAGTTGCTGTAGTGGAAGTTGACGAGTTAGACTTCTTCATGCATTCCACGGCTTCTTTCGCTTTCTGTTCTTGCAGTTTTGCTTGGATTTCCATCTTTTTTTGTTGGATGATCTGCTCTTGTTTTGACATCTGCGCGAAACGTTCATTTCGTGAAGTTTTTGATACAAACGGATCAGAACCCTTTACACCACGATACGCCATTTTTGTCAGCAGTTTAGCCACTCGATTCTACGAGCGACTCTATGAGATTTTACGGACGGATGATTAAAAATCAATCTATGTATCTTGAATTTTTTATCTCAGGATCGTACAATGACTAATACAAAAGATTTACGTCCGACCACATACAGTGGAGTTTCATATTTCATCTGATTTCATCGAGCAATGTCGACATGTCGGCCATATATATTTTTACTTGTGTAATGTCTGCCAACTGAAACTGACTGAAACCGAATTGAGACAGCAGTGCTTATATAGTAGATATTTCAATGCCAATTGTTGCCAATTATAACCGTTTATATTCGGTGAAGTCGGTGAAGTCTATCTATAGTAAATATATGTAACCAATTAAAACACGCGTGCACTGAGAAACAACCAATCACGCATTAGATATTAGGAATGCAGCAAATATAGCACTTTGAATGCGCCAAATATCACAAATGATTACTAAAGGTCGGTTTCACCAATGCTAATTACTTATTAATCGGCGTTTAATCGATCAATCGTATTTGTTGTTTAGTAGAACTTGACTGGTCAATTCTACTAAAACAGCAGGTGAAATCGACCCTTATACTTTAATAATTATTTAATAACTTTAGAAACAAAAATTAAATATTTTTTAACATAATTTTAACGACATAATTTAAATTAATAGATCGTTTTGTAGAATTTATATGCTGGGCTTACATTTTGTCCCTAATATTGCACTTTATTTTTAAACATATAGACATACAAATAAAAATGCTTTACAATATTTACGTTATGATATATATATAACTATGTATATGTACTGTGTATATATATGTGTGTGTGTGTGTGTGTGTGTGTGTGTGTGTATGGTGTGTGTGTATATATGTATACATATATATACACACTGATATAGTAAATATCGACATATATATATTGGTATAGAAGGAATATAAGTTACATAAAAACGACATAATATAAAATAGTAAAAATCAGTACAGAGAATCAGAAGTTTCATTATTACAAGTGCAAGTCGCTGCAGCGGATTTAGCCTCTTATAGCGACGAGAAAAATTTATATTCATATAGAATGATATATGTATATTTTTAGACTGAATTCTCTATTTATCCAAGTTGCTAATCATTCCGCCACAGCACACATCAAGCTGCTCAATAAATTTTCTTAAATACCGACAGTACAATTTACTGATCAATGTCAGAGTATCCTACAAAGCCCTATCACTTATAGCTACTAGAAGTTTATCGATCATAGTTAACAGCGTTCAATTACAGACCAAACACATAAGCTTAAAGCGCTTTAAGTCGCGTAAAAGTGGTTATACAATAATCTCTGTAAAATACTCTGAATTACTATGACTTCTCGTTATTCCAAACGAGAGATCTTCCCGCGAGATTAGAGTTACTTCCGAAAACATTCCTTTTAACTATTAAGATTATAAGTGGTGCCGCCACTTTCGGCGTAATCAAATTAATATTATGCTTGGCTTTGAATTCAGTCTTAAAATTTCTCTACTGGGTAGTAGCGTCCTCTTGCAATATCTCAGTAAAACGAATGCTACTCCCATAACCAGTCTTTCCGTTCCTGTCACTCGGTGGAATTATCGGAGTAAACTTGATCGAAATGTTTGTACAACTCTGCCTCGCATTCCAATATCTTGCCTCTGATAACGGGTTATTACAATTATTTACGCTATGTGTGCGAGCTGTTCGCAACAAGAGTAATATTACGAAAATCGATTCGTAAAAGCTTTACTGAAATACTTCATTGTTTTTGGTAGTTTGTACAACCGGCGGCTTGGAATTGGCATGATTGTCCTGATAATGCTTCCATAGGCCAGTAACGTTGTTTACCTGCGCACCACATCCAGGCATTTTGCATCTAGACATTAAATATTCGGATGTTGGAAAATCTAAAATATACTTACAAAATGTATGTACATCAGTATACTTACATAAAGAAGCTGACAGTAGATGCCTTTCCTTGCTTTACCTTTGGCATTTGCTTATCATTATTGGAATTAATTGTATTTGTGACTAATTTATGACTGTCTTGATGATGACGATAATGCGATATGTATTTGTACTTCTTTCCGCAACCATTAATGTCGCATTTATATGTTTCTTGTTTGTACCTAGACATGCGTTGTTTTTTTGGAGTGTACTCCTCGTCATCCGAACAATTGCTATTTGTTTCCATCGAGCTCTCTTCGATTTTTAAAGAATTTTCACGCTCAAGACCGTTTCGAAAAACTCGTTCCATATTTCCTAAATCTATTCTATGCTCCTGATTTCGTAAATTTAAATTGCATATTTCCATTTTCATATTTTTCGTAATAGTTATGTCGCTATTTATGTAAACCACATTATTCTTATCCTGCGTGCACTCCACTTGAAGGATTTCTTCACATTTTGGAGTTCCAGTATCGTATTTTCGTAAGAAATTATCTTTCATTATAAGCAAATCTTCACTATTTGAAAACTTGTTCATACCATTCAAAGATTCATTATTCGAATAGTCTTCGCTGTTCGTAATCTTTTGCTCATGACAAAACTCGTTCTTCACCTGAATTTTTGCTTCGTTTCTAATAGAACAATTTTCTTCTTTATTTCCATATTCTTCTTTTATAGTAAAATTTTCACTTGGCAGTTTTTCGTAACATCCCTCGTCAGTCTTTTGCATGACTTCTTCGTCTATTGCATTTTCGGGGCCTTCGAAACAAATTATCTCAGGCTCTATTGGCAGTGTGGGTGGTTGTCTATGACAACTTTCAATATGCTCTTCAAGATTACCACTAGTAGATTGCAAAGATCCACAATTGGTATATGGACATACAAAGACATTTGTTTCATTATTATGCCATTCTTGATAATGTCTCCACATACTACCCGGATCTGATAATTCTTCTCCACAACCTGGCTCACGACAACTGTAAAAAGTTCATAAAAAGATATAAATAAAATCTTAAAATGAATTTTAAATTTAATATTATTAGTAAATTTAATATTATTAGTAAATTTAATATTATTAGTAAATATTTTATAATATTTTATCAAAATCATATTAATCAGTTGCAGAGATATATATTATTCATTGTCTATTAGTGATAAATTGATTTCTACTCACATAAATCGAATTTTTAAAGCTTCTAGTGCCTCATGTGTTTTATATTCATCTTGATTAGTGAACACCTTACCACAACCTCGTTGTTTGCAAGTATATACTTCCTATATATTGAAAATTGATTGAGATATTAGATTTTATTGAATATGAAAAACAGATAAAAAACATTTTAATAGAAATCCAATCACTGATTATACAAATACTGAAAAAATATATCCATTCATGATCATCAATACAAATGTAAGAATAATTTCCAGGTATGTTTAGCACCTAAATCTGGACTGATTAAGATTTTATTAAATAAAAATAAATAAATATTTGATAAACTATAATTTCAACAAATGGCAAACAAGTTATGATTAATTCAGATTTAGGCACTAAATATGTATATATAAAAAAATAGTTTTGCTCATAAGGCCTGTTCTTTTTAACTGAACTTTTGCACCAGTTCATCTTTCCTCCTTTCTTCTTTAGGAATCATATATTAAAAGATTTCTTTTAAAAGACAAGTAAATTGATTGCTTATTGAATTCAAGTTAAAACTAAATAAACTTATTAAAACAAAACAAACATTGTTGCACCCACTCCGATTTATTCTATTTGTTTTGACTTAGGGGTCATTGACCTTAGGCGACCAATGACTCTACCGAAAACTTCACCTTTTTCGGTGCAATTTCCTCGATGGTACGATTTCGCGAGACAAATCTGATGACGCTGACCTCCGTGGGCCGATCAGCGCACGTTTCCGTACCCTGGCCCATCCTGCGATGACTCGCCTCGAACAACGGCGAGCAAGGGGAGGATGAGCTCACTCACTCGCTCTACTCGCAGAGCTCACATAACCTGTATCCTCGTGACGATAAGTTTGACAGAAAAAAATTATGTCTTTGTTGAATAAAGCCTACACGGAAATTTCACGATTTCTCGATGGGGCTGACGCTTGGATCTCGGCACTTACCGACCAAACGCGCCCTCGAGTATGCACCAAAAATACGTCGTCGCTTCCAGCTCACATTATCACTCTGTCAATAATAACAATTATTTGTGTTGTCAAGTCAGTGCTGCAGAATTTTCTCAATCGTCTGTCGCAGAGTCGATTTAATACATTGAGAACCGCTGCTATATGGCCTAATGCAACACGCATAAAATGTATCCTAAAAAACATAACAGAATGTGAACGAATAAGTTTAATTTAATAAAATATCTAAAATTTTTCACATATTTCCAAAAATTGCGATCTCAATAATTCGGAATTTAACATTGTAAAAATTATAAATCTCTTTTTATAAGTTTTGGAACGCAATAAAGGAAATTTCGGTTATTTTTAGCCCTCTGTTGGAATAAGTGTAAACTATGGGTTTTTCTTGATGCTTGATGATTTTTCTTTGAGAATTCCATTTATTAAAGAGATGTCTCCATTGACATAAAAGTCTATTTTTTTATTGCTGTACTCCCTGAACTGATCCACATAGTGTAATAAGTTGAAGTGAAATAAACATATATTTATTTCACTTCAATTTATTGCACTGTGTGCACCAGTTCAGAGAGTACAGCAATAAAAAACAGACCTATAGAATGGACCACCGATAATAGTGATGGGGATAGAAAGACGAGTAGGGCAGACAAATGGATGAATGTTTTTTCTCTGTTTTAGATTCTGATTGATTAATTCTGCTCTTGTTTCGCTATTCCGCTGCATGCTGGATTCACACTAAATCCGACGTGCGTCGTAAGACGTACTGCAACCAATCAGAAAGCAGAATTTTATTTTGTATCGATACGAAGCAAAATCCTGTTTTCTGATTGGTTGCAGAGCGTCGTACGACACACGTCGGATCCAGCATCACTCCAGAATATGGGTAGGCATCCTTAAGGTGCTTTTTCATGCCGGTGCTTGACGTTCATTTTCAGCGTCAGAATAAGTTACGTGATAGAAACTGACGAATATTAAGCGTCCAATTTTGATCACATGACTTACTATGACGCTGAAAATGAGCGTCGAGTGTCAACATGATAAAACACCTTTAAAGGTAAAATCACACGGTGCGGAATAAAAAATGCGTCATTGACCTTAGGTTTAATCCGGATGAGAACACAAGAACCAATCAACTACAACATTCCCTTGTCGTTCGATTGTAACAGGGGAATACTCGACTGTAATTGGTTTGTTCTTATATTCTGATCCGGATTAAACTCTCGGTGGAAACTAGGCCATTGAAGCAACCAATCAACGTTATTCCGCACTTTTCCATCACACAAGTTTTGTGTGCTATGTTTACATGGTGCATCAAAGATGCATCCAGGATGAAATATAATTTAAACACTACTAACTTTATGTTAATAATTAGCTTATTAAAATGAAATATAATTTAAAAAATTATAAAAACCATTATTACTGTTATAGTATTTAATATTTTACAATTAATATTTATACAATCTTATAACATTTTTTAAACTGTTTTAACGCATTTATTATCATTTTTCCGCATCGTATGAAGAGGGCACGCTGAAATCGCATGTAATGCGTCATTGTTTTTTGATCTTGGTATCTATACTTACGCATTTAGATTTTGTCATTTTGCTTCATTCGTCTCAACATTACGCAATTCCTATTAATCAGCATCAAATTATTTTAATCTTTCAAAATAGAACGGTTTTTTACAAGAATACGGTTTAGGTGATTTTACGGTTTAGGACATGTATGACGCATTTTCTATTCCGTAACATCAAATGCGGAATAGCGCTGATTGAAGTGGTTGTTCCAATGACGCATTCTCTATTCCACAGTAATTTCATCCTTACGGAACGGAACTGGGCCCCTATTCTTGAAAAATCGCATACAAAAAATTAGGGGAATGCTATAGTATATGTAACGCATACTATAGTATTTCCCTAGTTTTTCATACGCAATATTTTTCGAGAATAGAAGCCCTGGGGATCGAGTCTGTATCTTAAAACGAGGTGAAAATTAATTATATATAATTATATATAATTATATAAAAATATATAAAATTATATATATATATATATATAACTATATTATATAAAATATCTCCATATATATATTATATAAAACATTTTATATATATTACATTTTTTATATATTATATAAAACATTTTTCCCCGGGCACAACGTTAAAAAATAATGTAAAAAAATCTCTCTACGCAGAAGTCGCTGATTGGCAGTGAGCAATTGAAAGTGTAAAGTAAACCACTCTCTCTTAAATCAGAGAGAAGAAAAATCTGTGCCATATATTATCATATAGTTTATTAAAAAAATTTATTGTTACATATATATTCTTATATTATAATTACTCACAATTTATATGGAAAATAATTCGCATATTTATAGTATTCATTGGCTACGTTCAGTAGAGAAAACTAATCAGTTAGCGCTTAATAATTCTTTAATACGATTGATTCCTACATTTAGATTTAACAAAGAACTAAGAGCAAGAATCAATCATATTAAAGAATCACAAAGAGCTAACTGATTAATTTTTTCTACTGAACGCAGCCATTCTAACATTCAAATATAATAAAAATAATTTGAATTTTGAAATTTATTAGTAGAGTTATATACACTAAAAAATATAAAATTATTGTGTGTGTGTGTGTGTGTGTGTGTGTGTGTGTATTCGTCTTTAAATATAATTAACCTTATATCCAATAAGAAATAACAATGAAATTGATGTCGATTCCATTATCATTTTTCACTGAGATAATCCCTATGAATATAATTAACTTTCTATTTTAATTTATAATACAATATTAATTTATAATGTATTATTTTAAACCAGTGCTAGGATTTGCTTGCATTTCGGCCGATTTTCAGCTTGCCTGATGAAAATAAAACGTAAAGCGAGTGTCAATAAAGCGTTAACTGGAGTGTAAAGGAAGTGTAAGAAGAGAGTAACAGAAACGTAAATAAAACCTAAAGAAGTGAAAATTGGAACATGGAACGTAAACGAAGCGTCAGTTAAATTAAAGATATAAATCATAAATAAAGCATAGATAAGTTCTTCGGCAAGCACGAGTGTTCGTTAAATGTAAACGGAGCGTGATTAGTCATAGAGAACGTAAATGAAGCATTGTCGCACTCAAAGAAAAAAGTCATACTAATAACTATAAATTTGTAGTGAAATAGCGCCTCAACTATATACATATTATTAAATTCTAATAAAAATAGATTAAATGAACTAAGAAAATATAGTAACATTAACACAGTACAACACACATTCCCTCCCATGAAAAAATCAAAGAGATTCTAAAAGTAAATGTAAAAAAAAAATACCTGTGTTTTATCAGATCAAGTCGTTAACATTTTTTATCCAGCCATTTATCGTATTTGCTTCATATTTTTACAATTGTTTTTGACTTTTTACAATTGTTTTAAATTATATAATAATTTTTTAAAATAAATAATTGATGTTTTTGTGAAATTATGCGATGAATCCGAATACAAAAAAAACAATTGAGAATTATTTTTTCATACATTTTCAAATTTTCGTATAATAATAATAATATAATTATAATTATAATTATTATAAGAATCTTGGTCGTTTGATTTGCTGTTTATATGATTCCGATTTTGTATCACGAACAATAGACCAACAGTATTCACCAAGCATATATCTGATGTCTTTTCCTTTGAAGCTTTTCTCAATGTCTTAGCGAAAGTGTTCACTATGTTCATCATTGAATTTGATAGAAAAAAATCCAATTTTGATTGTGAAGAAAGTGTATTTTGAGCAACACGTTAACTTTCATTGCATGAAAATAATAATTTCGATTTGGACACTGCATTATTGTTTATTTTAATATTTCCTTCACTTTCAATTTCGTTTTAAATGTACAGTTTGAAATTTCATCAACTAAATCCGCGGTCGCGACTGTTCGAACTGAGCAAGAACAGGGAATAAGCTGGATTGTGATTGCTGGTTGTTTACGTCGCTTTGTTTAGGTCGCGACAATGTCGAAGAAAGTCAGTACCGAGACACGGATATGTTTTCCTAATATATACTTTCAGAATCTCTTTGAATTTTTCATGAGAGGAAACTTGTGCTGTACACTATAAAAAGATATTTGATGATACTTAAAAAACGTTAACGAGTTGCTCTGGTAAAACGCCGAGAAGGTATCTTTTTTTATATCTACTTTCAGAATCTCTTTGATTTTTTCATGGGAAGAAAAAAATCGATTTTTGTCGTACTGTGTAATCAATTATAATTAATGGTTAATATTATCTACTATATTTTTTTAATTCACTTAATTTATTTATTGTTTTTCCCAGCAAACGAGAATGGATTGAAATGGATAATGTATTCAGATTTTCAGAAATACGAATTCACGAATGTTAAAATGAATCCTTTTCAATCCTGAATGCATTTTTATTCATTTATAGAAATGGCATGGAGTATATTTTTATGTTTTTCAATTTAAAAATAATATTATAGTATATCGTGTGTGTGTGTGTGTGTGTGTGTGTGTGTGTGTGTGTGTGTGTGTGTGTGTGTGTGTGTATTCAAAATTGTGAATAGGAAATGCAGTTTTTCAAACCAGTTGAATCTAAAAATAATATCGGCAATTTCTGTGCATCATGAATACTGCTTAATTAAAAATTCTGAATAGGAAATGCAGTTTTTCAATCCAGTTGAATCTAAAAATCAGTCATATCTGTGCATCATGAATGCTGCTCAATTCAAAATTCTGAATTGGAAATACAGTTTTTTAATCTAATTGAAAATCTAAAAAAAAGTTTTTCTTTTAAAATGAGCCATAAATACTATTCAATTCAAAATTGTAAATTGAGTAAAAAATCCATTGTTTCATTTAAAAATGTATCATGAATGCTACTTAATTCAGAATTATGAATAAGAAATTTTTCGTTTTAATTCAATTAAATAAAAAAAAGATATGTAAAAATTTATAAAACTACATAATTACAGGTACTTCAATTGCAAAAGTTGCCAAATTTATAGTTACCAGAATTTCGTTTTCTCTCAATGCGAATTCTTAAGTCTGAATGTACGTGAATGAAATGTAATCGAGGTCCTTGGTAAGCAAAAAAATGATAATAATATTTTAAAATATATTTCATTTATTCGGTAAATATCTAAAAAAAGTGCTTTTATGGAGCCCTGGGGGCTCACTTCAAAAAAATTATTTCATTAGAACACAACTGAAAAATCTTTCAATCACGTCTTTTATCCTAGTCTGAGAAGTTTTTTGAATTCGAGAAATTAGTTCTCGCTAAGTTCCTCTGATGGCGGAGCCGCGTAATACTCAACGCTTCGTTTACGTTCACTGTATAACTCAATAACACTTCGTTTTAAAATAAATTTTTTTATTTCTACTATCTTGGAAGTGTACACGAAACGTATTTGAATGTTCTGCGTACTCTTTGCGGAACGTTTAAAAAGCGGAGACGAAGTATCAATAAATAAAGTGTTTAGAAAGTGTATCACGCTCCATTCTTTGCGAAGTATTGTGGAACATTTGGGAAACATTATTGAAAAAAAAAAAAATTTTAACGTGTGGAAAATGTGACAAATGTGTTTCGGGCACATTTTACTTCACCACGGAGCATTTGAGTAGAGTTTGAGGAGCGTGTATAAATATTCAAAACCACTAAGAATCAATGGAAAGTCAATGAAGTGTTTAAAAAGCATTAAAATTCTTTGTTCACACTTCTTGACGCTTCGATAAGCTTTACATTTTCATTAGGGTTGATTTCTGCCCCTTACTTCACTTCACTTCAGTAAGAGGCAGGAACCAAGTTAGAAATTGACCGAAATGTGCAAGTAAATCCCAACTATTTTAAACATATGTATATTATTAAAATGAAATCTTGATAAAATATTAACTAATTTCTTAACTAGTCTTTTTAATTGTCATTAGGATAATTTATCTCTAAGAATTTATTTTTCTTATTCGTATCATACGTTCTTTAGCTGCTTTAAATTGTTCAAGAACATTTTCAACATTATTCATGAGTGTATCTGTGCTCATTTTATCCGAATCATCTCTTTGATAATTGAAATATTTCATGTGTGCTCCACTTTGATGTATTATATTCATATAAATTTTAATATTCCCACTCGGTACGACTTTCAAATTTGATTTATTTAAAACTTTACCTTCGTGATTAATTGGAATACCGCAATATGTTACATCCTCAAGTTCATAAGAACCACCAACAAAAAAACGTCTCAATGTATCAATAATACTTCCTTTCGCACGCCATGTAGGAATTGTAAATTTGTGTCTACCAGGTGTCATTGGTATTGGTAATGCTGCGTAACCTTCTATTCGATACCTATATTAAAAGAGAGCAATATTTTATATCATAATATTATTGACAAATAGAAAAAAAATTGTTTTTAACTAAATAATATATATATATATATATATATATATATATATATATATATGTATTTCGAGAAACAAGGCTTTCTACGTAATTACCTGGTCCAACTATCTAGAGATGCTACGGAGAATAATAATCGAGGCCAACGTGATGATGTATTATTATTTAATGATTGAAATTCATTTGATGGATAATACAAGGGTATGTCAGTACAATAACTAAAATGTGCAGTTTTATTTTCTAAACGGCTTTTCTGCGTTCTGCCGACCAATCTTTCTTTCTGATTTGTACTCCAATGTTGCGGCAAATCGATGAAATAGGTAATAAACAATCCATCGTAAGAGAAATCATGAGCTGATACAATATCCAAACTTATAACTAGTGCGGATAAATTCGCTGGTGGCGATTGTAATTCCTTGTATAATTCTGTTTCTTTATAAGCAAACTGCTGTTGTACTTCCTGCAATAAGAAAAATATTATAAATATCTAGATATTTTATTAATATACCATTGCAATTATAATATATATGCTTTAAACTTATTATCAATTAACTTATTGTTTAATAATTTTGAAATGCATATTGCAAAATATATTCAATTTCTTTCTCTTTCTCTCTCTCTCTCTCTCTCTCTCTCTCTCTCTCTCTCTCTCTCCTTCTCTCTCTATATATATTTAATTATTTAAAAATATATACATATTTTTATAAGAAATCACGGTTTTAATTGTATTAATCTCTGCTTACAATAAGAAATTAATTAAGAGAGAAATTATTTTTAATAAAAAAAGTTTGAATAAGCGATACATCCAAAAATCCAGCTTACGACATGGATTTCAAAGAAATTTTCACATCTATACGTATCGTAATAGTCTTTAATAGCGCGTGAAATATTAATCATTAATCTCTGCTGCTTTGCAGCAAAGTGCAGTGATAAATGGAAGCTACTCATTGCCGTGAGATAGTGTGCGTAAGCATACTATTCTATGTTCGCAGATATATTCCTGCCCCACTATGCACGTATAAACTGTATATACACACGTATAAGCTGATAGCACTACATACAGCCTCATGGAAGAGAGCGTTCATGAAGATAGTCGGTGAACTATAGAATTCAGTTGATCGTAGGAAGTGCAGTGATCAACTCAGCACGTGCGTGCTTTCATAAAGAAATACAAACACACGCGCCTATCGTGATTATCATTAATATATATGCCAATTAAATATAACAAGAGTTTAGTCTTGCAGACTGTTCTATCATGCTTGAAAATATGACGAAAAAGTCGATAGACTGTAAGAGTGTTGGGTGTGTCTTGAACGACCGGAAGAGAGAAAGAACATCAGTGAACTGACGGATTTTTCGTGAAGATGCCGTAATCCACATCGAGTGTCAGGGACAGTTACAGTGTACATAACGCCAAGGCAATCATGTTCTATCCACAGCGAGCAATGCGTCAGATCTCGGAAATCTCCTACGTGGGGTACGTATGCATGTTTCTCTTTCTTTATTTTTACTTCTTTTCTATACGACCGGCAAAAGGTTTCGATAGCGCGCTCGCGCAAACACTTTCTGCAATATTCTTCTGATACCGGGTAATGATGGGCTGTTAATCGTCATATCATGATGGATTCATTGTATTTTTTCGCAGACAATGATTGAACTTATTGTCAAAATAAGTGGATAAATGCATAGGTACATCAAATTGCTTCATCGTGCCTCTCCATTACTTAATAAATATTATAAACGACATTGCTCGATTTTCCACGTGCTGCGTCGCGTTTGCTCGTACTTGACCAAACTATTAGCGCATAACCGAGAACTGCTTCTACAAAAAGTAAAAATAACTACTCAGACTTTCGAAACAAAGTAAATTATATTGTTGGTATAGTATAATACGAATATAATTAATTGTGCCTGTATTACGCAATATTACATAATTAATGTATTACAATAATCTTTTATGAATTTATATAATATATTTTATTTAATATATTATATTTTATTTTATATAATATATTATATTTAAATAAACTCAAATTATATTAATTGATCGTTATACACTTATCATTACGATAATCCGATGATTTTCATAATGTATAATTTTTTAATTTTCTTATTAAAATCATATAGAAGATAATTAATAAAACAATATATGTCTCCAAAATTTCTATGTAAATATTGCGAAAAATGATTTTCGACAATAATAGTGTCACCATTGTGACGCTATTACCGTAATTATTTGCGCCACACGTATCTCTTATTATTGCAGTTCATTTTTCGCAAAGTAATGATGACCAGCATTATGTTATATACATTTAAAATCTCTACACAAAGTTAAGCAATAGTATTCTCAAAGTAACATACCTCATATTTTCGGTCCTCGATCATAATGTAACTAAATATTATTATGATCTGATACTAATGAAAATTAAATAAAATTAATCTGATATTGATAAAAATTAATAAATGTAATTAATAAATATATATAATTTAATATATATATATATATATATATATATAATTTAAATGGAAATAAAAAAGTGCGCTTCTAATTTTGTATGTTATTGTTTACCACTCAAGTGATATTCGAAACATATTTAAATTATTATAATATCCAATAATTGCCATTAATTATTAATTAAATAATTAATCAATTATTTGTTAACTATTAATTAAATATAAATCATTACTAAATTATAAATAGTATTACATTATACAAAAGTCGGAAAAGGAGAGAAAGAGCGAATGAGTCAGAGCGGAAAGAATTATTGGTTATTAATGTAACTGCGGTTGCGGGACAAATAAACGGACGTCGCTCGAGAATGCCGAGATTGGTCTTTCCACGAAAAGACCGTCTTTTTGATCGTTGCGCGTGTGGTGACGCGAAAGTTTGGTATGCCAATCGTACATTCGCGTCGTAAATAGCCGCATACTTACACGCCGCACGTCTTCGAGGTGCTCCTGTAATTCCAGCGGTGTTCGCTCCTCGGAAACGTGCTCGATCCAATAATTAAACCTGACGCCGTAATCGTTGGTGACGTTGTAGTGCAGCTTGTGCTCGTCATCGATCGTGAAATCGGGATTAATCGTCAGCAATTTGCGCGTTTTGTCATATGTCAACGTGCAGAGCAACGTCTCTGAGTCCGTCGATCCGATGGTCGCGGATTCATCCCTACGCGACAGATCGGCCATCACGTACATGGTGGTACGTTCGGTATAGAGATAATGATTGGACTGGATCGTAGTATCCGTGGTCTTGTCATCTATTACATTCTTGTTATATCGTTCTTGAAAGGACTTGCGATTCCGCAAAGCCGGTAACGCGGTTTGATTCTTCACGGACAAATACGACCTGTAAGCGAGAATGGAAATATTTAAAATTTTCGAAAGTTACGAGATACAAGAAGGAACCGAAACCCACGCGTTCTCTAATGTTTTTCGATACCTCGAATTCGATGATATAATAAACTTAAAATATATGAATCTTAGCCTTTTCTAAGCTAAATGAAAAGGCGTTTCTGTCTTGTACAATAATCCTTTTGTCTTAGAAAAATGAAAGCGCGAGTCAATCATAATTTATCTTTTATACCTATTTTGTTTTTATTTAAAAAATACATTCAAAAAAGATGTTAATGTGTATGTTCTTTTAAAATAAGTGTTACGATAAAAATTTTGTCGAAACTCTTCGCAATCGAATAACAAACATTTGTACAATATCTAATTAATTAAATTCTATCCCTGCCTGTAAGGCATCATCAGGAGGTCGTCATCGGGATAGTAGGAGTCATTTTCCGTATACGAATACAAACATGCACCCTGCAGCTGCTCGTCACGTATACGCTGGTGGTACTCTCGCTGACGTTCGGTTAGACAATTTTTTTCGTCCGCATAGAAGTCAATCTCGAATAAGCTGAACACTTTGTCCTGCCAGCTAAAAATACAATCCTCTTCTTCCAAAAAGTTGGAGTCTCTTGTTTCGCCACCCTCGGACTCCTCGGCCAGCAATTCAGCCAACGGGGACCTCTCCTGCATGACTCGCACCCTAAAACAACAAATAAACGCCGACTAAATGAAACCTAGTATCATTTGGAAAAGGTAGTTTGCGATCAAATGCCCAGTTCATTCTCTAATTCTGCGGAACGTAGATAAGGCCAAGACATTCAATCATTGTTTCAATCTTTGCCACATTCTTGCCTACGTCAGGATTACGAATTAATTATGAGAGAATCGAGTTTGTAAATAGCTTTACGTAATTCTTACATGAGAAAATTGTACTTCTAAAATTTTCTCAGCATATAAAGAAGATAAACACAGAAAGATATTTCAAATATTTTGTTAAATCTTTAAAGAATATTTTTCAGCTTTTAATTTCTCGTGTGTTTTTGACTGGATATTTTACGCTCCAGTAAATAGAATGTATAACACTCGATAATAATAGGTTTCTATGAGTCTAATATTTGCCATTGTTGACGATATCGTTAAAACTTCGTTGAACTTCTTAACATTCCTTTCGAAAATCAATTTGCGAAAAACATAGGAATCACATTATCTCGAAACAAAAGATATAATCACCGACGCAAATATCAGTGATGATACATGAAAAAAAAGTAACCGACAACATACACACGGGCTAGTTACGTAACGTCTCGATGTTGAAGGTTTGTATTATCGCATTGAGCAAGTATGCTGTCTCTTTCATATTTAACCATCGAGTTTGGTTAATCTTTACAAGTTGGGAATGCGGAATTTTCTGCAATGTAAAGTTTAATTCGATGTTCGTCACATGAAGGTAATTATAGTTTTTTTTTTATGTCCATCTATACAAAGAAACTTATGTTAATTAACTTTTTTATTTCATAATCTTTTCGTACATCGTAATCTATCAAATAGCGTATCTGACAAATGAGGCACAATAAGCTAAAACTTGTTCTTTTAATCGATTACATAAATTTATTCTCGGATGCAAGCCTAATGGATTCATATAATAAACAGGGACTCAAATCACATCCTTCTATCACATCCTTCTATAACCTTCAGAAATCTCCTGCTGATTTACTCATCATCAGACGTTATATGCTATTGCATATTGCAGAAAATTCTGCAAGCACAATTGCATAGCTTCATTTTTTTTATATTACGTTCAATTTCAAATTCTATCTGCAAATTTTTAAATTAATGTTATTTTAATTTGATTCCTGATTGAAATTACGTGCCGCATACACGAAAAGACAGGAAGTAAAATAAAGCAAAATTAACGCAAGAAAATTTCTTTCGTGTAAACAATCGAATTATTATCTCAGTATATCATAATTTCAATTTCCGTACGTCACGCGTTTAAATACAGGAAAGACACACCTTATCTTTAAATTATGTATCGGCTCATTCACTTTATAACTCGCCGCTATCCTCATTCTCTCTTTCTTGCCCACCATCCTTTTTCACCGCGCTATCTTACACGATAGACTCGATTTGATTATTGTTACAAAACGGAAACTGGGGAACGCTGAATAAGCTAAAAGCTAACGGTGGCTGTCAATGATCTCGGGTCGGCTGGGTGGCTTGTTTGTTGATTCGTAACGTCGCTAGGCAACTTCGCTTCGGTTGGCGAGGTGTGGTCTATTACGTAGACATAGAGCATCATCATCGAAATTCGAGGTGCGTGGTGCGTAGTGATGCATAATCTGCCTGCCGCGGGAAGGATGAAAATATACTTGTTAATAACTTGGAAAAATTATCATTGTTGAGATGAAAAATATATCTCCGTTTAGATTCGCACTTACATGAACAATACATAATCGTGACATGCATATTCTTCATATGCGTGTGTGTAAAGACTCTCTTTCGCTCTCTCTCTCTCTCTCTCTCTCTCTCTCTCTCTCTCTCTGTCCCTTTATTTCTTTTAATAGCTTCATTAGCAAAATGATAAGCAAATTTCCAATGAGTCAGAACGTCACGCCGATGAATACATCAGTAAACGATCGATGTCGTAACTTCTCGTGATTAGCTGTAGGTATTTCCTTCCTCCATACAATAAATGACCGATGTATGAACAACTACGACGTGCGTTGCATTGTGAAAACCTTGAATCGTCTACGATATTATCCTGTATCTACAAAAAAAAGAGCGTTTCAAATAAAGCAGAAAATCTCTTTTCTTGATGAAAATAAAAATCAGAGCGTAAAGTCAAATGTATATAGGAGAATAACAGTTAAGCGTAAACTTCAAATGCTTCTTTTACATTTCATTGTTCCAATTTTCGCCTTCTAGAAGTTTCGTTTACCTTTCTAGCTGTTACTCTCCGATTACATCCGATTTTTATTTTCATCAGGGCTCTCTCTTTCTCTCTTTCGAATTTGAAGCATTTGCGTTTACGCGTCTCGTATAGTATGTAACTATTATAAAAAAAGAACGCAGAGCAATCAGGTTAAAAAAAGAATCTACCCGTCTATCGTCTATCCATCCTATAAGGTTGAGATAAAAAGATTTAAGAATTCGATGAGCTCGGTTGAGATAAAAAGAAAGTCATCGCTCGTTGTCTATCGGAATCTGTTCCTCCAAAATAGAGGACTCGCTTCAAAGAAATGAAAAAAAGGTAGGTAAGTCTATAAAGCCTATTCTATGATGTGCTTTTTTGTTTTCTGTTTCTTACTTTTTGCTATTTTTACATCTTGTCTTTTTGTTTTTTATCCGTTTTCTTGTTTTACATCGCCCGAGATAAAACCTGTTCTACAATTTGCTTTTTGTTTCCAGTTTCTTGCTTTTTGCTTTTTTACATCTTGTCTTTTTGCTTATTTGGTTTTTGTTTTATATCGTCTGAGATAAGAGTTAACGAACTTCGAAAGAAACAACAGAAATACATAGCAAGAAATACAATTGTCGATAAAACGATTGCAAAGGAGTTAGGCTAATTCTACAATGCTCTTTGTTTCCTGTTTCTTGCTGTTTGTCTCTTGTCTTATTGACCAAAAAGGCAAGAGACAAACAGCAGGAAACAGAAAACAAAAAGCACATTGTAGAATTAGCCTTAGCCTCAAAAACAAAAGGTAAAAAACAAGAAACAAGAAAAGAGCACATTGTAGAATAGGCTTAAAAGTTAACGAACTTCAAAAGAAACAAGAAATACGTAGCAAGAAACACAATTGTCGATAAAACGGTTGTAAAGGGGAAAAAGGTAAGAGGTAAAAAGCAAGAAACATGAAACAAAAAGCTCATTGTAGAATAGTCTTTAACCTTGCGGTACACTTTCCAGCAATCGTTCGATTTTCGTATCTTCTCCGAGTGTTCTCTGGCCGTCGCCATAACTTGGCATTTGGCAAGAATGAAACCGTTCGAAACGGTACCGTTAATTCTCGCTCGCTCGCTCTCTCTTGTATCAGTTGTATCGACACCTGCCCTGCTTGCCTGTCTGCCTGCCTGCCTTCAGAGATCAAGCGCGGAAAATTCGATTCCGGGGGGGGGGGGGAGAAAGAGAGAGAGATAGTAAGCGAAACGGTAAAAGTCAGTGGCGCGTCTCTTTCTCCCGCGTTTCCCTCTCAAGGTTTCCCGAGCCGTGAATCGGTGAATGCCGTGATCAGCCGTGATCTCGGTGAGTCCCCGGGCTTTCCCCCCGTCACTCGACCGTCAATCGCAGCTTGCTCCGAACCTTGAAGGTTAGGGTATGTATGTATGTACGTTTTATCGTACGTTAGACTGGTACATATGTGTACGTAGAATTTGGCGATAGCACGCGCATCGTAGGCGGCGTGATGGGACGCATCGCTGATCGCGCATGGATGGCCAACAGGTGGAATGCGAATGGTTTCGCGACGTCCATGACGTCGTTGACAGGACGCCGCGGCGCGGCGCGTCTCTATCGACTTCTCACATCGATTATCTGCGAGAGATAAGAAAATGTGTCATTGCGACGTTATCGGATCATAGTGACTGTTCGATAGATGCAAGATCTAATGTCACGAGCGCAGGTGGTGCGTGTGAGTGATCTGTCCCTCGTTGAACAGAGTAACTCCAGATATTTCGTCAGACGGAACGAATCACTCTTCACAGCCTTCTGCTCGTACAAGCGTGTGAACTACCTAACGCACGATTCACGATTGACGTCTCGGTGACGACCTCAATGTTCGGTTTGTCAGGTAAAACGTGTTCCTAGCGTTTGATCGTTGCACGTTTGATCATTGTGGCTTCCGCCTTGTGATACAGTTTAGGTGCGACGAGCCAGGATTCTGTCTCCTCGGCATTTTCTTCAAATTCTTCCTGCATAGATCTCTTGCCGTTAGTAAGTAGATACTTGATAGAGAGAGAGAAAGAGAGAGAGAGAGAGAGAGAGAACTAATTAAAAAACAAATTCAAAACAAAGAAGAGTGAGAGATCTACTATGCCATTCTAGCTTTAAGACTTATGTTGTTTGCTTACAAAGTTCTAACATAAAATGTCATTTACTGACATCTATCTGATGTTTACTTTACAGAGGTTTCAAATTGATAAGGATGCCGACTAATCGGGAAGGCGAGACTGCAGTGACCATCCCACTGCAGTATAATGAAGCTGTAAGTGTATTTTATATTTACCACTGAAGAAATTAGTGGTATAGATGCATTATTTTGTTAATGTTTTCAGGCATTTTTTAAAATTCTTTATTCAATTGTATATTAAAACAGATATAACAGTTTATTCAATTGTATATAACAGATGTAATTAAAATAATGTTAAAATATATTAATCTGTCTCTCATATTATTAAAACTTTTCTTTCTTTTTTTTTTACTGTTTTCTTTCTGATTATTTTCTCTTCACTAGAAGCCTAGTTTTCCGTACAAATGACTCAGAACTAACAGGCTTAAGTGTATGATTCACTTGTAAAAGAAAGTATTTTATTTATATACCACTTATACATTATTGCTGGCAACATCTGGTCACATTTCTAAGAAATCTTGAAAATATAATGTTTGTTAAACGTTTTTATATCTTTGCCAAATATATTTAATTGTTTAATTTATTTTACAGCATTGGAAAGCTATTTTTGAGAAGTACGATCTTGACGGAGATGGAAAAATATCACTACAAGAGTTAAAAGCAATGATACGCGGTCCAGAGTTTTCTAAAGACATCCCTGCTGGGGTAGTCCGTACGATAATGCATAAAGCAGATCTGGACGAGTCTGGTTATTTAGAATATCCAGAATTCATAGCAATGGTTAGTCAGAGATCTTTTGATTCAATCTTTAAGGATACTAGAAATTATATTTGTTTTTATCTTTCCATATTTCCAAGAAATATAAAATAGTTCGAAATGATTAACATCAATTCAATAAATAAAAAGGGCCATGAATCGAAGCAAGTTATTATTGCTAATATTTTAATGTAAAAATTTTCATAAACAAATATTTCGACCTTTTAGGAAATCCTTTTATCATTTAAAATTGACTTTTATGTATATTTAGAATTTAACATTGAGAAGGACCACTTAGAAGGTCAAAACGTTTATGAAAGTTTTTACATAAAAATATTAGCAATAATAACTTGTTTTGGCTCATAGCCCTTTTTATTTATTGAATTGATATTCCATATTTCGTTAGTAAAACATTTTGGAAATCTCTAATTACCGATAATTTATATTAGTCATTTTTTGATATTTAGATCCATAGAAAGGACATGCAGGGTATATTCGGACACATTGTGCAACGATATGTACAATGTGTAATACCTCAACGACCATGCCGTGCACTAAGACAAACTTCCGTGGGCTCGAGGTATTATCCCCAGCGACAATTCAGTATTGTAGTGCAAGCTACGCCACCTTCTCCTCCTCCTTCGAATCGTAGCGAGAACCGGAGCTTTGTTTCCTTGAGTAGTAAAAGAGTTGCACGTTCTGCACGTTTTAATGGTTTACAGCAACAAACAAGTACAATAACGGAATCTTCTCTGTACTCTAGCGACTATCCAGATGGACTGTACGAAGAAGAGTACAGTTGTCGACCGCCCGCTATAGCAATGATAATCATATCGATAATAGAAATCATTTTGTTCATGTATGATGTGATTAAGCACAAATCTCTTTCTGTAGAAGGACCAGCAGCTACTTTATTTATTTATAATCCGCACAAGAGGTATCAAGCCTGGCGGTATCTAACATATATGTTTGTACACGTCGGGTATGTATAATACTCTATTTTATAACCTACGCATTTCCATAATATCTATTAAAAATTTGTGAATTTTTAATATTTATAATTCCTTTTGTGTTTGATAGAGTTTTCCACTTGGTCGTTAATCTCCTGGTACAAATTATGTTGGGTGTTCCATTGGAAATGGTTCATAAATGGTGGAGAGTATTGATAATATATATAGCCGGAGTACTAGCCGGTTCTCTTGGCACATCCGTTTCAGATCCAACAGTTTACCTGGCTGGTGCCTCGGGTGGTGTGTATGCATTAATCACTGCCCACGTAGCAACCATTATAATGAACTGGTCGCAAATGGAATTTGCCGTGCTACAGCTATTAGTGTTCCTCGTTATCACGAGTGTTGACGTCGGTCAAGCCGTATACAATCGTTATGTTCTTGATACCAATGATCAAATCGGCTATGTGGCCCATTTGGCTGGTGCTATAGCAGGTCTTCTAGTAGGTATAAACATCCTTCGAAATCTCGAGGTACAAACTTGGGAAAAAGTTATTTGGTGGGCCAGCATAGTTACTTTCACGGGTCTCATGACTGCAGCTATTTTATGGAATATATTGTATCCCTCGTATTACAACTGAAGATATTTATCTTATTCGAATTATTTAACGACACACAAACACACACATTGATAGAGAGAGAGACGAATATTATTACTGAAAGAAAAATAACTTGCCTTGAAATTGTAGGTATATGCATGAATGTGCTACATATTTTTATATGTTAGTTGATATACAAGATTGTATTCGTTATATCATTTTATAGTATAAAATAATAGATTTTTAATATCGAGCAAAATAGCTTACTTTTGTATAAACTTTATCGCGAAAAGATAAGACTCTAAGATACGTATAATAAGAATATATTAATTTTAAACACAGTATTTTTTACATACACGTTTTCGAGAGCAAATAGTAGAACAACAAATTCTGTGATACTTTTGCTACATGTATTAAATGTATGCAATTATTTGCAAGTTTGACACATTGAATAATAACATCGAAGCTATGCGGAATATTAATATTTCTATTTTAGAACTATTGCCTCACTGTCTGAAAATAAACTGCATAGATGAACTACCTCCATCAGTATATACGTTTTATTGCACACAAACAATGTTTTATTGCGCACATAAAACGTCAATTAATCTTTCAATAATACTTCATGCATTATACAAATGTATTCTATCTACAATAATTTGAATAATTCAGAATCTAAGATTTAAAAAAACTACAAAGTATTGAATTATTAATAAAATCTACACACACATACATTTAGTACTGTTTTTTTTATCAAATTTGAAAATATCATAATGGGACACAAGATTAACTTTTCAGATGCTTGTTGAAAGAAAAAAATTGTATATAATTTATAATTTGTATTCCATAATTTAGATATATGAATATAAAACTGCGTTCGATAAAATAATTAATTTCTTATTTCATGAGAACGTTGCAATTATTGGATGGATCCATATATTCGTTCGGTTTTTGAAGGTAAAATGAAACAAGTTTTTTTCATACAAAGAATGAATTTTAATCAATGATATGATTCTCCGTTTTTGCACTAACAAAAACCGAACGAATATATGGATCCACCCAATATATTCATAAAGTTGTGTAGACTCTAATGATATAAATCAATATGAATAAAAAACCTCTAAGAGCCAACGCTGGTTATTGTTGCGGATTATAATACAATTTATTATAATCCATTACAAATTGAAAATTTCCATATGTTTCGATACCCCGTGTTTAGGGGTCTTCAGCAGTAAAAGCCTTTAACATATAGTGAGATTTTTTTACATTACGTAGATATTCTAACTATAATTTTCGTACTTATAACATCGCTGGATACTTCTATCTGACATTTTTATTAAATCTATAAATAATAATTTAATAAATATCTGAATCGAAAAATCTGATGGATGCGATTGTAATTGACGGAAAAGCAATCCTTGTTGTCTGCATATGATTGTCTCTATCGAAGACCTATGACCGATATCGTTTCTATAATGTAGAAAAATCTCACTATATGTTTTTAGGCTTTTTTAGAGGCTTTTTATTTATATTAAATTGTATTCATACACACACACACACACACACACACACACACACACACACACACACACACGCACACACGCACGCACACATTTTAAATAAATTGTATTAATATAGACATGAACGTATGTCATACTCAACAGAGATACAAACTAGTATATTAACATTTTTAAAAGATTATTTATTTTAAATTTATGAATAAAATATACCTGAGCACATGGTTTATTTCATGTACCTGATTTGCACGATATATTAATTTATTAAATCATTATTATTTCGATATAAAAAGAAAAACAAAAGTCAGCTTTATAACGTGTGTTCATAATACAAATACTGGACAAACAGAATATTGCTTTAATAGGATACTGCTCTAATATATCCCTATGAATAAAGGATATATCTGTGAATAACTTATTCTGGAAGATTAACTATAATTAACTATAATCTTTAGTTGAATGTAATAGACATTGTATAGCAACAATCGACTATAATAGTTTCAATTTAGACAGTAGAAGAAGACGGGATAAAACGAAAAACGGGAAAAATGACTCAGTTGCTAAGTCTTGTTAGCAGATATTCTTAATAAGATTTTACAACTAGACCAGTTTACTCTGTGTAATCCGTCGTACCTCGCTCTTCCCTAATGTCTATAAGAATTATTGTATAAATATTTTAAGATTTTATATTTTATTTGATCAATGCAGCCGTTTGTATATTTTCGCTGTGAAAAGAATTGTTTTTACTGATTTGTTAAGTGAAAAGAGTGAGGCTGCTATTATAAATCTATGCTTAATAATGAAAGGAAATTAATTATAATTAAATAATTTATAATATAATTATAAATGTTATTTACATATACATACAACATACATATTTACATAATTTACATTAATAATTATACAGGATGATTCTTAGTTGTATGTCAATAATCAATATTACTTTAGAGATTATTCTAGAATTCAAAATAAGAAAAAAAGAACATCATAATCATATACTTCAACTAATGTAAAAATAATCGGAAGACATTTGTTATTAATATTCCGATAAAATATGTCTTAACTTACCTGTTTTTTTTTTTATTTTACCCTCTTTTCTAGTGTCCTACATATTACTTATTATTATACTCGATTACAATGTTGATGACAGAATTCCCATAAATAAATTTCTGTAAAATAGATATAGTCTTTAATAATAGCAATAATGGGTAAAATCTACTTCTCATCTATTGATGCGTAAATTTTCCTACATATGACGTATTCCTCAGTGTACAATATTTTAATGTATAAGAATAATGAGCATGAGTTTTGACGTTGACCGCGAAGAGACAAGTGTGCCTCATTTGTATGCAAGATATAGATTATACAGATTTATGTAATATTTTATGATCTATTTCAACGAAAATCTTTGTTCGACAGAGCGACGAGAATGTCTAATGTGTGTATATTTTGTATGCGCTTTGTACAAAACAAAATAAAATGATGAAAAAAGAATCGATCCAATAATTATTTTATAGTGGGATACACATGTATTGCATATTAAGATGAATCATCGCTTTTTAAGTAAATATTTTCATAACGAACGTTCCCAACTAGGCCCACGTAATCATAATAAATAGAAAAAAAAATATTTATTTTTCATTTGAATTTGTTTCTGCAAATATGTTTCTTTCTTTTAAATAAAAAAATCACTCTCTTTCGAGAGGAACAATGCGGAGCGAAATCAAAAGGCGAAAGCGAGATGCTCCTTATTATAACGGAGGTGATTTTTATTTCAACAAAAATAACAATTTACATTGAACTGTTTTGATAATAATATTATCGTGTATGCTACATCTGTAGTTTTACTGTAGGCGTGGTATGCTCTCGCTCGCTATAATTAATTTTCAGTTACTTTGTTTTGTAATTAGTCGCATTAACAGAGCGTGTTTTCGTGGATAATAATCACGTTTTGTAAATAGAGTCTTTCGCTTTTTTTCTCATCGTTTTTTTCTCTCTTTCTCTCTCTCTCTCTCTCGCTCTCTCGCTCTCTCTCTTTCTCTCTTTTCTTTACTCTATTACTCTAGCTTGACAATTCTGCGATCGCGCCATATGCATTTATTATTTTTTGTTAATACTAATATTATTATATTATTATGATACAACATTCGGGAGGGAGCTGTGTGTATCTCGGCGTTATCATATCACTATGTACAGGCTTGTCGTCTTCCACGTACGTCGTAGGAAACGAACGATAGACACTGAACAAATTAATCGATCATCTTTCCTCGACGTGTTACAAATGAGTCTAGGTACATATATATGCGACGTTCGCCTTTTCACGTCGCCTAAATCTCTAATCTAGATGATACTCGTAGGTAGCTGCATTGATGAAGTTCATCTCACCTTTCCTTTGCTGCGAGAAACGCGTGTTTCTCTTTCTCTCTCTTATTTCCGAGGAAGAGACGCCGTCGATGTTCTATTCTCTTTCTTCGCTTCTTACATCTATTGTGTTACAGTACTGTATCGTACCTGAGATTGCTTACGCACAGACGATTTCCCTCGAAAAATCGAATGCAATTGAAGACTTCACAGCAATAACCATCTAAATCTTTTTTTTTTTTTTTTTCAGACACTTGCCAAAGGAAGTCCATGTTTCGTTTTTCAAGATTTCGATTCACCATCCAATGATTACATTATAAAAATAAGTATTACAAAAATAATTCAGTTATACAATATATTATATAATATATATTCTACGTATATAATTATATAATATAATTGTATACAAGTTTGTATGTGTAACAAAATATAATAAGAAATAAGAAACGATTATGATTTCAGTAATAAGTATATAAAAATTTGTTTTGCGAGATAAAAGATAATTGTTATTGTTATTGTAAAGTTCTTTCAAGCGCTTGAAAAAAGAAATAGATTAGATTACTATTCGTTCGAATTTCTTCTCTCGGAAAGGGGATGATAGTTCGTTGAGAAACGTGAAAATCGCCTGCGAATAATCGACCCGTACGAAAGACCCGACACCCTGAAGATCTCTTTAGATACTATGTACCAACGAAAGGGAGTTCGTGATATTTACTACATGTCACACGTTATATGTACACGATTTTTTTCTCTCCAATAGAGCGGGGGTTTAATTCACAATTATCCTTTGTATGTATGTATGCAAGTGTTTATATGTATGTAGCGTTTTATATATGTACACGCAGACCCGTCTTTACACACGCGTGTGTTTAAAAGTTGCTCCTAAGGTCAAGGCGTACCTCGATCGCGCGGGTGATCTCATTTAAAGTGGTGCGATTCTCCCTGGCACTTGCGACGAGCATTTACGATTTTATATTATGAATGAGATGTAACATAAATGAATGTAATAGATTATAACAAAGACAGACGTGAGAGATGAATGCGATAATAAAAAAGACATTTGAAAGATATACATCAAGTTCTTGCGATATTTTATTCTCTAGGCATTAGGACAATATATAAAACGTCTTTTCGAACGTTTTCTTCGTGTCGGAATTAGATCTCGCACCACTCTCGCGTTTCATCGACGACGGGGGCGATCGCTAAATGCGGGCTGTGTGTCGCTCAGGTACTATACGAGGAGGAGAAACGTGACACCGAGCACACTCTTCTAATGAAGTATGAAGTACGAAGATCGAGTCACGGCTGTCACGCGTTGTATGTCCGCAAACGTTATGCCTCGGGCTAACTAGATTAATTCGCTTCAGTATGTATGTGTGTACAGTATGTATGTGTGTTTGTATGTGTGCATATATTTATACGATCTACATATATATGTATATATCTATCTCCACTTAACTCTGGAAGCATTCGACGGTTTTTTCAGGACCTCAACAATTATGTTTTTGTACAGTGAAGAATCATTGGAGGTGAGTGTCTCCATGACAGGATGCAGTGTTCCGCGAAACTCGTCGATTCTCTTCATCATTCAAGATGATTAATCAAAAAGTCAAACTACGTACTATATAAAAAAAAATCGAAGATAAAACATTTAAATGCTCCATGTATGATTATAATAAGTACATAATTGAATTCTCAGTGTGCGCAAGCTATTACTTTTAAAACGTAAAAATAATCTTTTCTACACGCTTTAAACAGTAAAAAATCATGCAACCATGTGACATAGTAATAATTACATACATGTTATATAATTGGTATAAGTAAAATACGATTTAATATGCATTTTATAAAAAAATGTTTTTTGAAACCTACTTTCTCGTTTGTTTTATATAATTAATTGCACAATTTGTTTTATGAAAAGGGTAAAAGGAATCGCCGAGTAACACATTATAAACTGCCCGTGTCAGAGAACACTTGTTACAGGAGGTGAAAAGAAGAAAAAAGAACGTTAAGTTAAGAAGAGAATAATACCTGTACCGCGCGGAGGATACACTTGTTGTATCAAAGATGCAAGAAGAAAATGCGAAAATACAAATGAACGAGGGCTAATCGTCTGATCGCTGGCGTGTGAATGGAGGCAGTCATCTTTGTACAGTGAATCTCTGTAGTCTTCATCAGTCGTCCGAAACGACACGGAACATTTTTATATATATATTATCGAGGCGCAATCTGGCAGAAGCGGTGATTCACGACGCAGTGATTGAAAGAAATAACTCTCGCAGTGATGTTTGAAGAATTCGTCGGGTGTCACGATGGCGAAGAAACAAGGCGCAGATCGCAAAACAGTTGAAGCTACAAATATAAAATTAGGCTGTATAAAAAGTATGCATGTATATGTGTATGTGTCGTGTGTTGTGCGTTGTGTATGTAATAGAGCATACACATTCTCTCTCTCTCTCTCTCTCTCTCTCTCTCTCTCTCTCTCTCTCTCTCTCTCGCTCGCTCTCTCTCCTCAAAATTGTTTGAAACACAAATAAAATAAATCTACATCCAATTTCGCTTCGCGAATGATAATTCCATCAATTTAATCGCCTGCATATTTATTTTGCCGTCATTTATTAATAATTAAAGTCCAGGAGAAAGTTTTTCCCCCTAAAATCAGTTCGTGGTTTGTTTAAACTCCTAAATACTAACTACGTCGATTTTATCGCTAAACCTAAATTTCTTATACAGTAGCGTGTACGGATTATCTAGCCATATTACTTGTTCAACTTAGAAATTAATATGTACTATGTACAATACACTTTGTGTTACGATTATTTTTCCTGTTTTCTTAAACCCAACTCACCAAGATCAGAACGATCGTCGAAAGTTGATTCACGTCGCCAGAATATCTCGATTTATCCACGCCAGAATATGTAGTACGGCATTTTCCTCCATATTTCTTGCACTTTACTTCTCTCTTGCTCTCTCTTTCTTTCTCATCTTCAGTTCAAACTACAGGCTATGCTTTGCACTGGTATGTAACACAGTTGAACCTATTAATCCCAGATACATCACAGACTCATTCCAAATAAAAACACGCACGCCCTCATTAGCGTTGTATATTATTACATTACCGCTTAACGATTACATATATTTGTTTTTCATTTATGTACAAAAGAAGCGTCTGTATTGTGAACATGGGATATACATATATAGACCTAGATGTTTCACAGATCGGATGCTTGCGCGTATACCGACGTCTTTTTGCGGACTGATCAAGCCCAAGTCAACATAAAAAAATAATAATTCACCTCGATCGAACGACTAAAGCTTCGAGCACTCGGTATATTAGTACATATATGAAATAGAATGGATATATATCGAGTGTCGATCCCGATTTATTTCCTTTGCGAAATGAAACGCTAACGTACATATACATTTGCGAGTATCGAAAAACCTAAAAAGTGAAAAATATGTATATGTATAGGCGAGTACATGTTATTTAACAATTATGTTATGTAACGATTTCTTTTCTTTAGAACTATCGCACTCATAAAATTTCGCTAAACTAAAACTTCCGAACCTGTACAATTAACTCGCGAGATTTAAAAAAAAAGGGCCCATCAAAACCACGGCGGTCAAATGTAATCAGTTTTCCACGTGACGTATACATATACATGTATGTATTTATACAGATAACTTTTATGTCCATATCGGTATTATATTATAAATTATACATCGCAAATAACTAATTATTAGATAAAACTATTCGTCGCTATGTATTTAACTGAAAACCAGCGCAACGTCGCGAGAAGGCAAATAAAATCCAAGTATTCGTTTCGTAAATTTACCTTTCTTCGCGTGACGCGGGAATGATTTTTGACTAAAAATACAATGAAATTACAAAGAGTTTGTAAAACAACAATATGTGTGGGACTCTGTTTAAAATATCATATTTCTCCATTTATCTCGCCGGAGATCGCAATTTCCATATTTATATATATCTACATATGCATATATTTATATATGTATATGTATGTATATATATATGCGTATATATAAAAAAAAGAAGTCTCTTAAATTAGATTAGGATTTGGCGACCGACAAGAACGCAATGTGGCTTCTGATTGCCCGCAAAGCGTCCAATATAATCGATAAATCGTCCAATATAATTAATCATTATTTCGATCGATGATCATCTGCAAATATCCTAAAAAGACGTATGTCACAGCATCTCTCTGCATCCATAATAGCCGTGCATCGTCGCACTAGTATATGCCAGTTTAGCGTAAGAACAGTTACAGCGCTGAACGATTATAGAAGACTATCAATCCTCATCCGAGAGCGGCTCGTATTGCGAGGAAAGCAATGGCGCCGGCTCGGCTTGCATCTGTTCCGATTTTGCCACGGAGGCGGATGTAGCTGAGGCGGGTGGCGGAGCCGGAGGTGGTCCTGTGTGCACTCCTAACGCACTAAATGGATAAAACGTGGTAGTAGCTGCGGGCGTAGGAGGCGGCGGTGGTTGTTCACGAGTGGTTGGATTCGGTCCACCTGTATTGTCGACCACCATCTCATTGCTTCCGCTATTACCGCCACCGCCACTTCCGCCACCACTCGATGGGCTTCTCTCCACGCTTCTCTCTGCACCAACCCCCTTTTCATCCTTCTCAGACACAACGACGGAATTACCGCCTCCGTTTCTATCGCCCGTACCACCATCGCCGCCGCCACCGCCGGCCTTGTCGTCCTCAGTGCGCATCACCTCAACTATCTTGTTTTTCACATAATCGAATGGCGACACGTCGTACGGCGTCGAATGCGACTTGTTGGAGGGAGTCCCGGAAGTGGATGTGGCAGTGCTCGAATCGTACAAGCGACGTGCGTAATGATTGGTAGTTGCTTCCGGCGGCGAAACTGGCTCGACCGAATGATATTGCTGCTTTCCCGATGACTGATGCTGCTGTTGCTGCTGTGTATGCTGCTGTTGCGCAACACGTATTATTTGTCGTTCGTCCCCAGTCTTCACCGAGTCCGGCTCATTATGTTTTCGTCTCTTCCATTGATCTTCGGAAATTTGATATCTATTGTTTAGAAAATAAAGATTTCCATTAGTTATAATATACGAGTATTCGCCAATACACATTGCGATTAAGAAAAAAAAATTAAATGTGTTTTCTTTCTTTCTTTTTACAACAGGAAGTTTCAATAAACTGCTTCCAAAAACTTAAAAATTATAAATCTTATTATTCGTAAGATTTATATTCGATAAAATAAGAATCGACAAAACCGAATAAAATAAATCAAATAAATCAGAGCAAAAAACTGTGAACTTAAATTCATAACTGTGAGATTTGTAATTTAACACATATAAAAAATAAGAGCATAAAAAACCACAGCACAAGTTATAGTTTGTGATATTTAATTATTATTACATTAATTAAAACATTAAACGTTTCGGCCACAATCTGGCCATCTTCAGTAATTCAATAATATTTTTAAAACGCAGAGTTACATCTAGTTGACATTAAATTCGACAGTCGAGAGTTGTAATTAAATAAACATGTTCTTTTATATGTGAAGATGCTTCATACAGTAATGTTACACCGTCAATTGTCATATCAAGAAAAGTGTAGAACAAGAATTTCCAGATTCTAAATAAAATTGTATATATTAAAATCTTCTAGTCGGAATATAAAGAAATAGAATCATTACCTGTTTTACAGCAAAAAAACCAAACGATGAATCTCGAGTATTTCTTTTACACAGTTAAAGTTTTGTCGTGACATTATGTGTTGTTATTTGTCCTATCATATATTTTACCACTATTTATATATCTGAGTCAAAATTTTTAGAAAGTTCTAGAATTGTTTATTAACAGAAAGAGACATCCTTCTTTAGAAGAGGAAAATAAACCTCAGGCAAACCTTCCGTGTCACTTTGTTTATTGATACCACTTGTTTGTCTTTTTATATGTATCATTTCCGAAATTCTTCTTTTCGCTAAAGATTGTTCTATATCTAAAATTCTTATATTATCCCAATCTAATTTATGCATCTCATTCATACGGTGACATGAAACCACAGAAATTTCGGAAGAAGGTTTTCTTATATCGGCCTTATGTTCTTTAATCCGAGTTTTTAATTTCCTTTTGGTTTGGCCAACATAAGACGATTCACAGTTTAAGCAATTAATTTTATAAACTACTCCGCATTGGTCATCCTTAGGCAAAGAATCCTTTCCTGTCTTAATAAATGTATTCAATTTATTCATAGGTTTATAAGCTATATTAAAACCGTACACATGTGAAAGTTTTTTAAATTTTTCCGAAACTTTGCCCAAATATGGTATCGTGAAAAATTTTTTTGAAGTAACATTAGAGTCACATTCATTATTAATTTCTTTACGATTTTGATCTAAATTAGTTCTGTTTTCCAACGTTTTAATTCTATTATTGATTGTAGAAAATATAAACTTTAAATAACCATTACTTAGAAACGTGTGAATTAATTCAGAGATATTTTTTTCATGAAATTTAGGATGGGATAAGAATAGAATTCTATCAAATTGCCCAATAATAACTCCCCTTTTATGTTCTAACGGATGATTCGAAAAATAATTAAGATATCTCCCAGAATTGGTAGGTTTTTTATAAATATCGAAGATGATATTTCCTTCCTGTCTCATTAATTTAACATCTAGGAAATGTATGCCGTTATCATCGCCAAAGTCCACAGTAAATTTAAGCCTTTCATGATATGAGTATTAAACAATTCTAGAACTCCTTCAACTTTTTCTTTGTGTATAGCTAATACAATATCGTCCACATAACGAAAATAAAACGATGAATTAATGTTATTCTTGGTAATGATTTCTTGTTCAAAATCTTGTAAAACAATGTTCGCCAGTATGGGGGACAAAGGAGAACCCATTGGCATGCCAAAAATCTGTTTAAATATTTTATTATCAAAACTAAAAAATGTAGAATTAATTATAATCATAATTGCTTTGATAAATTCATGTAAAGGAATCGAAGTCTTATTCTCCATAAGATTCCACCTGCGTTCAATGCTTTTTGATACTAATTCGGTCGGAATATTCGTGTACATGGAGACCACGTCAAATGATATAATACTAAAATTTGTATCAATTGCTTTACCATTGAGTTTATTTACTAAATCAAAGCTGTTTTTAACGAAACTGAAATTTTTTATATTATTATTGTCAATGATTTCCTTTAAGAAAGTCGCCAGTGGATAAAAAGCACTATTAATACAACTGACAATCAATCTTAAAGGGTGACCTTCTTTGTGAATTTTTGGCAAACCGTAAGATCTCGGAAGTTCGCCATCCGAAACGTACAATTTTTTATATAAATTTGAATCAATGTATCCCTTATTTTTCCAATTTTTTAATAATTTACCAATTTCAACAGTTATTTTCTTAGTGGGATCTTTTTTGATTGAATCGTATGTAGTATGATCATTAAGAATCTCATACATTTTTTCTTTATAGCTATCTCGATTCATAATTTGTAATTTAGTTTTACAAAAAAAAATTTTTCATCACGATATAATATTGAGCTTAAAGAGATGCTTACATTGCGCAAGAACTTACCCAGCGTAGGATCTATACGACGAATGAGGTGGGCCATAATCTTTAGAGACAATATGATCAACATGCTCGCCGAGAGTAATTGCTTTATTGCCGCCACTTCCGTTACCGCTTCCACCATTTCCACCACCGCTGCCTTCACCAGCAGGACTGTGAACTATGCCATTAGGTTCTTGCTGATTTTCGCGATGAAATCCCTACAATGACGAAAAAGAATAGGATTGCGACAAGAACGCAATTTCAAAAAACAAAGCTCTTTTAAACGTAGCGTATGTTTTACAACAAACTAAAAATTTCAAAGAAAAATAAAAATATGTTCGGCTACCTGAAAAAGACGATCGCCAGCACGTGCTGGCTGATTGACTGACGATCCGCTTGCACCGGGATTCTCGACACTCTGATTGATCTGATGGGTGATGATAGCGTCAATTAAACTGGCGGCTGTAAGAGTCGACGAGTCATTCTGCTGACTGGAAGATTGACTTTGTCGCGAAGATGACGATGACGTCGATGATTGCTGCTGCTGCTGTTGAGACTGTTGAGATTGTTGAAGCCTGGAAGGTTGCGAGGAAAATCCGAGGCTTGCTAATCTCGACGAATCTCTATCAATTTGCTGTTGATCTCTGTATAGTTGCGCAATGTGTCTTCTCTCGGCCTCTATACGTTGTTGCTGAATATGCTGCTGGATCTGTTGTTGTTGTTGTTGTTGTTGTTGATGAAGATGCGCCAGATCCCTTTCGCGATGCTGCATAGCCAGGCGACGTTCAACGTCTTTTTCGTGTTGCTGAATGGCAAGCCGCTCCTGTTGTTGCATCTCCTTCTCGCGTTGTTGTTGTTGTTGTACAGCAAGTCGATGCTCATGCTCAATCTCACGTTGTGCGGCAGCTGCCACCATTTTTTGATGTATCTCCTTTTCTCGCTGTTGATGTACGCTAAGTCGATGTTCGTGTTGTATATCTTTTTCCCGTGCTTGCTGCACAGACAAACGAGCGTGCTCGACGTGCATGTCCTTCTCTCGCTGCTGCACGAGACGGTGCTCTTGCTGCTGGAGATCTTTTTCACGTTGTTGATGGTGCTGCTGGACTGCAAGACGGTGCTCTAGTTGTTGCAATTCTTTTTCACGATGCAAACGATGTTCCTCCTTTTCCCGTAGATGAACGAGGTCGCGTTCTCTATCTCGATCACGATGATGATGCTGCTGCACCGCTGCAGCCACTGCTAGTCTGTGTTCTGCAGCCTGCATTGCCGCCATACGATGTTCCTGTAGCCGTATCTCTTGCTCGCGAAACGCGCGGTTATTGTCATAACGATCAGCTAACAGGCGATCTGCCATCGTTTTACCGAGACCCTCATGACCACCACTACCAGATGCAGCTGGATGCCCATGCGGATGTGGTACCGGAAGACTGGGTTGTTGTACTGCCACATCCACTAAACTGGAGAACGCCTCCAGGCCAGGTGGTGGTGGTGGATAGTGCATTTGCTTCTGCGGATTGTGCCTCTGGATAACACCTTGCCGCGGTTGCGTATGTGTTTGTGATGGAGGAGGCGTACCAGTATAGTAGAGAGTAGACGACGGTGGCGGTGGCGGTTCGCTCTTACCGGTCGTCTCAGCAGCAACAGATGCACCAGTGCTACTGCTACCACGAGCACGCGCATGCATCTGCTGACTTGTAATGTAGTCATTCATGATGATCTGTCGGCTGGATAATTGTTGCTCCATCGAATAACTGGGCGGCGGCCGCCCGGCAGCAGAATAAGAGTTGTACTGACTGCCACCATGACTCACTACCACGGCTGGCGATGCTGTCTGACTTGTAGGACCCTGTCCCGGCGGTGGGGGTGGAACATTGCCACCGCCCGTTACAGGCGAATGTCGGATGGTACGATGATAATCATATATAGGCGTGCCGCGTTTGTCTACCGCGAACGGAAGCACCGGTGTACCTTGTGTAATTGAACCACCTGTATCTTTCGGAGTCCCTGGTACAGCGGAACCGGCATTAATGGCGCCACCGCCGCCACTGCCGCCACCGCCTCGTTCACTAGCGTTCGGAACAGCACCAGTAACCGTTGGATTACCAGGTGGCGTCATTTGGCGCAACAAACCTTCGTAACGCGCTGTGGATACAGGCGTGCCATGCGTGATGGAACCACCTTTGTGACCCGGCGTGGCTATAGTACTTAATTTTGGAGATAGCTTGGGATGAGGTGGTGGTACGGTGACTTTGTTCATCTTAGGTGTAATAGGTGCTTGTGGTCGCGGTGACGAAGCATAAATCAATGGACTTTTCGCGCCACGACCTTGTTCGGGATGAGGGGCGTGAGGATGATAATACGCGCCCGGCGGTTCCGGCCGATAAAGCGTAACTGTCGGTGGCTTGTGAAGCTGCATTGAATGATTGTAATCTTGTTGTAATCTTGGTTTTTTGATACTCAAATCCAACGTTCCTTCCGTTTCTCGCAATGCTTGTTGCACTTGCATGACAACCAAACCTTCCTTAGGCAGCAAGTCCGAAGATGAAGTTTGATTACTCGGTACTGCTGGTGGGCAAGGAGTGATAGTAGCTTGCATTTGACCTAAAGAAAATGCATAAATTTAGCCTATTCTGATGAATCATGAATGACATAACGCACAGAATGTGAACAAATAAGAATGGATTTTAAATAAACATGATAAAGTCATACTTTGAAAATAAATTTTATATAAAAATTAGACTTAAGAAGTTTTAAGTAAGAATTCTAAATATAACGATATATTATCAATAAACCTACCAATTGGTTGTGGACTTGGAGCAGAACGATGAGCATGATGAGGTCCCGAAACAACGGAGAGCGTGGCTAGATTTGTATCTCCTCTATTAGACAATGTAGTATTTGCTATATTTGACGACGATTTGTAGCCACGAACATATGTTATGTCATTACGATGATCTGTCTTCAAAATACTAGATATCGTCGGAGTGCCAGAACTATTGGGTGCTGACGAGCCACCACCGTCGGCTGGACTGTTGGGAGTACGTTTTAATTGCATCTCGATGACTCCAAGCATGAGATCCTTGACAGTGAGTGGATTGGAATTACTCGTTGTTGAAGGTGGTGAATGAACAATCGGTGGTGGTTGCGGATGTTGTTGCAACGCTGTTGTATTACTGTTGGAGGTTGTCAGTGTCACCACGACACTGCTATTATCCATGTCAGTACCTCCCTGACCTTCGTCCGCTGTCTCCTGAAACAATTAGCGCACCTCTATCAGACGGTTCTATCGCACAAAAACGTTGTTTTGCGTCTTGTTTTATAATTGTATTCTTATCATTTTTAAATGCTAAAATTAACAATAAAACTAATTATATGTACATCTTATGCAAGACAAAATCCAAGAACTTTGTCTTACCGTGGCAGAACTGTCGTAATCTTCCCTGCCACCTGAAGTAACAGTAGTAGTTCCACTGCTGGAAGACTGTTGAGATGATCCGGGCGGTACAAGTGATACTACGGCTATATCCGAGAGTTTCTCGCCGAGTTTTTGCTCGCTGGATCGGAAAGACATCGATAATGACGACGATGTCGCCGCAGTACCACTCGATGCTACATTACTGCTTGTCATAGTCGTTGCCGGACTTCCTGCGCTGGCTGTATCACTTGAATCATGAACCTAGAAGAGAAAATAAAGTAAGACTAATTGATATATACGCAAATGTACGTAAAATGTTTAATTTAATGCAATCTCTTAATAAAACATTAATGTAAATTACCAATTGTATCAAAAGCTAATTAACTAGTTTCATTTGTAATTTAGAAATAGCAAAATTACGTGTATATATATAATATATATATATATATTTTTACGCGAAAATGTACTTCTCATTTCTGATTGTGTGTTTAACACAAATTAAATAATAATTTTTAGTAATTCGTGAGAAACTTACAGCTAGCTCATCACAACTACTAGTACTACTGCCACTTTCTTCCTCGTCAGTTAAACACGGTCTTCGTTCTTCCCCTAATGAGGCATAGTATTCGGCAACTACCTGATCGAGGCTCAGTTTCTTTCGGTAAGCAAAATAATAGTTTTTGCACTGATGATTTGTTTTGCCGGGTATCTGTTCGGCGACTTTCGGCCAATTGGTGCCATGTTCCCGAAGTGCCCTGCGGAGTTGTTCGAGCTCTTCGTCTGTCCACTGACGCGATAAAGCATCGGTGCCATCCTCGGATACTTCGGTACCACCGGCGAGATGCGGCGCCAAACGGCGCGATATGCGGCTGAAGCAAGCCGAGCAACATTTCGTCGCGCTGTTTGGTATTTCTGAAATAAATAGAATGAATGATTTAGTTACGGAGTGAGCACTTGAATAAAATTCACTTTGTATTTTCATACAAAATTAAATAAAATCTAAAACACACACACTTGTGTATATATATATATATATATATATATATATATATATATATATAATGTAATATACACACAATTATATATAATTAAATTTACAATAAATTTACGGACATAAATTTGCGAAGGGAACACACAAATTTTATAAAAATTTGCAGAGAATACTCACGAAATTCTTGAGCGATTGGCTCCCGAATTTCCGGTGGCAAGTCAAGCCACTTGGAAGGTAACGCTCTTAACCGTTTCACTCTCGATTTAGAGCTGCTCAGATTCGGACAGCCCGGTAGCGGGCAGGCGGTATAACGTCCTCGGACGGCCTTGCAGCGGCAAGTGTTGCAGACACGCGCACCAGGAGGTACTTGATCTTCCCGTAGGCCGTACTGCGATGCTTGACTACGTGGTAACGCGCGACTATGCGCGCTTCCCTCGACGACGTTTTTGCACACCGTGCAAGCGTGAGATCCTATCTGCTTACCACCCTCTGAAATCGTAACAAAAAATTTATTGTACAATATATGTAGGAGTAATGAAAAGAGCAGAGTAATATATACAGAATGTCCCCGTCCACAAATGTCCGAGCAAATATCTCGCGACTGGTTGAAGTTATAAGAAAGTTTAATAAGAGAAATTTGTACGACTCCGAATCAGCTGCAAAGTAGCATGTAAACATTTTTTTCTACTCTTGGCTTTTTCGAGTTATGTGTGGGTAGGTTAACAGGTTTTTTTAAATGGATATTTCTAATTTTTTTTTTTGCATATTTATGTAATAGGGAGAGCATTTACAATCAAAATTATATGTAGTAAAAAATTGCTACTATACATCGTTTATGAGATAATCTTAAGTATCAAAGTAAATTGGATTCTAAGTAATTTTGAACGTGGTTTGAAGTGTGAAAATTCAGAGATCGAAGAAGAACAATGTTTTTTGTGGAACATTTATTAACCCATTGCTCGAAATTTTGACCATCGTATTCAATACAACATTCAACGCGTTTTACAATGTTTCTCATTGTTGACTGTAGTATTTCTACTGTAATGACTTCAACAACTCAGGTGATTGTATGTCGTAAATTTCTTCGTCTGTTCTGATTGTACATTGTCTTGTTAGTGATCCTGTTCGACGTAATAGATTTGCGACTCGCCGAAATGTACGATCGTTCGATATCCTTCGTTCCAGATACTTTTGTTGATAAAGTAGCGAAGCTTGATTTTCACTACGTATACTTAAATGTCATATCTCGAACATATCACACTTTTCATTAATTGTATACATCGTTATTTTCGTAATTTACAATATAAATATATTCATTAAAAAGACGACTGATTAACTGACTGACTAACAGACATACTGCATTGAATTTCATACTTCATGCTAGAACAAATATTTTATTTACAAAACAAGCAATCGCATATTTTGACGAGTTGAAGATCATCAGTGATCCTGTTCGAATTCAAAATATAATATTAGTCTAGAATTTTTTCAAATTGTGATAAAGAAAATCAATTTCTTAAGATTCAATATTTAAAATGTCGATTATCTCGTAAACGATGCATAATAGCAATTTTTTATTACATATGATTTTGATTGCAAGTGCTCCCTACTATACAAATATGTAAAAAATTATAGGTATTCATTTAAAAAAATTATGTTAACCTAACTCGAAAAAGCCAAGAGTAGAAAAAAAAATTTTATGTGCACTTTGTAGTTGACTCGGAGTCGCACAAATTTCTCTTATTAAACTTTCTTGTAACTTCAACCAGTTACGAGATATTTGCTCGGATTTATGGACACCTTGTATACAATCATACACGGAGAGAATTTTTTCTTAGAATTTACTCTGAAAATATGATAATTGTGGGATAGTCTTATATTTCAAAGAATTTTAATGTAAGTTTGATTAATTTTACTAAAGTGCATGGTAAAAATCTTTAAAATTGTACCAGAACCACTATATTTTCGAGGGGGTAAATTTTGAAAGAAAATTCTTTTCGTGTAGTTTCCATTTAAAGATAATATAAGGCAATGAAATTTTTATAGAAAACCCGTAAAAAGAATATCTTCTACTAGAAAAATTATTTAAAAAAATTAAGAACGTGACAATTTGAAGAAACAAAAAAAAAACCTTTTCCTAGTAATTTTCGAGAAATTAAATTTGCAAAATTGTCATAACTATAAACACTATTTCTCGCGGAGTAATGCAATGAATTCCTCCGATCATTCCGGGCGATTGAAACGGGGAAAACGTTTCCGAATCGAGAGCGCGTGTTTCGCGCTGATATGCCGTTAGGGACGGCCGATAAAAATCGTATAAAATATAAAAGCGCACGCGAGAGCGAGACCAGGCGACGATACGCTTGTATCAGATGGTGCATATGCAATGCGCCACCACCACCATCACCGCCGCGTGTGTTAGATCCTATCTCGGTGCAATTGCGATATGACGCGCACTGTCGCTAAAACGTCAAAGGGGCTGGTCTATTGACGCGATTCGGCAACGCCAACGTGTTTGCGGCCCGCCGTGAAATATAAATGTACGCGCTGCGCGCGTGTTAGCCGTGCGCGATACGCGGAACGCGTACAAAACGCCACAAACACGCGGCGCGATAATGGCCGATCGTGTGCCATTCCGAGTCGTTAGAGTCGCCAAATGAAATTTCAATGAAGCTCGATAGTGAACTGGAGCATACGCTAAAATGAAATAAATCAAAATAGGCGATTCCTTTTTTTTTTTTCTCTTCTTCTTCTTTAAGATCGCATATCATATGTTCCAGTCGAAAGAGAGTGGAAACTATTAATAATATTGAGTCATCTAAAAAGTATCCGCGGTTTTTTGTCACTAGATGTGTTGACCATCAACACTATCTGACCCAATATATATTTCCTATCATTTATTTATCATTTAAAGATATGAAAAGAACGTATGTGTGGCTACACTTGTGTGGATATCCGCGAATCTTACAATTTTAATCTTGATGACCCGATTACGCTTCAATTTAACGTTTCAACTCCAACTGAAACGTTCGATCTTGACAAGTACTTTGGTATTTTCCCACGAAGCTCTTTCGTCAAGACGTATCTATATTTTTTGGAATAAAATCGATGTTTTCCAAGAACGTTAATTTGATCGGCAATCAGATATTTGTAGAATTCTCGCTCGACAATAAACGCGCAAACAGGGTTGTTTCCAACGGCTATTTAGAGAATGTACTCGCGTTTATCCGCTATGAAATTGAGCAAATATAGTTAATCACGAGCAAGGAACCCGAGTGAAAACACGAGCGGTGCGGAAAGCGAAGCGGGCGAAAAGGGGTGCGCGGGGGAGAGGGAGAGAGTTGGCGTACGGAAACGGAGCGAGAGACAGTATAATTACTCGGGACTCAGCTAATTAAGGACGCCCAATTAAAAAGTTCTCGACGTTCGTTCTTAGCCTCCCGCAAACGTCGACGTCGCTCGCTCCTAAATAAGATCGCTAGTTCCGTTCCTCCTTGCGCGCGCGAAACTGCATAAATTTATTTCGCGCTGACAATGATCGGGGGACGCAAAATCGAGCACACCTGTAATAATCCCGATACCGTTGAGATAATATAACCTTTGTAAAATAAATTGTCAAAATAACAACGTTAGCCAAGAGGTTAAAAAAATTTCTCAGAAATCAAAAAAATTTTTAATCGACGCTTGACGAATTCGGAAAGGGCTATACCGCTCGTGATACTTCATGCTGTTATATTTCGCGAGAATTATAATAAATATTCGGAAAATACCTATTCAGAAATCCTCATAATTCCCGTCGTACGTTCTAAAGATTGGAAAATCTGAATTAAACGAGATAAAAAAAAAAAAGAAATAAATAAATTCGATAGTCGTCTTTGAAATTTTCACTGAATACGAATGAAAATTGAGAATTAAACGATGGTCGCTTGATGTTTTGCTAATTATTCAGTGTTCGGTATTCCCCCCTGGGGATTCTACCCCTCTCCTTCTGTCTCTTTCGAAATTCGTATATCCCGGATGCCGCGTGCATCCGCTCTCCAGTGACCTGTCACATCGAGCCGCGCGTCCTCCGTGTCTTTCGGATCGTACGCGGAATTATTGTTGACACGGAATTACGAATGTGACGTCGCACTCGTGGAAACGCTCGGCGATGGCAACTGGCAAGCGAGATGAGCCCGGCGCAAGTATCCTATATCGAATACCGAGCGATTGGAAGAGTTTGCCGGAGTTGCGAGTAGATAGAGGATAACACGCCGTGTGAGAATTCGCGACACTGATTGGCAGGTATTCCCGAGAGCGAGAGGAAAATCGCTCTCGCGTAATTTGCGCGCCCCTGCCCCGCAGATCGACGGACCAATCCCGGCCAAGTAGGATGCTGCACCGGCCAATTTTTCCGCATTTGCGTGTATCTCCAAGTATCGCGGATACCCAGACATCGAACGCTGCCCAGCAGTGTGTTTTCAGAATACACCCTGCGTGGAAATAAACGCGCGGGAAATGTATAACATGCCACGATTTTTCACGATCTGTCATTTATACGACCGACAATAACGTAATTAAATTCGAACGCGTAGTATAAATTCCATGTTATTTTAGGTACATAAATATTTAGATTATACACAAATTTGATACGTTAGCAGCATTATTTAATTAACAAAACGAATATCTTCATAAACTGGTGTATATTATTGATACGTTAATAATACTTCCTGTTATTATACCTAAATTTCCCTCGTTTCTATTATTTTGGACTTTTCAATTTTAATAAAAAAAAGAAAAAAAAATGTTTTTAAGCAGAAAGAGAATAACAAATGTGATGGACAAGAATTATATATATATATATATATATATATATATATATATATGTACATGTATATGTATCAAACAGATGAATTTTTTTTTCCATTTTCATCATGCAAAATACGTCATACGTTTCTTCATAATAATTACTTCCTTGGTGTTTTAACGAGATTTTTATTCAACCGTTCGTTTCACCGAGAGCATTACCAACAGCAATCCATAGTACAAAGCGAATACAATATATCCGTGGAATATATAACGCAATAACACACATGTCACGTGGAATAATTCGTAAAGCTCGTTCCCCGTACATTCAAAGTAATACGTGGGGAGATCTCGGGAGAGTGGATCGGGCAGGTAAAGGAGAGTTAAAACTGGATGAAACGTCGTAATGAATAATTTATACGAGAGCCCATTCAATACCGAACCCATGCGCAGTTACGCGATATTCGCAGTCGGCCAATGTTAGGCGGAAACAAATTATCTCGTCATATATCGAGCGGTAGTTTCGAGCAAATTAAGTTCAAGACAGGTGGTCTTTATTTATGTAGGCTCGTGATCGTCTCGATCGTATTTATATATAATTTTCGATCTTACAAATTGGAAATTAGGACAGGAAGTGATAATTAAATTTTTTTTCGTAGTAAGATACTTTAATGATTTATCGAGACGCGTAATTGAACGTGTAAAGAAACAAAAGCCACCGCGGTCCAAGTCAAACCCTGCTCAAACGATAAACCTGATGAAAAAAAGATGCGGCTACGAGAACGGGGGACATTACCTTCGCGCTAATTAAGCTCGTTGATGGGGGAAGGGTAATTTGAATATTTCATAAAGGCATTCCATGCCGCGAATAATTTGCCGCTTTGCTTCCCTCTTTCTCCCAGTAATAAGACATTATTCGCGTAATTTGTCTCCTTTCCACAATCTCGCAGAGTAGTCTGCATAATTACATACGTGTGTGTGTATGTGTGTGTGTGTGTGTGTGTGTGTGTATGTGTACAATTATTCTCAAGATTTCCCTGTAAAATTGTGACGAATTAAACGACTCTGCACGTGGATTTCTTTGCGTAATTGAGAGTTGAATTTTTGCGATCGACCAAAGATGATTATCAACCGGATTGGTGGGTAATCAAACCCGAAAGGACATTTGCCGTCGTGTCGTTTCCTCGCGGGGATATATCCCGCACATATATCCCGAATAAAATATTCCCTTTGATTGGTTTCATGCAAGCCGTTACGAAACCTCTCTATCTCGCACACATACGCGCACGCACCCGCACGCACACATACTCTTTCGATTCTTTGATCAATTTTAAGTTTCCTGCTTGGTCAGCATTCTCTGTGTTTCCAACATTCTGGGAAAACATCAAAGTATTGTCATTTAACAGCGTCGCGATCTCCATCATTCGTAAAAATTCAGAACAAATAAATTCGTTCCGACCACGCGTAACCGATCTTTCTTTGTTAGGACGAGCCTCCGCGCTTTAGCGTTTCTTTATGCGTGGTTCGGCTTTAGAAAACACGTCGATCGACACAATTTGCTCGGAGGAGAAAAAGCAGAGAAGTCTAAAGCAAACGTACGGCGGACTAAAAAGGGAGGCGCGCCCGCCCGCGGATTCGCTCCGGGCTGACATTTTTGTATTTATGTATTTATGAGATTTACGCTCTCTCTCCTGCGCTGGCTCCAGCGAGAATGATTAAAAACAAACACGCGCCGCGATTCTTCGCGATTCCACCACCACCCGTCCGCTCGCGCGAACAAAAAGAACGGTCGATGTTGTGAGGATGCCGGTAATACGTGCAATAAATTCACCGTAACGCCGCGTCCTCCGTTTCCGCCGGAAACGCGTCCTCGTTGCAACTTAAAAAGATACAAGTGTACGCTTGGAAAAAAAGTGTGTAATTTCTGGCGACACCGATATCAATAAATCGAAATATATCCTATCGTTAAGTTATCCTTTCTGTTTTATATTCGTTATTGAATATCGATACCGCGAAATTATCCTGTATATTAAAATTATTCGTATTTCTTGCGCGAAAACGAGATAAAGAAGGAATAATATACGATTCTTATCCCAAAAGCATTCTGAAATTTGTATCAAGATACATAATCCTAATCGGTATTCGTTCGAATATTTCCGCAAGTAATATTCGCGGGTCCAGTGTACTTTAAATCAACGTATCTTTGCTGAAAATCAAAACATTTGTCTTTTTTCATTTTATAGATCAAAATTCGGAAATTAGACGTTGTAAAATTGTAGAAAAACATTGCTACAAACAATCGTTCACACAGTTGAAGAAATCCAGATCCACTGGACTCGCGCGAACACCGATTAATGAGACACAGTTCAATAATTAACAATTATAGACCATTTTTCAATGGCGTTCGAATATATCGAATATATTGGGTCATTTAAAAAGTATCCGCGGTTTTTTCATTGAAAAATTGAACGAAAAACCGCGGATACTTTTTAAATGACCTAATATAACGTATAAACACACATCTTTGTATATCTCTGCACGATGTAATGGACCATCTCTCTCTCCTTTGATGAGCCACCTGCGCGATTATCGTTAGCGGGGACCAGACCATGTAAATATGGAATCGCTTGTAGCGTTTCGGTGGCGCTTCAGAGCTGTGCCAGGCAGGATCACGGTTTACTTGTGTAAATAACATCTGTCAATCGCGCTACGTGGACGAGCGGAAACGCGGGGGTTACACTGTCGTTGATGACGAAACCATCGGTCCACTCTCCCGCGACCCTTTAAAACATCTCGTCGGCTGATTGAATTACGGTGATTAGCCTACCATGATGTCCTCGGGAACGATATAAAGTATATATCGCTGCGAGATGGACAGTGCAATATCGATCTACGTGTGCCGATACTACGAATTCATCCCGCGAGATTTTGTCATTACGATTTAATGACAAATTTAACTCTGACATCTGATAATAACGTATAATCTATTACGATCATTTATAATATCGAGAAAGAGAGAGAGAGATTATTAATATTAGTGTAACTGTAATAAAACAAAGAAATAATTTTTAAAAAATTTGACTATTATTCATCAGCTTTAATCGAATGAAGATGAGATCGAAAATATATATATATATATATATATATATATATGTCGGTTTTATAAAACTTTCCATTCTTGACTTTCTGGCTGATCTCTAGAAATCCATTTCCAACTCTAGGAGACGTCTCCTAAGTTTTTGTTTATTTGCCATGTTTCACATCCACAGCAACAATTAAAGCAATAATTAAAAATTGAAATTTATTTCGTCATTTCTAAAAGTTTAACAATGCGACAAGCAAATTACGGTATCACTGAAATGGCATCTGCGATATCTTTTCAATATTATTATAACATTAAATTTCTCTCGTATAAAAATGACAAAATTTATTTCTCCTCTGCCACTCCCACTACCCTATTGTCTTGAATGCAACAAAATAACGTCCTCCGCCTTATCGATCATTCGTGCAATTATACGGAACGGATGGATGACCACGATGGAGAAACGGATGAGACGAGTCGACAAGTAGTTAAGTAGCGTTAATTCGTACAGGTGAACACCGAGGAGTTTCCGGCGGCCTCGGCACATTAATACCGTGTGTATCCACACGGAGATAATCCGGCGGTATTTGCGGAGCGGAAACGCGCCGCCCGTGCCGAATTCAAACGATAGCGCTCCTGCACACCGCCTAGTGCACACAAGAACGTGGAGAGGGAGAGACACGGCATAAACGGAGGCATTAATTGGGATTAAGTAAATCAAGACGCTAATTAGCTCGTGCCAGGTGCGCGCGCGCGCGCGCGCGCGGGTTTTCACCCCCGTTCACCCCATCGTTCTCATCGTATCCCGCTATCACCACCCGTTGACCGGCACGACGGAACGAATCCCCGGGCATTTAATTTTCCCAGCAATTTGCTATGACTACTCTACGCGATTATGACGTATACGATCTAGGAGCGAGTCCTCCCCGTCATTTATTTGCGCGTTATCGAATTATCGTTTTCTCGCGTGACTCCGCGTTATTAATCCAGGGATACATGACAACCCTGCTCTGGATTTCAATCGGAAAAAAGAACCTTGAATCTTCTATTTTCTTTATCAACAAATAGAAATATTTAGTAAGAAAATATACGTGTTAATTTCGTATTGTAAGCATTAATATTTTAAAATAATATATTATTAGTAATAATTCGACTTCAAACTTCATCCAAATATGCTTTCTCTAAAAAAATATATATTTTTTCTAGATAATGTATTATTTACCTATACATCTTTATTTACTTGTAAACAAATTTCTCTGTTGAGATCGTGTTTGCGATATTTTCATCAATTTTTCCTACTAAAATATGATGCTTCCATATATTCCTATATTACCTCGTCGGAAGTCTATCAAAAAATTATTCAGTTGAAAATAAGTTTATTTAGCAAAGTAAATAAATTTGACATTTCAACTAAAGCATTTTTAATTCATATTTTCCAGAAAATGTATCCAATTTCCAAGCAAAGAGCGTATTGCAATCAAATTATTGATCCTGAAGAATATATGTGTACCGCACATGACGATACAATAAATATGATTAGTAATTCTGATCTCTCGATCTTCTTCACAACAGACTTCCTTTCTATTATTATTACTTAAATATGCGCATAAAGGTAGCACAACAATTTTTATTACCTATCATTACTTTAAGTCATGATAAAAAGTTGTATAAAACGAATACAATATATATCATTGTTATACTGTGCCATTACTTTTGAATTTATATTCCTACACAGACAGTTAATTATATCGTTGTTATCAGAAAAGTCAGTAACGTGCAAAAAAAAACAAATAAATAAATGGAAACAGTGACTTATTTCCTCCTAGAAGAGAACGCAAAGAATCATGAGAAGGATGAGGAAGATGAGAAAACGAGAGAGAGAGAGAGAGAGAGAGAGAGAGTGGGAGAGGGTTCGAGAAAGCTCCTGCGGAAACGCGGCGGAGAACATGCGGTAAGTCCGCGCACAGGGCCTGGTAATATCGCGAAAAGTGTTTGCTTAGCTTGTCTCGACCGACGTTGGAAGCATTAAACCGCGAGCGTTCTTTCGTCTCCTCGAGAGACGATCCCGGGAGCGAGGATCCCCCCCCCCCTCCCCTCCTCGTCGATGTGTACTCTTCCACCGCCCTCGATTATTTCCGGTGCGGAGAGTTCCGGGGCCCTATACGCGCGAATTCCCATTTTCCCGATTAAACTGATCGTTGATAATGACGAACGAGCCAATTAAACGAAAACGTATCTTTCCGAAATAATCTTAAAGCGAATATAATATTTTTCACTTGTCAGACTTAATTATTTTTATTTTCGTAAGTTTTTCATCAAAGTAACTTGATTCTGCTATTTGTACAATTTTTATTTTCATTACTAAATAATTTTTTATTTTAATCCATTACTATTATAAGTTTTTATTTTATACTCTCTATTATTGTTACTTTTATCACTTATGTTTCGCGTTATGAGCACTTTAGTACTTTAGATATCTGCGAGAAACGCATTTACGTGATGCACTCTTATCAGGAAACTGATTCTTCTCTAAAAGTACTTGTCTATTGTATTCGACATTGATTGCTATTGTAATAATCTCGACGATACTCGCTGATCGCGACAATGTTGTGATAGAGGGTAGAGACGACAACCAGACAAACGGAAAGCACGGAGGGGTGTTGCCTCTGTTAGCTCTGATTTGGGACGATGGCCTCCTGGGAAATGCACGTAATCGCTGGGTCTCTATTCTGGACCCTCGGATTCTCACCAATGATGATTGGACTTGTTTATGGATGCGAGCGCAGCGCAAAAAAATCGCCGACTAAATTGACTAACAGAAGTCAACGAAGAGAGTGAGGTAGAATAAAAGAAATGTTTTCCTTTATGCCATCGTATTAGCTTATATATAAGCTCAGATCAAATAATTTTCTTATGACAAAAAATACAAAGTAAACAGATACTTGAACGTGAGTATATTATAAACCTTATTATACTCACAATAAAAGAAAGAGCGAGTATCAGACCAGAAATCGAGATTGAATTTGACCGATCAAAGCAAAGTTCACTAAACTTGATATTGGTTTTCTTTCTACCTGACCAGTTAATTTCAACCTCGATCTCAATCTCTAGTCTGACCCAGGCATTAAACTTTTTCTTTCCGTATAAAAGAAGAAGTACGATCACCCTAGTCACCGGTGATCGTATAATTCTGCCATTCAACTGCCATTCAATTTCCCTCTTGAAGGAATAAACAATAAATGGGGCAAATATCGCTCGGCTTCCTCGCGTAAATGAAAACCGAAATCGCCGACAAGATGGAAAATAGGGAGAGGACAAGTAGCAAAGGTGGTCTCGTGGCGGCCGACCGAGCACCCAGCGCGCGTGCGAGAGGTGGAGCAGGGTGCCTTCCCCAGGGTGGAGAGTATACGAGAAAAGAACGAAGAAGAGGGCTGGAGCGAACGATCGTGGCTCCGGAATAAAGTGGAATTCAGCGCGAGCTGAATTATAAACGATATTATGCAAACACGGCGCCGCGGAGTGAAGAGAAGCGCGTACTCTCTCATGCTGCGAGAGTTAATTTGATGAAAAACATCAGAGGCCAGGCCAGGCGCGGGCAAGAGGGTTTCGGAGCAAAAGAGAGAGAGAGAGAGAGAGAGAGAGAGAGAAAGCGAGAGACCGGCAAAAGACGCATCTCGCGGCGAAAGATCGCTCTCCAGAAGGCGAGAGAGCTTCTCTCCTCTCATTATCCAGTCGGCTCTCGAAAGACGTTTCCTTTCTCCTCTCTTCTTTATTCGTCTTTTCCTATCGCTCGCGTTTAACATCTCATTTGAAGCCGACAGAAACAAGTTAGGTTTATCGCATAAATGCTACAATTACGATGCCACCTTCTCGTCGCACAAAATAATCCGGAAGAAACGAAAACAATCCATTTTCTATATATATATTTTTTTTAACTACAAAGTCGATTATCACGTCAATTATACGAATACTATGTTTTTTTCCTTTAAGAGAATGTTCAGATTTTAAACTCATCTTTAATTTAAGGAGATATCGACGAATCGCCAAATATCCCGTAGATTGAAAACTGAGAGATCTAACTGATAATTATTAACTGGACAATGTAATATTTCGACTGTGGTATTTCTATTATCGCGAGCTCTTCTTCCAATACAATCTTCGTACGCAACCAATTAATATTTATCCAATTATTAATATCCTAATATTCTTATTAATATCCATTAACATTCAATCAATTAATATTCGTTCACGCAATATTGGGGAGAAATAACATCCAAGTTTCAAGATTCTCATATGATTTTCAATATGTAAAGTTAACGTGTTATTATCTCGAGCCTCATAATCATAACGTAGCGTGACATAATGGCATTGTTGCATTCTGAATTGAAACGATATACACGCGTTTGCATCGCGATCGATATGTCATCTACATATATCCTTCGTATGTCTTACAATTATGCCGTTATGTCTTTGCACACTTTATTATTATACAGACCATAGATGTTCTCGTTCACGCTTAACGCAAAAATGTTCAATCGCGCGCAAAAAGGAGGGTGGTCGTAATTAATCCGAACAATTATTATCTAATTCTTGGCTTCGATCTCAATGAGGAATTAATTGGGGTATAAATGACGCAGATGTAAAAAGAGTAATTAACGGTATCATCCCTTCTAACGAGATGCAATAGGATCTTCCGACTCGAATTCTTCGCGTCCCTCGCGTATCGTGCGGGAAACGAGGACGATCAGGAACGCATATCCTGTAATATCGCGACAGAGAAGAGGTCCTTCGAGCGCAGGTGCAAGTCGGCCGTGATCGCGACGTACGCCGCCAATCTGCGCTCGTTGGGGGCGGTTCTCGGCCGCTCCGAAGGGGGTTGAGCCAACCCCACGCGGCGCGGCGTAGGTGGTAGAAGCTCAGCTCGAAAAAGCGAAGCGCGTCTACGCGCAGCTGATAAACAGTACGACGATGGTGCGCCCGCTAGCCGGCGTTCCGGCGTTCCGGCGTTCAAATCACGAAGAGTCGCGAGGTCGGCCCGTCCTGAGAGTGTCCGCGAGAACGGTACCGCATCTAATTCAAGATCGTGGTATCTCGATCGAATTTATACCCTCGCTGATCTCGCTGTGAGGAAGCTCGATACGGTGATTTTCCGGATTATCCCGACACGATTTTCGAGATTCAATCATATCATACGTAGAAACAACTTCAACTCCGTTTTGTAGATTTTTGCGAGAGAATAACGATGACGTCGACATCAATTGTTACGATCTACGGACCGATCAGCGTCCTAATCGCAGAGCTCCTCCCATCCATTTCCTCCCTGTGTCACGAACGACGTTAAGATTTGCGTTGATTTAAACGTCTGTGAGAAATTCGAGGGGATTTAAAAAGTGTTGGATCTACAAAGAGTTGAACAACAATGTATGGTTTATATAGAGCGTGGTTCGGTGGCGGTGCCGCCAGTACTAGCTATCCTTGTCTTCAGGACACGTTCTCGCCACCTGACACGGTGGTACGAGTCGGCAATGAGGGCGAGCACCAATTTGTAGCGCACAAAGGTGTCCTCGCGGCTCACAGTGGATATCTAAAAGCCCTGCTGACGAGCGCGGCGACGACGACGGCGACGACAACGTCGAACTCGCCCTTCGATCCTACCTGTGCGACCGTCGCCGTCACGACGACCAACGGGCAATCACAGCGACCGGTCACTTCCGTCTCGGTCTCGTCCATCGGTAAATATAGACCACAAGTTAGAGATCACTCTAATGACACACCTATTATCTCATCCTCAGATAGAATTGCCAATAGAAGATTTTACATAATATACTGTCCCCTTTCAATATTTATTTATAAAATCTATTTGCAAGAAGAAATTTATTTAACGTATAAACCGCTAGAATATTTTTAATCATATATTTGTAAATTATTTAAATTTTAAATTAAATTATTTAATTAAAATTTTTCAAAGGATCACGTATTGATATTAATTTCAATGTTACAATTAAAGTTTTCAAAGAATTATTTATTGGTGTTAATATTTTCTGCTCTTCCGGTTTTATGTCGTAACACAACAAAATGCAATGCTTTCGAAACTATTTTTAAGTAATAACAGTAAGCCAACAACGAAACAGAATAATTAACAAACTTCCAGTGGTCGCACAGTGTACTATTGTTACTTCCAATCTCTCATTGGGATTTTCCAATATAGTTACCCGATTCAATCCAATCCAATCCAATAATTGAATCGCTTGGTTCACAAGTGGCGTAAGTCCATTTTCGTAGTGTTTGCAAACAAAACATTTTCCATTCGTATTGCAAACGTTCTCTAATAAAATAATTCAATTCGTTAAATAATTACGTCAATAAAAATCACAATTTCAAAAGCAATCTAAAGCGTATCTTAATTCACCACTTGTGAACCAAATCCCAACAAACAGAGTATTTTCCAATACGACTACTGATGTATCCAAGTATTTGCATAAAGAGTTGGAAGCTATACGGATACTTTAAAGTTAGAAATGCCAATTATCTCTCTCCTAGCAGACTAAATTCTCCATCTAGAAAATTATACGTGTCACTAGGCTTTGATCTTACTTTGCAAGACAAACAAAAATAAAGAGGTGAATATTTGATCTTAACTCGCATTAACACATCCCGGTTCCCAATCTGATTTAGGTGGAGAGGCATTCGCGCCGTTGCTCAACTATATGTACACTGGACGACTGGAGGTGACCCTGGATAACGTTTATAGCGTCCTACTAGCGACGCATTTGCTGCACATGCCGGGTGCACTGGAGCAATGCAGAGCCGCGCTATTAAGGCTGCGAGCACCGCCACCTCTGCCAACGCCGCCGATGCCGACGTCCGCGTCAACGACACCCGGATCGCCGCCGGGAACCACCGGCAGCATCCTTCGACCTATACCGAGCAGGCTGGTAGTAGGCCCACCGCTATGTTGGCCCCCTACAACCCCGCTTGCGTATCCACCAACCGCGCCAGCACCGACTGCTATGTCGCATCTACCACCGTCGATGCAGCCATTGATGCAACCAACCGTACCACCCGGAATCAATGTCGTCGTGCCGAGAGAAAAGCAGGAGCAATGCGCGCATTATAGGTTCGCAATATGCGAAGATTTATAAGTACCTATCTCTTTCACATGTTGCAAATCTTACAGATGTCAGATGGCAATAATGAGATTAATCCAATAAAATTTCATCTTATTACGAGTTTTTATTTAGCCAAGGCATACTGCAATGATTAAATTCTGATATACGGAAAAGAGAATTTAAACATTAATTGAATTATCTTTTAAATTTTCAATTTTTATTCCGTTTCAGTTATAGCTTGTTATACGTTGTTCTGGAGCGAAAGAAAAATTAAAATATATTCTTGCTGTGTAAAAATAAATTAACTTGAATAAATTATTTTCTCTTTCTCTTTCGACTTTCATAGGAACAATAGCACTTGTAATAATATTTACGTTAATCTCTTTCTCTTTCGACTTTCATAGGAACAATAGCACTTGTAATAATATTTATGTTAATATAATAAACCAAAATACATAACAAGTATAATGATAATATAACAATATTTTCTTTAAAGAGAGGATTAGAATTATTCTAGAACCTATTTCAAAGTTAATAGAAATTATATGAATGTTTACAGCGCTGGTGAGATGTCAAAGTCGCCGCAGTCCTCACCGACCGTGACGCACCACAAACGTCCGAGATTGCACTCCAGTAGATCGAGAACACCGGAGATAGTGTCTACCGTTTCCACCCTGCCATTCGTGGCTGCAGCCGCGGCTGCGTTCACCGCGTTCGCCGTGACGAGCAGCACGGCGAGTTCTACGACAAGAGCACCATCGCCGTCGCGATCGATCTCACCGGCTCCATCCTATGCGTCGCAAACGCATTCACCTATGCATTACAACAACGACAAGTCGACGGAACGCGAAGCTCAACGAGGAGAAGAGGTCGAGGATCGTTCCACCAGATCGTCTAACGATCAGCTAAATAAATCATGTACTGTGACATCCGCCGACAGCAAAGCATCGAATCGTAACCGCAGCAGCAGTAACGATAGCAACGATAATGAGGATGCTGCGATATCGGAACATGACCGAGCGCGTTCGTCTCGTCGTCGAGCTCGAAACGCAATCTCTGGCACGAAAGAGGCTTCCACCACGAGCACTGTCTTTTCCGTGGTATACGACATCGCGTGCTGCGATGGACCGGTGCGCTTCCATCGTGTATTGAATGAGAATTATTCGTCATCGACGTCGCACGAGCCGCATAATGCCACAACACGCCCGTTAAGGAACTGTCAGTTGACAGAGGCCGAGGATCCGTCAAGCGAGAATGATGAGAACGGTGGACCAGCAACGCGAGGAGAAGGAAACCACACGCGTAGTCCCAGCAACGACTCTAGCAACGATGGCAGTAACAGCGGCAACAACGGTGGTGGTTGTTATACTTGTGGCTATTGCAAGCACACCTTCAAGTCACAATATTGCTATAAGAAGCACGCTAAACGGCATTTATTGCCAACGAGGATCAATGAGACGACTGGCGGTGACAACAATGGTGGAGGCGGCGGAGACAGTGTTAATCACGGGTCGCAGCAGGATACCGTAGCGCGTGGAAACAGACGAGAGGTCAGATTGTTGGATTTGAATGTGCAGTACTATCCCTGCAAGATCTGCGGTTGCAAATTCCCCAGTTACTACTTCGTACACAAGCACCGAAAACTCTGCCACGCGAATGACGAGGAGAGGCAAGGCCCCGCGGATGGAACGAATGCATCGAGTCGTGACGCGGACACATCGTCCACTCAGGATGCTCCGTGAAACGAAAGGATGTGAATACTTTTTGTCTCTTTCTCGCTAGATAGGTACTGAAATTACACCACCAATTCTTGCCTTTCAATGATAAAAAGAATCATCATTTTGTTCTAATGTATAATTTTAACTTCCAGATTTTTCCCTTATCTGTTATCAACACATGGACACTTATGGAAAACAAAGAAGAGATTCCCTTATCCGAAAACAAGAGCAAAGACATTTCACAGATGAAACTCAAAGTACCTATTGATATTTGCGAATGTGTCGAATATTTAATTGCAAGTACAATAGATCGATAATCAAATCAAATTATCGTAGAATGTAATATGCTGGATGTTACGTTTAATTAAATCCTGTTCTTGCGTTATTTCAAAAATGTATAAATAAATTAGAAGATAAAAAACGTCGTACATGTTAAAAAAGATTTAGCTCCTAATTTATGTTTCATAGATAATACCTAACTCGCGCGTTTCATCTTTTACGTGTATTCTTTATTGTTATACATATCTTGATGTTATATACGTCTTGGTACATATTTCGTGTGCCAAGAAATTGTACAAAAAAGAAAGATAAAAACCTATGACGTAATTACGTAGTGATGTAATCAAATCTTACATATAACAATTTAATTATAAGGAAAGTTACAGTGATAAATAAAAAGGAATACTAATTTCTCTATGTAAAATAAAACTGCTCATACACAAATTGTATTTCAACGTTAAATTTAAAATTAAATGTAAGTTAAACGTTATTGCTACATTTCATTCATTTTATGTAAAAACATTTACATCTGCTATACACAAACTTTATGTTTCAATTTTATATACACATATGCATATACATGTACATATACACGCGTGTATGAGTGTGTATGTGTGTGTGTGTGTGTGTGTGTGTACATATTTTTTCAAAATTTAAGTATACAATCTAATAATGCTAATTCGATATGTTTCGGAAACTCTTTGAATTCACAAAAATAAATCACGAAACAAAAAATTATATTATTAATCCTACCGTTTCCATCGTAAAAGTGACATAATAAAATAAATACTTTTTTGAAAATATCTATAACAATGAAATTAATATAATAATTAAAGATACATTATTTCGAATATATTAAATTAACTTTCGAAGATACGGAATAATATAAATAAATGATTGAAGTCAATCGAAAAATTTTAATTTTTTTAAACGTTATCAGTCTGATTCTTATGCATTTATGTACAAGATATAATAGACAAATTGTAATTACGTATTAATACAGCTTTCAGAAAACGTGTATAGAAATTGAATTTAGAATTAAAACCTAACTTGGAAAAAATCTAATTAATATCAAACAAAAATACAAAATATCAATTGATACTAAACTTACCGATGACGTCGATCGATGGTGCCTCTTCATCACTGGTTTCCATAGGAGTATGATTCTCTTTCTTCTTATCTTTTATTCTACCACTAGCTGCCACATTAGCACCACTATTATTCGTGTCTCTGCAACCTGGTTTCTTTTTACTGGATTCCTTGAAGTCTGACTGGATGGTCGAGACGTTCGTCGCGTTGTTTAACGAAGACGCAGACGATGATAGCGCGCCTTTCCCTTCCATTCTGTAACAATATCGAAGCACATAAATTGGATTTGCTTTAACAAATACAAGCCGCATGAAATATAAATGTAAACTCTGCGCACGCTCGTGTTAAACGATAATCCATTGAACGTTCTACTTCAATCATATTTCCGTTTTTAAAAAAAAAATAAAAAATAAAAAAAAAATGAAATATGAGATTTTGTGGTGATAAAAAAAATATTTTTCATGATAAAATTTTGCTGATTGTGTCTTAAGAAACAGCAGAGAATTCGACACTCATCATTCTCATTGGGCAGAATCACATTTCCAACGATCGAGTCAATTACGATGATGAGAGCCTACGTAAACATAATCCACTAACCGGTAACCATTGATTAGCATTACAATCTGCTAATAATTGATCTCCCCCCACCCTTCGCAGGGCGCCACCACCGCATCACTCCGCCCCATCACTCTTGGCGTATCCCCATCACCCCCAAAACCGCTTTCCACCCTTCAACGACTTGCTTCTTCATTCGACTATCGCGCGATCACTCTGGATAAGTAAAACTTATCTCTATTAGTTCAGTGCCATAAAAAAAAAAGCAGATTAAATTTCTTTTTGCGCGCGTTTTTGTAATATCCGTACGCTGCTGAACAGCGTATTGTAATCGTTAAATGAGTATTCGCGGGTCGCCTCTCCCACCGTGGACAATATTGAGATTGGTTCGTTGGAGTGGGGTATGTTTGCGGAATGAATATCTTCCGGCCGATGGATACGGTTCATTCAATCAGTCCGCGTACACGCTTTTATATAGATCAGAATCGGGACCAATTGGTATGCGCGTTTCGCAAAATGAGCCGCGCCAACTTTTTTATTTCTTACTCGCGTATCGAAAATGATTAATATCGTGAACACTTGATAAAATACAAAAAAAAAAAAAGATAAAGGATATGATATTTGCATGATAACATTCAGCGAACGTATTCATATATATTAAAATACATTCTGTCGTTCTGAGAATATTTTATACGCTATCTCAATAATTCCGAAATTCAATAATCGTATAAACTACATGTATAAGCTTCAAGTACATACTTAAATTACATAGGACAAAATGTTGCATAAAGTTTAATTAAAATATAGATTTAAAAAAAATCACACGTACATTACTTTAATGTCCTTCCCCGACGTAGGCTCCGATTGCGACTCTTCTTTCGGCTCTACTTTTATGAGATGAGATTCTTTTAAATCGACTTTGTTCTCTTTATTCTCCTTACTCGCCTCCCTGGAATCCTTCGTACTAGACGTTGTCGACGTTGTCGAGATGCTAGACGTCGCGGTGATGTTCGGGACTGATGTCATCGTCGTTGTCGTTGATGTCGTTACTGAATCCGCTGTTACATTAACGCCCGACGCTATCGAGCTCGAAGGAGTCGTCGTCGTCGTCGTTACTGTCGTGGTTCCGATAGTTGTTGACGATATGCTCGATGTGCCCGTAGTGCTCGTTGTGGATGCAGACGTAGTCGTTGCCGAACTATTCTGAGGATTCTCCTGAGTCTTTTGTTGTTGCTCTCGCTGTAACCTTGTCGTTACGCCTGTCGTTAAAATATCTATAGGTCCAATAGTCGAACTGGTATTATTTACCTGAAACAATTTATTAAGAAACATTTTCTCACATGATATTGACTATCAAAAACTTAATAAGTATTTTTTAATTTTTACATGCTAATTTCCAATTCCTTCTGTTGATAAATTGTGTATATACAGTATATTTATATACTGTGTATATAGATACAGTGCTTTTGTATGTGCTCGCGCAAAACACTATTTCAAAAAATTAATAATTTTAAAATTTTAAAAAAATTAATGCCTTTTTATATACATCATGGACGAACTAATATCACTTACTTTATTATTCGGATTATTCCGAGAGCTACGTGTCCGTTGGCGCGATTTTCGTAAAAGCTGTTTATAATTTTCTGCTTTTTTAGTGAGGTAGTAGTGATGTACACAATCTGGAACGGACTTATGTTCTAACGATTGAGCTATCACTCCATAGTTCTTAGGATGTTGAAGGTATTTCTCTTTAAATAATTCGTGCTCCACCGAACTCCATACATTGATCAATTTACGTTCACTGTGAAGAGCTTCTAATTCTTCTGGTTGAAGCAATCCATTCCGATTTTGAAACGCGATCCTTCGTTGCTTCGCATCCAATAATAGAGGCGGTATGACTGCATACGAACGCATCTTCTTATCCTCCATCTATCAAAAATAATGTCATTTTCAATATATCAATTATTTCTTTGTAATATTAGTGTAATGTTTGTAATATTAAAAGATAAAATCAATGTATATCCTTCACCTATTGCTCTTTTTAATAAAGCTTTGAATAATTTTTAAAAAATATCATTAAAGTAAATTGGCTGTATACTGATAAAACATGTTGATATATGTATAATTGATATACTTTATTTGAAGTAAAAGATAAATTTCAATATTTTTTTATATGTAAATAATAAGACTTATATATAAAAAATTATACATATAATACCTAACTATACTTTAGTAATAATAATGGATTTAATATTGCTTTTTCAGTTTGTTACATTAAGCTAGCATAATTTTAATTTACCGATTTAATGTATTTTTTGCAGCCAATTTATAGAATACAATCCATATGGTATGAGGTAAGGGTGAAGAAAGCAAGCGCACGTTACTAACCTGACAAGCTTTAATGGAATTTTTTAAATCTTGCAATGTTTCTTCCTGGGGAATCAGTATAAATTAGATGTCTTCCATGAAGTATCATCATAAGAATTTATCTAGCAGAAATTAATGAAAAAGAAAACGCAAGAAACACAAAAATAAAGAATATTTTTAAAACAATGCTTTCTCAAAAGAAATATTACATGAAATAGTAATGGCAAAAAATTAGTTTTTTTAATTTAAATATTATATTTAATGTAACGTCATCGACTGCAGAGGGATACTTTATTAAAAAAATTTGTGAAACTTCTATTTGAGCATCATGAATCTGAATTAATTAAAACTTTATTATCTCGCGCGTCTATTAGTCCGATGGTAACTTCCAATCATCTCCATCCATTTATCCAGTTTGCCATCCTTTCCTTGGTCAGCATACACGAGAAGACCAAGAGAGAAAACAAATGTCTAAAGATAGGAAGAAACTGTCAGTTACCATCTTTTCCTTATAATCAACTCTCTTTAATCCTTTGATGTGAAAATGGCTCTTTCACAGAATTGCTCTTGGGAAAATAAAGAAAGAGATGAGACAAAATCCATAAAAAAGTATAAAAGAAAATAATATATCTAATCTTCGCTATATCAAGAATTAGATATTACTACTCGCGTACATTTCATATTTACAAGTATCAAGAACTTGATAGAGCAAAGGTTAGATTTGTCTCTAACATATGTAAGTTAACCGTTTTGCCAAGTGCCATTTCTCATTTATTATCTTTCTCACAATAATTATTTGCTAAAATAAGAATAAATTATGACAAAAAGAAAATCGTTATAAAAACAAATTTTTTAATTCACTCAAAATTAATATTGATCAATTCTCTATAAATATATTTTATTCTATATTATGCTTAAATTGTTCTAATACGTCGTCCTCTAAATGTATATATGATATATATTTCAGCAGACAAATAGCTTTATCTATAACAACAATAATAGATTATAGAATTGCATGCCAAAATAATTTTTATTTTATTTTATAAGTTAATAAAATTAAATCGCTAATTCAATAAAATTAAATGAGTGTCTCTTAACTCTCTCATTTATTAATTTATCGTTTAAAATCCCCTTTATTTATTTCAGTTTGTAGTTGTCAAAGGACGTTTATTTAATTTACATTAATTTAGTAACGTGCCTTTTTTTTTGCTTCTTCCCATACCATCTTTTTGCTTTCACCATACTTTTAATTCTCTCTTCATAATATATCACGTCGCTCATTTCACGACCATTTATTTATGAACACATACCACAATAATAGAATATACCTCTTGTTCTTGTAGACCATCCATTATCTCTTCAAGATCAGCTTCACTCTTAATACGAGCACCAACTCTGTTAAAACGCTCCTTATCTTCCCTCTGCTTTCGCAATTCGGGAAATACCTTCTCGAAGAACTCGCGATTCTTTGTTTCCTTCGATTTCCTCTTCTGCGTTGCCTCTAACCGTTCCACCTTACGATGCCATTCTTGAACCAAAATTGCGTACGTTTGTGACTGCTGCCGATGAAGAGACGCGCGCTCAGCGTGTTCTCTCCGAAGCCTAGCTATAAGTCTGACACGCATACACTGATGCCGTGTACGATTTTCTTGGTATACACTTGTGTCCGACGGTTGATTATATAAAGGTAGTTCTACTTTGGGGCCCAGTCTTTCTAAAAGTCTATGAGCTTCTTCCGCCTTTCTCTGTTAATAAAAATATATCAAATTAAAATTCAATTATCTATTTTTCTGTATTTCAATATTAAAATTTTTCTGTGCTTCAAATATATTAAAATCAACTAATATTTTGATGATACAAATAAAAACAACTTATGTTAATTACACACAGCACAACTTATGTTAGTTAATACGCATGCAGTATCCAGATTCAAGTTAAATATTTTTCTTAGTCATTCAACATATAAAAGTACTTAATTATTATTTACATAATTTACCCTATTCTCAGCGTAGACCTTTTGCGCCATCGATTGATGCTTTGGTTGCTGTGACTGTTCCTCAGTGTCTTTTACTTCTAGAGGCTTATTCGCTGTTTCTTCCAAGTCTTTTAACCTCTTTCGCAACATATTTAATTGATTCTCCCTCTTAGCAATCTCCCTGTCAACCTTGCCAATTTGTTGCAGAAGATCATCCTTGGTACTCCTATATTGTGCATCCTCTTGCGTACTCGGCTCTGGAAGCGTAGGCGAAATAGCTTCCGTCTGTGGCGTATACGCTCCCACGGCAGGCTGCTCCTAGCAGAAATTCGTCATATCATTTTGTGTTCAACTTATTCATTTCATTGTTTTTCGTATATCCAATCTATATTTTATTATTTATTTGTTTACTTAAGTATCCATTTAATCTAAAGTATTGATATGCATTTATAAATCATTCTATATTTAGTTACATATTAATTTATTTATATTTATATATAGTTATTCTCTGAAAATGTAAATTAATCTCAATTTACATCCCATACTATAAATGTGATTAATTGCAATCTGATTTATTTATTTAATACAATCTCGCGAAAATTAATACTATTATTTCAATGTTTTGATTTTCAACAGTATAAACCGATGATGTTGTGTAAACATGAGACAGTCCTAACTAAATAGTGAATTAAATCTAAAATGTAATTTTGTAATTACCGACAATAAAACTGATTTTTATTATCGACAACGAATACTATCAGAATATATCAAATGGCTAAACGTCTCCCTTCAGTTACAGATTAATCTCTCGATTATCGAGCAGATTGTACATTCTACCCACCCTGGTGTCTATCCTAAGTGGTTGTTGCAACTGCACAATATGTTGCTGTTGTTCTTGCTTGCCTCCGCATGAGTCCGCGGGTGACAGGCAACGCGGCTGAGGCTGCGATTGCAGCTGCTGAATCTGCTGATGTGGCCCTAGACGGATCTTTTTGAAAGGTGGCGCATCCTGTTGCAGACTGGACATGTCGACGGGAGTGCGACTGCAATACTGATCAGGCTGGACGGGCATGAGGCCTACTCGCGGCGGATTCCTTGCCGTCGTATGTTGCTGATAATCCGATGCGGCGGCGGCGGCAGAAGGCGATGGTATAGAAGTCACCGAAGAGCCGACAGGCGGCAAGAGGGATATCCTCTGCCGATCGCCTCTGCTACCAGCTCCCATGCTGCTATATTCCGCCGCGGACACTACCCCGACACCACCAACCCCACCAACTTGCGACAGAGGACTGTTGCTCACGTTGATAGCAAGCCTCTCGTTTACCTGAAAACAAAACACCACGGTCAAAAGTACTCTACTCTACATGCTTCCTTTCTTCCTCTATCCCTCTTTCTTGCCTGCTCTCCCCTTTCATCGTCGTTTCACCCATTCTTTGCCAGAGATTCAATTTATCTCCCGCACCTCTCTAACCTTCTCGCCGAAGAAACTATTTCAGGAAAATCGATGACCCGGTTCAAGAAAACACGCGGTACCGATATACCACGCGACCGCTGCTCTGTCCCCTACGTTCTGTCTACTGCAATCATCAGTTCAAACTTTTTTCCATCTTTTCATTTCTACCGGTAGTTTTGTACTACGATACTAGCTCAATCGCTTGTCGTAGTTCATTCCAACGATTCGCGTAGACAATTTTGTATTATGAACTTGGTGATTTCGACCGTACCATGAGTCTGAAGAAATTACTCTACGAGTAGAGATAACTAAATAATCGACTCGAAATATATGTAAGAAACAAGCAAAATAAGAGGTTGTATGCTCTTTTGTGGTGTGTGTGTGTGTAACATGTATATGCTTAATCTGAGTAGGCGAATGTAACTTTCTCCCGCCTACTCGTATCGTGCTACAAGCTAAATATGATAATGTCCGTTAAAACTGTGTTATGCCGTAAATTTAACTTGATTTAGAACTCATAAAAATTAACCGTACTATAAACAGACACTGAAAGACATATCGTCACTTAAAAATTTTTTAATAATTAAACTTTGAAAATCTTGGAAAAAGATCTTTTATAAAAGTTTGACTACATTATAAATAAAATACACCAATTACGATTCAATTGGATATGTATGTACATTGAAGAGAAAAGAGAGAAATATATTATTGTTATATATTATTGTTTAAAATATCTATCTCATTCTCTTAATATCGTCCTTTATATTTATATTTCACATTTTGCATACTTTTATTCTAATTTTATTCTGTATATTTATTTGTATAGTTCTAAGTAATCATATCTCAATAACAACACATGTGGTTGTGTAAATCTGTGTTGAGCAAATAATATGGCGTATTTAAAACTGTCGAGCGTCAGACACGTGCGAATCATATTGTTAAAAGGGAGGGAAAAAAGGAAGAGGACCGATAATCGGTGAAAGTCAAGGACGGGGTCGAGCGATATGGTATGCGTGCGATTGCGTTGCGCGATGCGTGTTCCAATTAGTGTAGCGTCTGATATTATGAATTAATATTGATCTCTATCCCGTTATTCCGATACTAAATTGACCCAAATATTAACAATAAGCTGAATATGAAATAAAATTTTCACAACATACGATATCTAATAAATTGTATAAAAATTCTTATTTAAATTCTTTTAAATACATAACTTAAAATAAGGAAAATAAAATATTCTATTCGAATGTTACTGAAAAGAAAAGATTTAGGTCAGAGCAGCAGTCTTAATTTAGAATAAAAAACCAATCGCCAAAAAAGGAAAGAAACTAAAAATATAATTATAATATACTTAAAAATAAAGTCTTTTCAATGAAGGATCGAAAATGACCTAGCCACGCGATTGCTTAACTCAATATCTATTAAGAAGTATCTATTAAGATAACATAGACATTGAAAGGAGCAATCTTTTTTTTTTTTAATATAAAGCTTCAACGTCTTGCTACTCTTTCTCATGTATCATGATCTCGGTGCAACATCAGAAAAAGAAGAATCTTTCTCATTCCCGGGCGTGTTTGCGTGACCGTTCAACGCATCGCGAAGTCATATCGAGGACTGTTGATAGACTCCAAGGAAAAGGAGGCGAGAGATACATCGCGCGCACAACTATTTATATGTATGTATAAACGTATATACGTATATACATACGTGTGTGTACATGTGTATGTGGTCCACGTCATGGAAATACCTACGTTCGTAGTGCCAGCACGGTATGTGTCTCTCGCGGCGTAGGGAGTTCCAATGAGTGGCGGCGGCGGCGTTTGGCTGGTGATGACAGTAGGTTGACTAAGAGATGGTGCGGAAACAGGCGCAGGTACGGGGGCAGGTACGGGCACAGGCACGGGCACAGGCACAGGTGTAGTCAATGACGGTGCGGTGGTGACAACTGCCGCTACCGCCGGCGTTGACCCCGAGGTTGGCGGCGGGAAAGGATGAATGTAACGGAGCATCGGCACAGTGACATAAGAAGTGGCACCCCCGACACTACCACCGCCACCACTGCCATTGCCGCCGCCGCCGACGGCATTACCACCGCCACCGCCGCCGCCGCCGCCACCACCGCCGCCGCCGCCGCCGCTGCCACCGCCGCCGCTACCACTATTATTGTTGCCACCGCCGCCGCCGCCACCACTATTACTGTTGCCACCACTACCGCCGCCGCCGCCGCCGCCGCCGCTGCCGCCGCCGCCGCCACCATTGCCGCCGCCGCCGCCGCTGCCGATGTTGCTAACACTGCTGTTCGTGCTGCTATTGTTCACGCCGCCGACGCCGATGCCGCCGCCACCGCCGCCGCCGCCGCCGCCGCCGCCGCCGCCACCACCACCGCCGCCGCCGCCGCCGCCACCCGTTGCAGAGGATAAAACATTCGAAACGCCAACCAGACCGCTGCTACTCGTCGCGGTAACTCCACCGGCAGCGACGACAGGACCACCCGCAGTCGCAGCAGCCGCTGCAGCCGCCGCCGCCGCGGACGATGCGGCCGCACCACCCTGCACGTACGTCGCTCCCGTTCCTATCGTCCTCGGAGATACCGGACTACTGCTCTTGATGTTGACATAATTTTGCGTTGGTCTGCAATGATCATAAAATTTCATTAGACTTTCAGAAAAAGAAATTTGTAAAACTGAAATCACATAATTGACATGCAATATTAAGAGCAACAAAACTATTTTTTGTCGTTAAATTGTCAGATACAATTAAAAATTATTAAATGCTCTATTAAATTTATACACTGATAATCATAAATTCGATCACCAATTATTTATTTGTTAACTATTATATTATATCAACTAACACACGGAGAGAATTTTTTTTACCCGGAAAATATAGTAGTTGTGGTATAATACAATATTTTAAAGATTTTCATCATGCAGATCAGTAAAATTAATCAAACTTATTTTATGTTTTATTATAGTTTTATTAATGAATGAGAGAAATTTACATAAAATTCTTCAAAATACAGTATTGTCCTAGGACTACCATATTTTCAGAATAAATTCTAAGAAAGAAATTCTCTCCGTACAATTCGATGTTCTATTGTATTACTTAACTATTATCATTAATAACAAAAAATGAAAAGTACAAGTATAAAAGTACAAGATAAAGCGAAATACACATAAATTTATACTGCGATAGTGCGCACAGTTTATGAATTCAAGTCTTTTAACGTAATAGATGAGCTGATATGAGCATATATTTTGTAGTTGACAATCAAAGATAGTTAAGCATCGATAATATTGTCACATCTGAAAGTCATGTTGCAACTTCTTTTACGTCAAAAACGATGACGTTATCGTGATCTTTAATATACAAGTTGCAGCAGAGAAAGAAAACCTAGTCGCATGGCGATAGAGCACCTTATCGATATTATTAATCATTTGGCAATCTGATTTAAATATATAATAACTTACATTACATTATATATATTTATATATGTATATACTGTTATAATAACAAATTCTGCATGTTACATTTGGCGAAAGCATTTCTCGATAATTTTCAATATTATTGAACGTAACATTTGCAGAAAATGGAAGTAATATATAAATATTAAATGATTGAACCTACATATCAGTAAAATGTATCAATCATGTATTAGTCATTCGATCAGCTTGTTGCAGCAGAAGCGTCGTAGCGGTTTGTTTATCGGCTCGTGTGTCAGTGGCACACGTCATACACACGACTGATCCAATTTGAACGGCTTAGAAGAAAAAGAAAACTGTCAAGCAACGATTGACAATGGCCTAAACAACTTTATACCGATCGATGTCCATCGGTCTTTTTTCCCTCTATCCAATCACGATTCCATTAAAGTTTCTAATTCTCTTTCCGAAGGCCACCATTCTCTAATCCGGAACGTTAAAACGAAGATTTTTTCTCGAATCCGACCGAACATTTCACTGATTAATTTTTAAAAAGTAGCGTTTTCTTTCTTACTCCTGCTCGTTTTCTCCCTCTCCCTTTCCACCCCTCCCCCCCCCTCATTCTCTCTCTCTCTTTCTCTCTTTCTTCAATAAATTTAAAAATATTAAATAACACATACCCAGTTCCAAAAAACGCCCTATAATCAATGCACTTTTATGAATTCAATTGTTATACCTCTTCTTTTACAAATGTTATCGACGTAAAAATAAAAAGTATACAAGCGATAACAAAAACTCTAATCCGTTGGATTAATGAGCTGCCCGAAACCTGCGGAATGACTCTGAAATGAATAAATAAAATTTAACGTCGATGCTCCGAGCAGACTCCAATGGAGTCGTCGATTTAACGTGGTTTCGTTTGTATCATCTCCATTGCCGAATTTTTCAATATTAAAAACGCAACATTGAAAAATTGCTCGTTTTTTATTGCTCACTTGATAACTACTTTTGCTTAAAAAAAGATCAATTGAACCGATACTCACGAGTGTGGTAACCCAATGTTTCAGTACTGAACTTTGTGTATTGACATTCGCGCTCATATTGTCTTGTCACGATCTTCTGATAATTGCGAACTAAAATCGTATCTGCCTCTCTTTAAACCGTAGCTGTCGATGAAAGAAAAGGAGGGAAAGAGAGAAACAAAAACGAAAATCGACAATAATTAAAATACAATGACAATAATTAGAATACACGTTTTAGTTTACTTTGACTGATGATGATGATAACTGTAATATGATTCTCGCCGATTCATTATCTCGTTCGATGCTCACGAACAGTACGGATAACAGTACTTTTCGATGGAATTTCTCATGAATATCGTATATCTCGTCGAACCAGTCAATAACGACGTCAAGTATAAAGCTGAGTAAAATGCTGAGAATATATAATTACAATGTGATAGTAGAAAAAAAACATGTTAGAATTCGAAAAGTATTCGAAAATACAGTACTCTTATACAGAGTTGTCACAAATTCCTTATCTTAAAATAATTTTTCCTGATTTTCCAACATTCATAATTTCCCCTGATGCTTTCGATAATACTTTGAAATTTTTTGTATTTTTGTCCTAATTTGGAAACCGTCGAATATTTTGTTAAGAGAGAGATTTAACAATGTGGAATTAATGTTGCTGAAACTGTTTGCATTTAATTGTTAAATTAGTAGTATAAAAAAGTGTATATGTGTGATGTACGCATATTAAACTTCTTTAAAATAAAAAATTTTCCAGAAAATTTTGTAAAATTCCCTGATTTTTTTCTAATTTCCCTAACCATTTTCAATTTCCCTAATTTCAAATTTTATAGCAATCATTATATTAATTTTATTTTATTTTTAATTATACTGTACATTATTGATACTTATATTCTATATTGAAACTCTATGTGTGTACCTTTCGAGATAATAACGCTAGAACACATTGAAAAAAAAAATAGACCTCAGTCGGGTCTTCGTTAAGGAAAAATCAACTGCAATTAACGAGCAAATTGATAGATTCAGTTAACTCGGAATAAAAAATGTGATTGCAAAAATTACAATTTCTCTACTTCGGTTTGTCTCGCCGCGCCAGTGGGTTATTAATTTAATTAAACTAATTAGTAATCCTGACGGAATCGAGCGCCAAGTATTAAATGCGATCGATACTGAATGGAGTATCAATACTGAAGGAAAAAAAACATTGTCTACTTTTGCTAAGTGTGAGTTCCATAATAAACGACGCATGATTAATCGGAATAAGTGTCAAATGTCGACAAAAAAATTATATTTAGCAATGCTCGTTGTTATTAAAATAACGTGTAAAATTTAAAAAAGCTAAGCGAGGATATAAAAGTATTTTTTTTTAATATCAGTAGTATTGTTAAATTCAGATAGGTTATTCTGACTAAAATTTACACCACAAATCGTGGCAAGTTTCGCGGAAAATTTCTTGCTATTGCTCGCTTTGTATAAATAATGCAGCGTTATCCATAATGACGTTAATGACGTTTTATCAAGTTTCGCTAAAGAGAAAGAGATTACGAATTCGAATCCATCATTGATACATTTCGGATAAAATACCCAGTAGAGAGAATGTTATATTTTCTTGAACGATTCAAACTCTTATCGGTCTCGTGGGTGCAAATAAATGATATTCACGTCTAACAACGACCTCGCTCCTGACATCTCTCTTTCTCGTATGTATCTCAATCCCGAAGGTTTCCATCGATCGCACCCGGCAAAAGCGAGTCGTCGCCCGCGACAATTACTGCGAGAAATTATTGACATCCACGGCCGATATGGCAGGGCGGTTCCTCCAATTTTCTCGCGACCAAAGATTTATCTTGGTTTATCTCATCCATATGGATTTTCTAATATTACATTTTCCTAATTTGCTAAAAGTGTCTTGAAAACTTACTTACTTGAAAGTAAATTTACTTGAAAGAGTTGCAAAATTTTAATCAAATATGAATATAATCATACATCGATTTTTTTCTGTTGAATAATAGATATTGGGAAGTTTTTTCAATAACGAATCCAGATATGGAGAAAGTTACGTTATCCTTTTCTTACTTAGTTATTAATAAGAAGTTATAACCTGACGTTAGCGTTAACCGTATCTGGATAAAAGGTATTGCAAAAGCTTTCAATTTTTTGATAATTCTACGCGAAATGGAACGCGCCAAGAGATTTGCCAAACGCGATTCCACTTTACTAGACCAATTAAGACTAAACCTGCTGAATGATTATAGTTACCACCATTGCATACGCGATCAGTGTCGTGCGTGTACCCTCCATAGCCGTCAGAATGTCGTCTCGCGAGAGTGTGTTTCGATTTTGCTAACGCAAACGCATAGTCGTTCAAAATTGGATCTAGGTGAAAAGGAAAAGACCCGGCATGACGCGTGAAATAAGCCGACGAAAAGAAAGGATGGACGAGGTTGGAGTGAAGGAAACGAGGAGGAAGTGGCCGTGTGGAAAAAGAAGGAGCGTGAGAGAAGGCGAGAACCGAAGAAGAAGAAATTATGGGGTACCCCTGTGCGGCCGAACGTGCCGACCAATCGCGTGACGCGTCGAAAATACGATTCGCGCCGGAATAGTTGCCATTGGCGTTCCGCGCGGCAAAGTACTCGGACGGCAGCGACATTTCGGCGGTGCGGCGATGCGGCGGTGCGCCACGCCACACGTGGCAGAATCCGCTGCGCATGCGCAAAGCGCGTCAATTCCTCAACGAAGGGGGAGGGACGCGCGGGAGCGCTCGCGCGCAGTTCCGCGTGTCGGTGAGCCGACTGCCGTCTGCCGACGCGACGTCGAGTGAGCGCCTGCGCGCAGGCGCGCTGCACCCGCCAAGAAGGGTGAATGCGCCTGCTGCTGCTTGGCTCTCGAGAATGCGGTGTTGCCGTCGCACTGCAGGTCGGCACCGTTGCCAAATCGTGCTGGACCCCGTTCCCCGACAAACGGAGGCCGAGAGAGGCCGGGAGACTCTCCCGCCCGCGCTGCTACTTCAGCTACTTGCTAACGGATTACGGTGGAAGGTTAATCGGTGACGGACGAAAGTTCGTTGTTCAACCGCGATTGCCGCTACTGCTTTTTTCTATTCCTCTTTTTTTTTCCCTCCCTCCCTCTCCGCAACGAGGCAAAACCGAAGATAGATGAGGTCCTCGTTCGGCTGCTCAGGCACACGCACACACTTTCCGTTTTTCAAAGAAATTCGTATCGCGAAAAAGAGTCCCATGAAGTGCGCGCAAGAAACGCACACGCATTGATCGAGTTTGCAAATCGAGCGATCGCTGGCGATCGCTGGCAACTTCAAGATAAACTTAACGGCGGCTCGCGTACGCGAGACGAAAAAAAGTCTACTCTTTTCAAATACGGTCGACCCCGAGAATGTGAATACACGGGGCGCGGCGAAGCGAACAATAGGGCACGCTTCTTGCGCACTGTTGCGAACACTCGTCCCGGTGAACTCTATTTAGCAGCGCCTTGTGATCAAAGCAAAGCGAAGTACGCAAAAACAGATTGTCCAAGTACGTACCGCGCGACTTACAAATGCGTACTTTGCGATGTAAAATATTCTTCGCGTACTCTTGCACTTCGAATCTACATTTTCACTGTGTATGACACGACAGAAAGAGTCTCGTAATCTCCACTAGTACATACGTCATGTGCATTAAAAGACGTATATGTTAAGATCTTTTTTTATTTCTACAACTCTCCTTCTCGCGTTCGCCAAATATCAAGCGTACACCTATCTCACTTTAGGTTCTAAAAGTGTACACTAGTTTGACCACAGAAAACGTCTAGAGTTTCATTCTTTGTACAATATTAAGGGCGCATTACATTACACGCGACGTTTAAATAGGTTCGAAAGAAAAGGTAAAATCTATTGGAAATTTAATAAGATGCATCATTAAAAACATGAATAAAACAAAACCTTGCAGATAAGCTCGATACGAAATGTAATTGTATTGTAATGAATGTATGGACACACATATAATTAAACCTCGTTCGAGATTTAACTCTATCGCACCGCATACAACGTCGTGCAATTGCAGACAAGTCTGCAATGATGTTATCGTCAAAAATAAAAGTGCTTCCGCATGATGCCTTCGAATTTATTTCTCAGCCTCCTAGGAGTTGAATTACACCGCATGGAGGAGATCGGCCGTCGTAAACGGACGGACGTGAAATAGAGCGAACCACCAGTCGTACATCCGAAACGCTCTTACCACGCTAGAAACTCTACCTACTTCACGCTGAACAAAGAGATATACGTGATGCACGAATGTATCCACCGCCTACGATCGATAACGTGATGCACGAGATTTTTGTCTCTTTTCAAAATGTAGGAGGTCCGAAGTGAGAGTAAATAAACGTCGCTCAACTAAAAGATCCTTTTCTGGCGAACAAATATAAAAATTTCAAACTATTTTAATATTTCATTGTAATTTATATTTATCTATTATTTATATCATGCCTCTTTTTCGCTGCAGCTTATATTTATTTATAATTGTATTTTTTTCTTAATAGAAAGATAAATGATCTACTTGCGGTTTGCGATCAACGAGAGGTTCTTACTTATGTCACTGTTAAAGAGAAAGTTACATATTCATAACATACATATTCATTGTTACACGCGTTTGTTTGTGAGGAAAATGTAATTGGACGTAACGGTAGAGAAGTCTCTAATAAAATAAAAAAATCTCTATACCTCGTTAGTGCAGCCTAAAATACTTTGCGTATTCTAATTCTTTCACCTCGCTCCGATCTACATATCTTCCTCCCCCCTCTCTCTCTCGGGCGTTATCCAGAAATTATCTCGTTTAGGCATGCAGGTTGGCAACTACGTCGGCACATATGGTCTAATAATTTTCGTGCCTCCAGGCTGCGAGTTCCACTCTTCGTGGGGAAACGTTGCCCTGACCAATTCTCGGCGCCGAGGTCCGTCGATTGAAATCGGCATTCGCTCCAACAACCGATGGCTCTTCCTCGACTATGGGCTCTCGATGACGTAACGGTCACTGACCCCCTCCCACCTCTAGCGAGTCCTCTTCTTCCCGTCCCATCCCATCCCCTCGTCGCGATGCTTCTACTCTCCCACCATGCCGTTGTCATCTATTCTTTCTCCCTCTGACGGATGATGCGCGCGCGATACGGTGTTCGTTATACGCATGCATAGGTCAACGCGAAGAAGAGAGCGAGTGTGTGTACGTATGTATGTATGTGTGTATGTGTGTGAGTGCCAGTCGTCGCATGCACGCACGTATGCACCAACGCATGCGACGAATACAACATACAACGCACACGGCACGTATGCTGCGTATGTACACGCCGTCGCCGTCGTCGTCGTCGCCGTCGTCGTCGTCGTCGTCATCGTCGTCAACGAAGACTATGGACGTTTCATTTTACGACGAATCATTAAGAGTTTCGGATACCTCGACTCCACTATGTATAGCATGGCTTGTACAAATCAAACGAATGCTCTTGTTGCTAATTGGCACTTTTTCTATTCATCACTGACGAAACGCATCGATGACACGCAATATGCTTCATTGTATCTACAGCGCCCAAGATTGCCGAGAACGTTCTGACGTTTACCGATTTGTGATAGATACGTAACGAGTTAACGAGTTAAATAAATAAATATTTATTAAAATTGAAAAAACGCACCAACAATGTGATAAGTCTCAAATAAATGAATTTATGCATACATATAACTGCGTCACTGTTTCTGAAATGTGACTTTAGATTTAAGAATTGTAGACAATGCAAAGTATTGTAAAGTTTCAATACAACTTGAATTTCTTAGTACCTTACGAAAAACTTATTCAAATAAATAGTGTAATAAATGAGTCAAAATAATAGAACACGAAATGACGACCTTTGAACATAAAGATTTCTGTAAATTTTCCTTCCTATCATTTATATAACATTACAACATGTACAATTATTTTGCACTTTTCGTATTCAAAGCGAATGCTTTTAAGGAAATTCGAAACATCAAATAAATGCCTCTATGTTGAACAATAACTTTACTATATTACTTAACAATATATGCAATAATTTGATATTAATCTTATCTATATTATAATTCAACGATTATCTCGTGGATATCAGGGTGACGAAGAAATTCCAGGTACATTTGATGAAACGCAAAGTTGACGAGTAAAGTGCAGATTTCAATAATGGCGCAAAAATAGGGAACATCGGTGTAGGAAGGAAAAAGAAAGGATAGCTCGTCGAGCGTGTATCGCGATGCGTGTGCATCTTGCTCATAAATAGGAAGAGAAAGGGGTGGGGAGGGGAGAGGAGGGAGGGGAGAGGTAAAGGAGGGAGGCAAGCGTTAGAATCGATAACTCATGTACACGCTACATAGTACGTAACTCGTACGAAACACGCATGAAAGAGTGTATGGCGATGGAGGACCAAACGTAAATTGATGACTTCACGTTATCAATGACGCGCTAAATACTGATAGACCGAAGAACGTACGCGCGCAATATGGTTTCCGCAAATATCATCTCTGAGCGAATTTCTAAACGGCAATTTTCCATTTCCCGTAATACGACGAACGAGCATTAATAGCAGTGCCGAGTTTTGAACACGCGACCGATCGATTCCGTCGATTTTTTCCCTTCATTTCTTAATAGCGCGACCTGTCCTGGATACATACCTATGACCAGCTATGTTGCAAAGAAACTCGCGAGAAACGACTCGATTCGACCTATTTTACGCGGTCCTATTCGTTGCACGATCGAATTAACGTCGAAAGAAAGGGATCGTTGCCGAGATCATCTTGGTAACCGTGATATTTCTAGAATTCCTATATATCGTATATATATATATACATATGTATATTCTCGTAATAACAATACATACGAAATGTATGTACACGAACCTGTTAAAAAACGCGCCAGAAATAAAAATCTCTGCTGCCGTCGCGTCGGTCTGCATCGATTTGACCCGCACTCGCATTCTGAGATCAACATTACAAAGACGACTGCCATGAAGAATACGTAAACACAACTTCTCATGAAGAGCTCCACGAAATTCCCACTCCTCAATGCGAGAGTCTGCAGCATCAGGGAACGAAGGAAAAAAAAAAAAGAGACAAAGAAAAAAAGAGAACGCGTCGGCCGCGCGTCGGCCTTGAGTCTCTTCCATCAACCCTGCCTTCTTTTCTCGCCTTTCTTTCCTCCCAGTACACATAAATATTTATCATTCGCGATCGCAATCAACAACGACAATAGTAAATATTTCTTTCGACGTTCTCCGTGCTTTGCGACCGCCCACGGATTTGCGAACCTCTTTTCACGGAACGTAAACGAGACGATTATCTAATTATTATAACGCTTCGTCACCAGCCAAGCACTCGCTTTTCAAAGATACTACAATAGCTTTAACAGAGTCATCCCCAAAATATTTCAAATGAGGTGTATCGTCAAACGTGCCAGTGTCACACCTGTCACATTATACTTCTCGTTATATTCGTTAAAGTCGATATTATCTTAGTAAAAATTCAATGAAATTGATAATGACTTTTCAAAGTTCTATATTAAATTCCTTGCGATAACTAAGTTTCAACTTATATTTCCGTCAAAGGTTCACTTTTAATCTTCGATTTACAAAATAATTCTGTAATTGAATTTTGTCTCAACTTGTGTTAAGAAGTCGATTTCAAATTCGCTAAAAGAAAACATTCCTCGCTAATTTTCTGTATATTTTGCTTTTGAAATGTATAGGTGCGACTCTCTCTTTATCAGCCTCTTTTAATTTATCACCTAATTTAATTTAATTCACTAGTGCCTTCGTGAAACTCGTGATTAATACTTTAGAGTTCACGCAAGACGAGACTTTGTAAAGTTTAAACATTTTCAGGGATCACATAATTTTTAATGCTTCTAACCATTCTTTTTCGGTCTTATCTCATTTATCTCTCGCTAAAAAAGAATGTAGAAGATTGATCAACTTGCATACTGATGTCCCATTTAAACATACATATTTCGCACGTGCATATTTTACGATAAAGCTTCTTTTTTTCAGGACATTGTTCACCATTTATTTACGAGACATCGAGTCGTATAGTAGTACGCGAACGTCATAAATGTACGCTGCGTAATTTAAGAGCAAACTATATGCGAGAGAGAGAGAGAGAGAGAGAGAGAGATCAAGTTTTAAGTATCATTATTCCATAAATATTTTGAAAAAAATAAATTTAAAGAATAGTTACTTGAAACAAAGGATTATTCTTTGTAACAAAGAACGAATAATCTGTACATCTCAAACTACAGATATGTACAGTTATCATCCAATTAAATTTAACAATACGTCATTCCGATAAGAATTTCATCAAAATTTAACTCCGATCAAAGGCTACCAATTTTAGAAAGTTTCGCCCGATATCTTATCTTATATACATATAAGAAAAGAAATGACACTTTAATGTCAATAATTTATTAGACTTACGAATTTATCGGTATAGGGACAGGAGTAGAATCCAGCTGGTACGCTTAAGAATTGGATTACACTGCGTACGCGTGCCACACGCACAAATGTATCGAATGTCAGCGAAGTACTCGCGCCAGCGTGTGTACACGCGTACACGCGTACACGCATCGAGGAGGCGCATCACATCGCGTTATCAGCATCCTTTATCCTTGTCTTCGAATACATTTCCAGTTCCCCGTTCCGATATCCCTCCCGCGAACCACGTTGTTTTCCTTCGCCAGACGGTCTGATTCATAATCTATGTTCATGCATCGCCTCTCGCTGCCCGCACAGCCTGCAGCCTGCAGTCGGGTTACCCAAGTATGTACATGTGTTGATGAACCTAACATCACCGTTTTCCCGCGTGGCGGGAGTTCTCCCACGTTGAGTCTGAGTCTGATTCCGATTGCGAGTCCGAAACTTGACCGTTAAACGTTCGACCGTGAAGTAGAAGGGCGCACGTTGTCTCGCGACGTTAGATTAGACCGCATTCGAGTAATCGAAACCCAAAGTTGTTGGAGGATGGGTTGATGGATAACGTCTACCATGGAGATGATAAGCGCATGCTTCGAATAGGATTGCATCTGTACGAAAAGGATTGTTAATTGTAAAGTAGAGATAAAGTCGTGGGAGAAAATTGAGAAATATGTGCCTAGGGGGAGATAAGTAGTCATAAAAGGATGCGAAGGGAAGAAGAAAGAGGTGAGATAAATGCGAGCTGCGATATAGTTTCATGGTTGCGGCTTGTAAATATTATGAACGCAGATATAGACTCGGCTATATTAGAAAAAAAGTACAGTATCCCGAATCGACCTTTTCGCGCGTCTACGGTAAATAATAAAAAACGATAGTGCGTGTGATCGCGTGCGCAGCTTAGTCACGTGATAGGAAACGCGGACAAATTGCTGGATTAGGATTTTCGGAGCGAAGTTGTGTAAATTGTGTTTGTTTTCTGTTCCTGTATCAGACTGTTCTACAACTCTCTTTCTCGCTTTCGACGAATATCAAACGTATATCTATCTCACTTTACGTTAGCGTGCACCCAAACAGTACACGCTTACTAGTTGCAGCCAGTAGAAAACAGACCTGTGGACAAGCACAATTCCGTAAGAAAAAAAAAATGCGAATAACCTGCGTAGACTTACATGAACCGCAAATATGGGTAACTGAAACGATCGTTTGGATAACCTAGTGGATAACTTGGGTAGCCTGAGAAATCCGAGCCCTGATTATTGGTACACACGAAATAATTGTGTCCATAGTAATTAGGGTGATCAGGCGAATATTGGTAATCAGCAAAATCTTGATTTTCAAAAGGAATCCTGAACGTCGGATTTCTTCTCCAGCGCATTTCACATTATGTCCTTATTGTGTATTTTAAAATGTGCACTATCACAACACAAGCACAGGTAGCACGATATTTTGATGACGCGAAACGACTGTTGATGCTTCCTGACGAAGAAGCTTACTTGTTACAGTGTAACATTTAAGGTTAGAAACGAGGTAGCAGTAGTGACGTGGTGCGGGTTACCGCGGAAATACATTGAATTGAACATTCCAAACTGGTTACTGTTTTTCTCGCTGAAGAAAGAGCGGGACGAAAAGGTAATTGACCTCACAAATGCACATAAAAAATTTGGCATTGGCTAGATAGAAATTAATAGAATGTCCCCAAATAAATATTCCACAGGAAAAAGAAAACACTGAATCATCGTCACTTAGATACTAATTATTACTCTATTGTAAAAAAAACATCTCTGATATATTCGCACTTTCATTTTTCTGTAATAACGTGTATCATAAAAAAGTTGTTATATAATTTCCGACGGATCGATTTCTCTCTACATCTAAATCTACAATTAAATACAATTAATTTTAAAGAACGTTTGCGTACAATATTTATAATTGAAACAATTTATCTGTATAAAATTAAAATATAAATTAAAAAGGATTGACTTGCACTAAGAAAAAAGGTCTGGTTGGATTTTAAATAATAATTCTGGTGGGCGAATCAGATTCTTTTGGTTAAGTCTATTTAAATCTATTAGAATTCTTATTTTCATCAGAATAATTATATCTTAACTAGAATTCTAGTAGATTTTACCAGAATCCCGATTATCTCAACTAGAAGTCCAATAAATTTGATCAGAAATTTTTTTCTATAAGATTAAAATAAAAATGGAAAATAATTTATCTTACACGTAATTTTAAACAGAATTAAAAAAAACATCCCAACTAAAACTTAACGAAACCTTCCCATTGGAAGGTCAACTTCGCAAGATCAATCTTGATTCGTCACTGATTACACATCTGCACAATATGTCTCGTCTCTCCATTCGAGTCTCACGAATTTCGAGGTCGTATCAGTGATGCATATTTGGGTCCAGCGGTCCAGGCACGCCGCGTTCGGCTCGACTCGGCTCGACTCGGCTCGACTCGGCTCAGCCGACAGTGAGATTCTCGTTGCGTCGAAAGCTGCGTTATACGAGAAGGACGGACGCAGTATCTCGTTGGACCCAAATATGCATCACTGAGTCGTACATATCTCGCAAACCGCCGCAAGTCATGCCTCTTTTTTTTTTCGAATATACAATCGAATCGGAACCCAGAGAGTCGAAAAAACATGTCGATATTTTAACGAAGTTAAAAAAGAGCGTAAAAAAGAGCTCGTGTTTCATGCGAAGGAGAAAGGATTCTTCGCGTAAGAAATTTAATTAATATTATAATATGAAATTTTCAATCGGATACTCGTAAATGCTAAATCACGCTTGTAAATGTGGATGGATGGAACGATGGATCGTTTGAGAAAAAAATTTCCTGCGAGTTCTCTTCGTTCCTTCGGAAAAATGCTACATGCAAAATGGATTCGATTCGAAATTTCGCGCTTCCTTTATACACGTCGCAGATTTTAAGAGATTTTTCCTCCGCGATCCGTGGAGGAAGAGGCAGGTAAACGTGGGCGAAGTACGAATGCATCTGCATGATGACTAACAGATGGAACGTAGTTTCGAAGACTTTGTACTTTTGAGGCAGCTGCATCAAGTTTACAACCGACACCTCGAGTTCATAGACTGGATGGATAAATTTAGCTTATGAGAAAAGATATATGCGCGTTAAAAAATTTTTATGTCAACTCTGACACTGAATGATATATCGTAGTATCATTTTGCGTGCGTCGATATAAAACAAAACATATACGACGATATAATCTTTTCTTGTTCAAATTAAAAAGTTATCGAGAGTAGTACATTTTGAAGAACCTACGTAGTGATTTAATGTAAATATTATTTCACTGAAATATACGATAATTGTTTACGGAAAAATCTGTGAATCCGAGTTAACATATATTTTTGTTATAAATAATTGATACGGCGATGATTGAACATCCTGTGTACCGAGAAAGATACGTTAATCATATAATGCATCTTTATGTAATACGAATATTTTGTCGACGCATCGCTCAGAATTTTTATCTAATCATTACCTCTAATTAATATGATTCATTCAGATACAAGGATTGGATTTTTTATCGTAAAACAAATCTTAATTGTTTTAAACTTAATTGTAAAAAAACAAGTTCGAAAGCGTTATAAAATAGGACAATCGTAAAATTATCTCTTACACTTTCTTACACAATAATAATTTTTTGATAAATATTCTTGATAAACTTTACTAAGACAATTATTTTTAATTAACAAATGTAAGCGTGCTGTATGAACCCTTTAATTTCTGGCTTATAATTCTCGGCTTATAAACTCGGTCTCAACACTCCCATTAAAGTCGATAATACTGTATATTTGCGCACGCGTTATAATAAAAGCGAGAGTATTTGTCTCTCGCGAACTCTGTGTTTTACTTGAGAGAAATAAATAAACCGCTTCTATATCTAATTTTGCAGCCTTCGTCCCTTCGAACTTGGCGATCCCATATTGTATACACTCGTGAATTCCCCGTCGTGCATTCTTCGCAATGTAATAGGCTTAAAATACGATGCAAATGGAGCCAAGAGGCTCGCGGTTCGTACATAAAGTATATTCTAAGCCGCGCGACACTTATATAACCACAGTTAGAACTTCCGCGCGCAGATTGCGTTGTCTCAAGCAAAAATATCTCACCTTTCCCAGTAGTCTGTCTACAGTTATATTATAAATACGATAAAATACACTCTAATGTAGATTGTCTTGATAAATAATTGTCTCGATAAACGTAAGTAAAAAGGTTGATGAAATTCAGCCACAATCCCGTCGAGAAACGTCACATTTTCTAATGAACGATCGCGCGTTTCGAATAAAACTGATCTGAATAATGCCGATAAGAATTAGCTTATAGAAACGTATACCCTACGTTTATTTATATAAATATGTACAATTTTTCTTTTTAAATAAATAATACGTATTTAAAACCGCGTGTGCTGCTATGTATCACTGTGTGTTAACTGAGTCATCGAATAAATGCTGTCACTTTCAAGCACATTGACGAAATATTTTATTGATTACTCCGCAGAAATGACTGCTTCCGCAGCCGTCGTAAAAACTTATTTACAAGAAATGTAAATGCGTTATTTATCATCGAACAGACTATTACGTGCAAACGTTTGCTGTCCCCAATTAACATTTTTTTCTTCTTTTTATTCAGAGACATGATCTAGCATCACCATGTCAACTACAAATGCTAATATACACAGTGATACCGGGACATATATACGTAGAAGCATATGCTATGTACCCAGGGGGGAAAAAAAAAAGACTATAGTCGCATCACGTTGCAACATTCTCTTATTTTCAAAGCATCCGTTCGCCATCGTGCGTCTTTGTACGGTACAAGACACAGTATAGGAAGGTCGTAATGATCTCATATCTTTATTCATAAACATCCCACAGGTATAACGAGCAACGAGGACAAAAGTATCGCGCGTATTTCTGATATCATTTCAGTATACTAGGCGCTACATTGTTAAAAAGTATTGTTTTCACAGAATTTGTATAGAACTATGAATTTCATCATTTCAAAAAGTCTTGATATTGAAGGGACAAAAATATATGACATTTCACGTCAATTTGATCATTAAAGAGCACTTTTCGATTTAATTCCAACTTATTGTTAATAAATTTATAAAGAGACCATAGAAATAACTTCGATCAAGTCGTAAGCTTATATAAGAAGAAACTTAAGTTAAAGCTGAAGCTTATATGAGTAAAAACTTATATATCCGTTGCAATAATATTTCCTCCTGGTTATGAAGTAATATTACGAGTCCAATAGTTTCGCAAAACAATATCTGAACGTTTTAAAGCGAAATTTTCCAATAAGAATAAAAATTTTATGTATCAGTACGTATAAATAAAATGTCTCCATTCTGAAACTATTTCAGTAGAAAGTACAGTTATTTTAAAATGCATGCAACCAGGTAATTCCGCATCGTTTTAGGATTAGCCAATTCTAAACATTAAAGCAATCGTTATTGCTTCACGTAGCCGCGTCTGTAAAAATCTTTTGAAATCTGTCACTTACTAAAGTTCTGTCTGCAAGACAGGACAATCGAGATTATTGAGATGCTTCTGAATAATTGGCGCAATCGATTTTTACTACTACGTATCAAAATAAAACACATCAGCGTTTGCGAAACGTGTCTTTATTATTATTGTATCATGATTTTGAATTTTATGATTATTCTATTATTATTATTTCACAAAACTTTTTATTCTTATCCTTAATTCACAAAATCACAATTAACATATACATACAATTATTCTTCTCGAATAAAAAAAAAATATGAATTGATCTTTGGATATTCCGGCGTCGTTTCAAGATTTTGTATAATCGTTGATTTTTCTAGATAATAATAGAGCTAATAATCTCCGAGTACAAAAAGGCGCAATTGAGACCGTGATAACGTTTGCTTCGCGATAACTAGAGCGATTACTACGTGACGTCGATTTTTACGTCTGTCGCTACTTATCTTAATAGAGTCTACACTTCCGCAATCAAAGAGAAGCCAGGGAAACATTTTTAAATCTCGTATCGTAACTACGATGGCAACGTTACTCAAGAAATCGATGAATGCATTCTATAAAAAAATGTATAAAATGTGTTTGTTGTTCTCAATAAATCTCGGTGGATTCAGCATATTCAGGTAAAACCTCGCACGAATCGGACATTCCCTGAGATGCGAGGCTAGTTTTTACAGCAGGTATACTGCAGGCAGATCCAAATCCGAGTTGGATTTGTGAAAAGCGTTATTGTGTATTTTCGAATTTTGTTCTCAAAGACCAGAACTCTACCCACCCAAACACAGACCATCTCACACGGATATCTTACTACTATCTCTACAAGTTCTTTCACGCGCCCCCCCCCCTCCATTTTCCTCTTCTCTCATTCTACACGCACGTTCCTGACCATCACTGTGGATATCGGACTTTCTTTCTTAAAAAAATACAAATTCGCCGCGTATGATTCATGTGTGAACGACAATTAACACTTCGCTTTCGGAAATTCGATGGAAACAACAGAGATTTATACAACATTCTTGATACATTTCTAAAAGATTCCCTTTTAAAAAATTGAATAAAAACAGAAGAGAGAATATTATATAAAACATAATATTATGTAAATGAAATAATTTGTTTTTGATATGATAAAATTATAGTGCTAAAAAAGAGAAAATGAGAACTGTGATTTTAGGCGCACAGCTGCTATTCGTAGTAATCGTATTACCGAAAGAACAAAAACACTCGAGAGACCTTTCGGTCCACTTCTTTAATGGCTTCGAAAATATTTACCAGATAATTTTTATCGGATGATATCTTTCACCGTTTCTGCCGCATTAGTGAAATATTTTACACGTTCAAAGGTTTAAAGGTTTAAAAGGTTTCGAGATCGACGACTTCAGAGTGCAGGTTTATGTGGATAAGAGAAGAAAAACGAGACTTACCTATGCAGCTGTACGGGAGTGGATCTCGCAGGTACGTGCTGGTTATGCGAGGTCGGTGGTTGAGGCTGACCTCTGCCGGGGTTCGACGTCGCGAGCGAGTGGCCGTGGGAGCCATGGGGGTGACCGTGGGGGTGGGAGTGTGGGTGAGGAGGAAGGGCGTGCGGGTGTGGATGATGATGGTGATGCAGATCTCCCCCCACTGGGCCCACAGGGCCCACCGGACCCCCCACCCCCAGTCCACTCACTACCTGAACTTGCTTGCCCACTGTCTCCATCACCCCTAGCGCATTGTGAACTGAAACAGATATATAGAGATCATTCTGTAGAAATAAAATACTTCCATCTTGCAGGTTTTTTCAATGATCGAAACGTGACGTGATAAGGAGAAATATTTGTCAAATTTAAAAGTAAAATAAAAATAAGAATTCAGAAAACAAAATTACGTAAAATTAAAATTGCACAACGTCACGTGTATGTTTCCCGATACGGCGACATTTCGATCGTCACTCGGGAAAAAATAAACAGGAGAAAAAGACATTTCGAAGAAATTTCGTGCAGGTGTTGCAAATTTCGAAAATTGATTTAAATCAGCTCAATCGTAACGGAGTTGCCTTTAGAGTCAGTCTATCGGTAGTAGACGATTATGATCCCTGTGACCATTAATAGCGGATCAATTATGGCGATACACACACACGTCATTCGATATCGCTCAATTATCATCGACGTAGTTTTTCATATGTCCACTTAGTGTTGAATAGATTGAATGCATCAATAGCGACCAGTCATGACATTGCGGAAACGTACGCGGTCTGTTTATCGTGCCTTTCCTTTCGCAATGGCGAGGTATATCAATCGCAGGTAGAAATTAAAAGCAACACGAATGCGAGAAACGCGCATCGTGCAGTATGCAATTACAGTTACATTGAAAACGGGAAGTAGATCGAATTTCTTGCCGATTCACCTCGAGTCTTTGTAACGGCACAAAATACGCTTCTATCAACTCTTTACAAGAAGAATTAAGGATAATTTAGATGAGACAATCGATTACAACAAAGTTACATTACGATATCTGTAAAAGAACCTAATTCTTTTTTCAAAATCAAAACAAAAACTATGATCAAAATTATGATCGCTACAAATTACGTCGCTGTGTGCAATTAAAAGTTTGACGGAATTAATTTAAATTTAACTAACATACACAACCTCGGACTCTCTTCAGTTCTTAAAATTCTCAAACAGTTCAGCTTGAAGCGCTTTTGCAAGTACCGAGATATCCTGTATAATGTATATGTCAGCATGAATTGCACATTTATAGAAATTCTTTACTTCTCACATGGCTGGCATAAATGAACTTAGAGGCACACGGTAATACATATATTCATGTCGGATGGCTGGAGAGATGGTGGACGAATAAGTGCTGCATACGGATATGGCAAAATAAAATACGAATGTGTACAGGTTCCGCGCAATGCATAAATTTATACGTGGCTACATGTCTCCGTCAAAATATATCGAAAAATATTCTGTAACGTAAGACAGTGCTTCTCAAATTCTTGCAAAACGCGTATCTTCAAAGAAATTTCTCTGTCGTCAACTAAATTTAAATTTGCAAATTTAATAACTAAAATCTTTCCGACAATAGAATTTATCAATAATACACTAATTTATTTTCATGAATATTTTATATAAACAAAAGTATGTAGTACGAATTTATAGACATGCTAGAAACAGATTATCTAGACAAAGCTAAATATTTTAAACCATTCAAAGAAGAAAAAGAAGGTCTATACATTGATCGTAGCAATATTGTTTAATGATTTATTGTTGATTTATTATGATTACACACATATGTATTTTGAAATTTCTTCATTAGAATTAAAGTGCTGTATCGTTTGAGAAATAAAAATGGAACGTGTTTAATTTTCAAACTATCACATTTTGTGAAATATAAATATAAATAACTGAATTAAAAGAAAAATGTTAATATTCTAATAATTTCAAATGGAATTTTTTAGAAATATATGAGACAGAAGAGATACAAAAAGAAAATATCAAACATATTATTGGTTCAGTTTACAGAGAATTTTAAGTTGTAGTTAAGACAGATTACATACAGATTATACTAAATCACGTTTAAAAATACGGCAAATTTAGTGACAGTTTACTATATGAATCATAAGTTATTTTAATATAAACAGTAGTATATTTTTAATCTGTGATCTAATAAAAATAAATGGAAATGTATTATATAAAATAAAAAATTCAATGATAAAAATTCAATTTTTTATAATAATGTAGGTACATGTATTTAAGATTATTTACGTAGAGTTACATTGTGATACACAAACTAATTGTACAGTAAATAAACAAAATATTTGTTCTATATCTTTGTAACTAATCAGTGAATCGTAATGAAACTTTGTATAAATTATTTTGAATATTTTTAGTACTTATGAAAGAAAAATGTAAATTTTTAATCATTTCTTAAATTGTCATTTTTAACAATAAAAATAATAACAAATAAAATAATTACAAAAATGTGTCGTTAAACAAAAATATAATCTTATTCACATTACTTTTATATTTTATATTTATATAATTTATTTGAAGTGTAAATATTAAACACACTTCGAAATTTAATTTTCTTTGCAGGGACTGTACGTCTAATACATCCTTAAAATACACAAATTGCGGTTTCGCTTACAGATAAAAATATAATTTATATTAATTATGCACACAGACATATTGGCATATTTTTTTGCATGTAAATAATGATACAAAATATATTTCGTGCTATTAATGAAGGCTCATGCTGAAATATAATTTACTTAGTTCATTTTTAGACAAATATTAAGATATTACATAATGTGATAAAATAAAAGAAAATAAATTGTTCAAAACATACAAAATTGAAAATTAATTGAATATTAACATAAAAAAAAATGCTAGATTAGCAACAATATCTATTAATTTTATATTCTTCATTCAAAATATCAAATAACATTTTAACAGCTAAAATATAAAAAATAATTCAAATAATTTATGAAAAAATAGATATATATCTCACGTACATATATATGCCATCCATTTGGTTTATTGATTTATTAAAATAATACAAAATGATATTTCTACATTAATGCATTGTTTTAATTTAAAAAGTCTCTCTCTCTCTCTCTCTCTCTCTCTCTCCCTCTCCCTCCCTCCTTTAATTTGACGACGATGGTAATTTCAAATCCAAAACAGGTATCGACATGCAATTAAGATTAATGAGAGTACGAGGAAAGAATACAGTACCGGCATCATTCTATAGAAAGCGGTATAGAGTCATGGACTTTGTAACGTTATAGACCGTTGATGGTGTGCCGTCTGCATATTCTACACCAGACAGCAAGCCGTCGTCACGCGAGCCCACCGCGCTGCAATTCCGTAAAGAAAGGAAAAGTTCAGGACGCGCGATGTGCAATAGACGTCGGCGCTCGCTCACAGGCGCATTATAACGGCACTAATAGTAATCGATGTTGCGAGCGGAGCGACCAGAGAGAGAAATGAGAGAGAGAATCGCGAAAATGAATCGAGAGCAAATCAAATTCACGAATGACACAAGTTTCGCGCGGAATGGGAGCGGATGGGAGCGGACGGGAGCGGACGGGGGCAATCGATGTAAACGTATAGTGCGAATCGAACAACGTTGGAACAAGCTAAACCCATCACTGTACAAGTGAAATTACGAGGGAAATGTGTTCAATCGGTTGAAAATGTATTTAATCACTTCATCATCGAGAGCTCGAAATTTACCACCGTTGCCTTCGATGTGCAATTTCACACGCCGAGAATTTTATTTATAATTTATTATTCGTTACATGCACCGGGATCTATTGAAAAAGATTCATCATTTTCAATTTCCGCATAACGTGAAAATGCCACCCCGTAATACATACTTTTCTCTTATTTCTTGCATTTCGTACTGAAATACTTTGGATTTTTGCAATGTATCATACTCCTTTTTGAGAAATATTCTATTCAATTATTATTGATATTTATATCAAAATTCTGAAAATAAAATGCTCACCTTGGAAAAGAAATGATTTTTAAATGTTAATTGTGTATATCAAATAATTAAATATTATAAAGGATAACAGTAATAAAAGTTGAAGAAAAATAACCGTCTCTGAATTTGAGATCTCATTAACAGTAAACGAGTCAGATACTACTGGGTGTCGGTGACAAGCAATCTCTCTCTCTCTCTCTCTCTCTCTCTCTCTCTCCGGGAGATGCGGGGTGCATTACGTCACGTCCACCGGCTATCAGAACGCTTGCACGCAGTAAAAGGGAGAACAGGGGGATCTTATAAGCCTGGCGAGTACGTGCACCTGCTTTGTACGCTAAACTAAAAATGACGTTCGGACGACGGTAGCGCAGGGCAACCGGCTATTAAAGCGGAACTACTCGGCAAAGGCGAATCTTCCTGCTCGAAACGAAGTCGACGACACGCGTATTTCTGTCGCGCGTCGTAAACGCCGTCGTCTTTATCTTTCAATCAACGCACATATACTTTTCATATTTCTGACCTGGGGGCCGCCTTATTCTCGAAAAATATCGCGTATTCGGAAAATACTCGGAAAATCTGTAATAAATGTAACTTATACATATACATACCACAGCATTTTCGTAAGCGATATTTTTCGGAAATACACCCGCTGGCCGTGTCTCGAACGGTAAAGTGCGTACGTATTGGTCGGTGAAATTACAGAATTTGCCTTTGAATCCACGTCCGAAATTAAAACTCGCGGTTCATTCTCTGCCCGGTGGACAATTGTTCGGACAGAACGTAATTCACGTTGGAAGAATTTTCGTGTAACGAATGCGTCGACAAGAGAATCTTTTCCGCCTTCGTTCCATATATCCCTTTTCGCTTTCTCTTTCCCTCCACTCCCTCCCCCCTCCCTCTCTCTGTCTCTTTCTCTCTCCGTTCCCCAGTCCCTTCGTTCGTTTCCATTCTTTTCCCTCCGTATATCGTCCCTTTCTAGCTCGTCGCTTCCCACTCTCGACGTCTCCGTCTCTTCGGTCGTCGCGTCGGCCGTTTTGTACTGGAACGCACGCAGGATCGATATCTCAGAGTCCCATATAAAATGTCTATAAAAGCGAAGTGGAAATATGCGCGAAGGAGACGACCGTGACAAACGCGCGGAAATGGGGAAAAAATAAATTAATTAAGGGCGACGCCGCTGTGCGTATCGGCGCTGGGCGTTAGACGTTAGACGTCAGCACGAGACCTATATCCGGTGTAGAGAGCCTCGTTGAAGAGAAAGCTACGGAACTTGGGAAGGAAAGAGCTCTCCGTGAGCTTGCCGTGGCAAAACCATCGCCGCTATACGCTAGATATATCCCGTGCGAAAGCGAGTCAATTTTGTCATCGTAACCGATCGCTCAATATTACGACAGAACTCGTTTCTTATTGAATAACAAGACGTCCAAGTTGAAATATCAAATCTAAAATTAGGATTCGGATTCCAATCGAATTCGAAAGAATTTCCAATCGGCGTGTGTTTTAGTTTCGTAAAAATTTTTTTTTTTTTTTTACAAAACTAAACGGAAAGAACGAATTTTGCTCAAGTATCCAGAAAATTTAGCTAAAATACAGATCTGATAATAATTTTGTTGGACTATCAAAATAATTAAACGTAGGAATCTCGAGCATGATGAGGAACGCTGCGAAAACTTTTGACATTCTTGCAACCAGTTTAAACGTCCTAATTATTTAGATGGTTGAACAAAATTATTTTCAGATCTGTATCTAGCTAAACTTTTAGATACTTCAGCAAAACCATTTCTTTCCGGGTATAATCTAAAATGTCCGAAAGTTTATCTGTGATTTATAGAGACATTAAATTAAATTTAATTAAAAATTACTATCGTTACACACACACACACACAACGCATCATTAATCGTCCGTGTTGCATTAATTAAGATACGAAACGCGAATGTGTTATGTGACAACATTCATTTCTCAGTCTCGACCGAGTATAAGATTCGTAATCATCATATTCTCCAATGTAGACCTTCGGTTAACGCGACTCGCCACTCGAGCCTCTAGAAATTGTTGTCGAGAGTTTATAACGCGTTTTACTATTCTAAAAATTACCGCCCAGCGGCGGGCGGACATGTGCCCTTCATTATATACCTCGATATACCTCGACCCTTCCCTCGCTCTCCAACTTTCTCTAAAACCGTCTTGCCAGTCGGCGTCGGCGTCGGCGTCTGCGTCTCGTCTAACTGCACAAAGAAAGAAAGACAGAGAGGGAGGAGAGGGAGGAGAGGGAGAGGGAGAGGGAAAGAAAGAGACGCGAACCGTGCAGCTCGCACGGGCGGCCATCTTTCCTCACGCTTGGAAAAGAAGAACGACGGACTCGCCTGACGGAGTAACCAGCAGCGTGGAGTTTACGCACACCAACGCTAATACACAGCGCGTAACGCAACGCTCAACGCACACAGGCAGACTGACAAGCCGTTATACGTTATACCTGGAGAGGATCAAACATCAAACGTACGTCCGAATCAAACGCGCGCGCGGCCAAAACTTGAAAATCCGGGCCATACGCTCGCAAGAAATTCAATCCTCGCGAAAAATAATCTAGTTGAAACAATGAACGAATCTCTCAGGAAAATCTGATTACGTCAATTACAATTCTGGCTGCCTCGATTTATTAAAATTCTAGTAAATCTAGCTAGTTCCTGATTCGCTCATTTTCAACTAACACTTCAATTGATCTCACCAGCCCTTTCCTCTTTGCAATTTGCGCCTTCAATTTTTTTTCGAAAGAAACCTCGTAGAGATTATTAAATTAAATATCGTTACAAAATATATTAGCGTGATGCTCGTTAAATCTCTCTGTAATTTAGCGGAGATATTTCGTATTCCGTCGTGATGCTCGTCATAACTCGAAACATTGAGAAATATTGCTTGCGGTAATTATAGCGGCGTATTAACGTGGCTTTCCGGAGTAATCGGAAAGTATGATGTCCCATTAACCTGACACCGCCTTTCCGGTCATTCTAGGCTACGTACTTTAATAAGCAAGACAGATACCGGGCAAGGCAAATACGAAATGCCGCTGGAAGAAGAATGACGTTATTAAATGACGGCGCGTCTCGCCGGTCTCGTCGAACCTCGCGAATACATTCAGCCTTGGACATTTTCATACGCTAGACCGAACGCGCCCGCGAGCTGCAACTAAATTACGGTAATTGCAAACTTTCTCGTTGACGCGTACGCGTATTCGACGTACGCACGCACGCACGCACGCACGCACGCACGCACGCACGCACGCACGCACGCACGGCGCGGCGTTGCGGTAATGAATGCCACAACAGACCGATGGTCCTCAAGAAACGCAGGTGTCGCCATCAACGGTTAATTTTGACGCCTCCCGCGTTTGTGTTTATATTTGTGAGATTAGAAAACGAGAGAAGAGCAGGTTCAGCATCTTCATTTCTGATGAAAAGACAAGTTTGAGCCGTGACCAGGCGATTCAGATTTACTTAATACCGTAAGAATTCGACAATGACGCGTAAGCGACATATTTGCAACTATAATTTTCTCTAACGTAGTTGCGATGGCAACGAGCATAAACAGTGTTGTACGGTAAGGCTTAAACTTGATCGTCCTGCGAATATTTTTTTATTTTCTTCGTTTGCGGCGCGTCCCAAATCCACGACGATTATTTTTCATGCCTGATACTTTATGTGGATTAACTTTCGACTTAAACTTGGAAATTTCAAAGTTCACCTAAACTTGGACCTGAGGCTAAGTTTATACCCATCGATCTTGCATTAACAGAAGAGCGAGAAGAAGAAATGGAACATTGGTAAAAGGATTATGTTGAGGCTTACAAACATGCTTACGATCCACGGCATCCTTTCGCACGTCCCTTTCCTTCTTTCGGTATTTTACTATTTTCCCTTGGTCGCCACGGTTCGATTCAAACTTGAACGGGAGGAAGGAACGTGAAACTTGACGACTGTTTTCAAACTGTTATGGATTAACCGCATTTCGGTCACGGCAGTAACGGCACACGAACAAGCGAGAGAAGCGAGAGAAGCGAGAGAAGCGAGAGAGAAAAGAAAGAAAGAAGGAAGAAGGAAGAAAGAAAAATGGAAGTAAAACTGACTCACCGGTAATGACGTCAGCCGTGGAAAGCAAACCGGATCTGAAGTTTTCCCGCGGCAGACGGCGCGGGCGGTCGATCCACCGGCGCGGCGATTCGATTCACCGGCCCGGCCTGGCCGGGCGGGGACGACGTCGACGACGATTCTTCTTCCGTGTAGCAATTACGAGGCACACACGCGCGCCCGTACACATATGGTACACACACACGCGGGGCGGCGCGTATCCTATTTAGAAAATTCGATCGGCCGATCGATCCGTGAAATCCGCGACGCCGCTTCGTCACTCCACAGCATACTTGGTGTCGGCGAGCGTGCGCGCGCGCGCTCGCTCGCGGAGAAAATTCGTTTCTATCTTCTTTCCTATCTCTTTTCGGCTCACCTCCGTACCACTTGTTCCTCCTCTCCTCTCGTTCCGTGCTCCGTTTACTCCACCCAACTACGTTTCGCCGTCTTCCTCTTCTCCTCCTCCTCCTTCTCCTCTTTATCCTCCTTCTCCTCCTCCTCCTCCTCCTCCTCCTCCTCCTCCTCTTCCTCCTTCTCCTCCTTTTTCTTCTTCTTCCCGCTTTCTGCCTGTCGCCGCACTGCACCGCGCACTGTCTCACCCGCACTGTCTCCACGTGCACTGTCACGCGGCACCGCACACGCGCGTCGACACTGCCCGTAGAATCGCCAAAACTCACGTCTCTTCCTCTTCTTTCGCCGCTTCTTCTTCGTGTCGCCGCTTCCGCTGCGATCTCTGCAGGAAAGACGAGGTCATGGGAAACTTGGAGTTAATCGCCGCCGAGACGACGATCAACGTCGCTACTCGCAGGAAGAGCGCACGCGGCCGATTCGAAAAGCGGAGAAATATTTCCTATTTTCGCGTTTATTCGCCCAAGATATTTCGAGAGACGTCTGCCTCTCTATTCTATTTCAACAAATTCACCCTTAGAACAATATTCATCTAATCATTCTTATCTATCGCATTTCGTTGTGTCCGAGGTGTCGTAGGGTAACCGTCCGTTGTTTATGTTATTATGTCGCCATTTATTTTTACCTAAATAAATTTGGATGCTGGCCACGGATGCCAAACAACTCTGATTACGAAGGGTTTCCTAGGTTAGTACACCTCGGTTACGCAATCCGAGTATTTCGAATCGCGCCACGTTTATCGTCGGCTTCATTTTACGGGCGAAACGGACCAAGTAACCGCGACACGCGTTTTGTTTAATCGAAGAGCGTTGCACCGACCAACAGTATACGTGTAGAAGACACACGCACGAAGACACGTGTTCCGTCACGAATTGAAGACGCAAGTATATGATCCGCGCGCGCGTGCGTTATTAATAAAAATTACAATATATACCGATGTAGTCTCAAGAAATGAATCCTCCGACACAAAACGTAACAAATTTTCAATTTAGATTTGTATATATAAATACTGGAGCGATTGAAAAATGGAAGCGTATGTTAATAATTGCAAATTTTCTATGTTTTATGCAGATGTTGCAGAAATCGTTATAAAAATCAAGTTCAACATTAACGCTCCGATTGACATTTTTACGGCGTATGGCGTATTTCCGATCTTTTGTTTCGGTCGACCTGACCATACGTTCGTTTCTAACAACGTAGATAAACTTTAATCTCAGTTTAATTTCTCTTTTATCCTTTTCTAGTTCGGAAAATGAGAAAAAAATTAAGAATGAGATTAAATCGAGATTGCAATCTACATTGATGGAAATAAATATTAAAGAAAAAAAAATAATAACAATAAAATAAAGAGTAAATTGAACGAGAATAAAAATTAAACTACATTGGTTACGCGCGGCGCCGTCGCGCCTTCGAGCAGCCAGTCGTTTTAACCGACTGACCCTATCGACGGCGAGCGATTAGACTGAAGCGTAGTGCTCGACTTCCGGTTCAGCTGTTCGCACAAAGATCCGCATGTTTCTCCGACCCGCGTGCCTCGCGCCGCAGTGTTTTGTTGCCCGTCGCTTGTTTCCGCTCGGTATGCTTCGTCCCGCTCCGTCCTACTCTCAGTTATCCCCACTCTCTCTCTCTCTCTCTCTCCTACCGTATCACTCGCCCCACCTCGTTTCCCCGTTCTCAGGCGCTCAGAAGGTAGGCGCACCTCGTGCGCCCGAGAATTTCCTCATTGACCCGCGCGCTCCGTATTCCACCTGCGACTCGTCATCACCGTTATTAATATCGTTCCCCGTTGCCGCCGCGCGGACCTCGTTATCGTTCCCATGGCGAGAATCGCGCTACCGTCGTCACCTCCGTTTTCATCGCCGCGTCGTTGTTGACGGCCGCATAAAACCCTCCTTCCTCGAGAAAATTGGGCAAGGAAAATTAGGCACGGAAGAATTGACCGATCGGTAGATCGGTTTTTATCGAACGATTGCGAATTAACGCGATTGAATGAAGTAATTAACATCATGCAATCGTCATGATTAACAAGCAGCTGCAGCTTAAATAATCAATTAATTGTAACTTTTTAAGTAGGAAACGCGCGAGTACATTCAGTAATTACAATTGGATCGACAAGTTGACGTGACATTTAAAAAGTAACGAGATTACTCGATAAACTAATGCGGTATCTTAGGCATCTTTGATAACTAGTAGAAAATTATGATTAAAGAATCTTACGTCATTCAATCGCATCGCGGACAAGTTAAACACGACTGTCAATAGTGTCAATAGTGTCATTCGTATGTTTCACATACGATAATAATAATTTCAATAAATCCGTTCGTTCCCCGATTACATGTGAAAATGTTCTCTCAAACGTCCCATTTTACGACGACATATCGCACGACATTCTGCATTACTGCTCTGATACGTTTGATATTTATTTTGTATGTTTCATTGACAAAATCACAGAGGAAAGGGAAAAAAGAAAAAAAAAAGAGAAACTGGAAAATCCTGAAAAACATTCGCGAAAGAGTTGGAAAAAAGCCCAAGGAGGACAACGCTCTCTCGATCTCTCTCTCTCGTCTGCGACGAGATCACAACGAACGATCCCTTTCTCCTTCCTTCCTCTTTTACGCGGTCAGACACGACTCTCCCGATACCCTTCGCGTGCCGCCGCCTTCTCGTTTGTTTCTTCTCGTCGTCGTTTCCATCCGACACGTCGCCGCGTCGAGTGCCGACCCCAATGCCCGAGAATTCTCCTCTTTCGACAGCTGACCGGAGCAGCGCTTTTCCTGTGAAACAAAATACATCTCTCATTAAAATATATTTCAACGATGCTAATCAACAACCAGTGATTAACGGCGGATTAATTATTTCAGGAAATAAAATCGCCATCTCTCTCTCTCTCTCTCTCTCAATTTAAATTTGTACTCCAGAATCCTACTCTGTAAAATTATTCCGATCGAATTATTCAAATCCTCAGACATTTTCTTTTTTTTTAAATCATTGCAGATTGTAGATTGCAGAAAATCAACGCGAAAATGGAGTCGCAAATTAGAATTAATCGTACAGGATAAATAAGAGAAAATAAAAATAAGTTGGTTGAAAATAAAAATAAATGTGTCTAGCGTCTGGTGCACAACTGTACGATAATATAAGAGAGTGACAAAGAAATTTAAAAGAATTCGCTTAGTTAATTACGAGTAGTATTAGAATGATGCTTTCATTGACTATTCGGTTTCCACTTCTTTTTCTCGGATATATATATATATACTAGTAGAAACTAATTACGTTACAGACTCGGCGGTGAGCACGATAGGAGGTCACGCGATAACGAACGAAACACTTGTAACTTCACAGAATATTCTATGTTTCGGTCTCTCTCTATTTTCCGCGTAATCGACGGCAATTACGTTCCGTGTATTTCCATGTATTCTAACCATAAATGAGGATGAATTAACACGCAAATGAGTGATCGAACGTAAACCGGTATAGTGGGGAAAAAAAAAAAAAAAAAAAAAAAAACAAAGATGCGCGTTGTTAGCGCATCGATTTGATACGTCATTTATCATTATCTGCGAGGTTGATAGAGGTGGACTGAAAACACCAGATGTGTGGTAGAAAGAAATTACGGTTGCATCAAGTTTAGGATAAGTGTTCAATAATAACCGGTTATTGACCCGCTATCATATGCACAGTTTATAAATTCAAACAACTATGTAAAGTACACGTAGATAAGTTATAGAAATGATAAATGTACATACGAAATATAATGTAATATTAATCTTATTCGGACATATATAAAATACGTACTTGACAGTTTTGCATATTTTCTAAAAAATTTTATATCCGTCATATGTGCAACGTAATTCTGTAAATATGCAATAAATTCAAAGATCGTATACCCAAGTGCACTTCGGGTAATTTTGAAAAATGTCAAGTTTCCAGGAGAAATTCTTACAATAAGGATACCGTAAAGAGTGATTTTCGTTTAGAATTTCTCGCGTGAAAGTGCAACCTACCCGTACTACCTGATAAAACAAAATTTGTAAACCTTGATCGTGCGAGTCTATCTGGTCTATCGGTGCGCTCGCCGTCCGACGTCCGACGCGACGTAAAGAAACGTAATGTATTTCGCAGGAAATCCGCAGCAGCCGACGGAGATACGGCAATTACGGTCGGGATACGTGTACCAAGCACGCAATGGGGGCGATCGATCGTTCCTCGCGCAGTGGGAAATACTGCGGGAGAAAGCATCTGACACGCGTTTGCGAATTGCGCCCCCGGTGCCGATGCCGTATCCAAGGAACCCGGGTCGTCGATTCGCTGCTGTGTTGAATACGCAACAATAGCAAAAATGGCATCAGCTGTGCGGGACAGCCTGGCTCTCTTGCCATCGGTCTTTTTGTTACGCGGCTCAAAACAACTCAGGCACTGCCGCCTGCGACCAAATGGAAATTGAAATTATTTTCAAACGCTCGTCCAAAGACGAAACTGGTAACTTAAAAGTTAAAACTTTACCACGTTAAGAAGAAAGTTGAAGAGAAATTCAATTGTGATCTCGAAATAAAATTTTTATATTATTCAAGCTCAATTTAAGCTTGAAATAATAATAATCATCGTATAGTTTACAGTTACTCTCTCATTTCATTCAATGCGGTACCTTATGTAACACTTTTAATTTGCTTAAATATGTAAAAATTTCGATTAGCTAGATACACAAATCTGAAGATAATTTTGTTACACCATCGAAGTAATGTAGGACGCTCGAACTGGATTGCTGGAACGTTTAAACTTTTTGCAATATTGTTCATCGTGCTTGAAATTTCTACATAACTGTTTTAATGATTAACAAGATTATTTTCAAATCTGTATCTAGCTAGATTTTGTTAATACTTGAGCAAAATCGTTCTTTGCCGTGAAAGTGCGATATAATTTTCACCAGAGTGAGAAAATTCACGAGTCGAGAAATGTTTAATCTCAAGCAATGTGTGTAAGCGATATACAAGGATTGCAAAGATTTATGCATACGATACTGAAGAACGGACGATCTCTCGATAGCGTTAATCGCGAGCAAACGAAACGCGCGCGATCGAAAGTTTTTTTTCTCAAGACTTAATCGCACACCTCCCGTGTTATTACGGCTCTCGCGCGATATAAGAAGTTGAGTCATCGCGTATAGTAGTGCACTAATGGTCGTCCACCTTGAGGATGTGTTTCCTTTAGGGTACCTTACGTGGCCAACTCCCCCACCTTGATCGCCGCGAATACGACGTGATCGGTCTCGCGATACTCACGTCAACTTACTATTCAGGTGGCAGGCAAAGAACAATGACGCAAGAATCGAGGCTCTCGCGCAATTCCGCGACACTTTCGCGAGAACGTTTCGAGAATGAACCAACCTATAGAAGAGAAGCGACAAATGAATTTAAAGGATATCGCGATGTTACTTTCTCCGGAAACGTCAGTAATTGATTTTAGTAACATTTCGGAATTTCTAGTTCATTAGGAAATCAATAAAGACTCTTGCATTAAAGAGAAAATAACTCGACAAGTTGTTTATATTTAACATAGAGACTGCATCTGCGCACTTTCTCTATTCGCTTTATCTCTTCCAAGTGTCCATATATAGATAATATTAGAGACACAATATAAATAGCTAAAATAAATTAGTGCGTATATTCTCACTGACCATTTATTGTGCTACGGTCGAAGGTAAAGTACGAGCGCTAAGAATACTCGGTGGTATCGAGAAGACGGAGTGTACTTGAATAATACGCGTTTCACACATAAGTGGTGCGCTAGGCGTACGTGTGCGTGCGTGTGTGTGTGTGTGTGTGTCGAGCGCACACAGCCGAGCGCAAAGACTCTTTCGCAGTGACGCAGCCGGACTGGAGGACATCTTATTGGCCGGCTAACGTAAACACGCGTATATAAGCACACCCCTTGTCCCCTTACATCATAGAGTCGAGATATCTTTTCCGATCCTTCTCCCCCTTTCCCCCCCTCCGTGCCTCGTATCCACTCCCGCCCTCGCATCTAGCTTCACCCATTCACCGCCGCGCCGGTGCGCAGGGTCTCGCATCTCTTTCACTCCCTCCCCCCCTCCTATCGCGACCGCGTTCTTCTAACCCCCCTCTTGCCCCTCTCGTCCCTCGCCGAGTGTTCGCGAAGCCCGAGAACCCAGCGCAGCGAGAACCGCGAGGAGTATTTCGCAGCGCGCGAGTCAACTCAGAGTCGGCTCTCCTCCCTGTGTGCACTCTGCACAAACAACTTTGCCACACGCATGCGAGTTCCACTTCACGGCAGCGAGTGCTGTATGGAGAGAGAGAGAGAGAGAGAACTCATTTCGTACAATGACGATGATGACGAAGAGGATAAAAACGACGGTTATCGCACGGCTTGTAACCCCTCGATTGGCCCGACGACTGACGGGGTGGTCCTGGGCCATCTTACTGATCTCACCATTCGAACCGGACACGTCTGGACTCCGAAATCAGTCAGGAGGGATTGGAGGGAGGAGTCTGTAAATCGCGCGCATGCATATAACAGGCATTGCGAAATATGTTAGCAGAGTTTCAAAGTTTCTTTTCTTCGCAGAGATATCTACCTCGAATTTACTCCTCGATAAAAATAAGCCGAGTTATCGATACGTTAAAAATACTTGGTATAAACAAGGTATCGATCGACTTGAGGAAGTATCGAAGCGTTTCTGCCTACGCGCACCTATATAACCATTCAATATCTTTCGCGAGTGAATGCATTATGTACTCGATACGGTATTTATATCAGATTGATTAAAGAATTTAAGAGTCGATAAGACTTTAAGAGAATTACGAAAAAGCAACTATCGTTGGGGAGCGCGCGGGAAAAACAATTCGCGGAAATCGACAGCGACTTAAAACAACCCGCCGATTTCAACACACCGACCGTACATCCTTGACAGGAGCCTTGACTTTTCGGCGAAGCGGAGCGCGCATTGGCGGGCGTCGTAAGCAACAGCCGTGCTCGCCCGCTTCCCTTCGTCCGCGCGATATCTCGCACCTTCCTCTCCCGCATCTCTTTGCTACGCGCGCGTATGTACACTTTCGCCCGACTACTCTTTTTCCGGACGGTATCGATTGTAGCTTGTAGCGCGCGCGCAACGGACAGCGCGACGGCGAAAGTAGAGGCGATTCTACATCCGAGCGAAGCGCCGCGCCGCGCGTCAATTTCGCTGATGTAACAATGAAAACCGTCGGTCCTTCCCATGTACGCTCGCCCATCATGAATTTTCCCTCTTTAATTCGCCGTCGCGTTAAAATTGTTAAACCGCCGTTTAACAATTTTCTGTATCAAACATTCATTTCGCTCGTCATTTCGCGTAGCGAATCTCTAACTGTTGAGTGAAATCGAGAAGAATGACGACACACGCGAGGAGCGATGAAAAGTACAAGGGTTATAATTCTTATAATGATGACGTTGTATTGTATGAAAAATTAGATGCGATCGCTATTGTAGGGGAGACCGGGGCTACTAATAGATTCATTTTTTAGTTTCGAATTTTTACGGACAAAATTAAGAGACGTATTAAAAAATGAATTCTACACCAGTTACTACATATTTGACTACCAAATAATATTTTAGTAATAAGGGGAAACTGACTAATATGAAAAAAAAAATGCATTTTTCTAATGCATTCCATCTGATTCAACTAGCCCTGGAACTAGCTCGGGTAATTGGACTAAGATTATTAAAATAAAGATTAATGTATTTTAAACTACATTTTTGACTACACATTAATAATAAAACTTTTATAAAAATATATTTTAAACACAAACATTTCGTTTTGCAGGGCAAAACAATAACTTCTTTTTGTTCATTTCGTGTAAAAACACGTCGAATAAGCCTAGTTTTCGAGATTGGACATGAGGGAACTAAACTTATAACATTTATCACTGAGGAAAATCTCTTTAAAAGAATAAAATTTTGAGTAAGTACTACAAGAGTCGTCACTAAATGAATCATAGAGTTCCATGTGTTTAGTCAACTATCTCCATCCGTTCATTTTTTAAAAACATCAACAATATACGATAACAAAGACACATAAACAAAAAAAATCTGTTGGACTTTATTAAGTAAGAACTACACTTACTATCCAAGTAGAAATCAAATGTCTCAGACAATCACATACGATAATAAAACAAAAACTTTAAGAATAAAAATATTTACTTAAATGTACGATTTTTTAAAATTGTGGCAAAACTTGATAGATGTATTCGCAACAAGATGTTACAGCAGACTTTAACGGCAGTCGTTACTGCGTGCTCAGACACGTTTACGCGTGTCTCGCGTGTTTTGTTTTTAATTAAGCCTCGATTATTCTACTTATCCCGGTCTCTCCTAGTTTATTTTGTATTATCATTATTTCTATCATTGTCAAATAGATTGCATATTCTTCCCTTTATTAGTTTAATCAAAAGGTTTATAAAAAAATGTTAACGCACGTCTCGTTAGAATAAAAGAAAAGGGGACAAAAGAAAGATCGATATTTTACGAATGCGTCTGAAACTGGAAACCGTCAAAGATACAGGAAGTTGCGAATTGTTGCGCAATGTTGCAGTCTGCGTCGTCTGCGATCGTATACTTAAACTTTTAGATCAGTTTCGAGCATTGGGAATTCAATGATTTATTTCTCGATTTCGAAAAATAATCCTGTTTGGAACAATGCTGTTCAAGAGACACTCTTGTAATTTTGGACAACGTGGCTCGGTGTGTATCGGCGTTCGTATATATACACTTACTTTCCTTTTCTTAATGGAGAATGAAAAAAGGAAGACAAACGTCGATACACATTAAGCCTAGAATTACAAATCTTGGACTGCACTGACTTATGCAGTGGCGTAAACGCCACTTGAACATTACTGATTTACATGATCGCTCCCCGCTCAGATATATATTTAGAATCATCGCGTCGTGTAAAACACTGTGGCTGTGGAGAGAAAGTTCAGAAACGCCTGTCAAAGGATATTTTCGGATCGTTATAGCGTGCATCGCGTATATCGTACGCGCGACAGTTTACGCTTCATTTAAAAATGACGAGACGAAGACGACGAAGACGACGAAGACGACGAAGACGAGGACAGTCGCGTTTAGTAGTCGGTAGATATCGACTTTCTCAAAGCTTCACGAGCTCGCGGTAGAGACGACGGTAAATCTCGCGGGGAAAGCAACCATTGGAAAAATTAAAGGTACCGTTCTCACGTATTAGCAGAGTGGGAACGCGCCAGGTGGCGGGGGGGAGGACAGGGCAAAGCAAAGAGGACTGAGGAGACGACGACGTGGAAAAAGAAAAAAAAAATGGGACGCGCTCTTGCGCTACTTTAAACCCGGAACGGGCGATTTTTGCCGCCGTTGCCACCGCTGCCGCTCTACCATCGCGCAAGATACCTCTCCGCCGTTATCGATTAAAACGCCCCACCTGCTGGAGGTTATAAAAACCGAAAGGGCCGTTCCGCTTGCGTACTTTATTCTTACTGCACGCGTGTCCGTGAATGTGCCTGTGTGCGATTCGAACCCCGTAAATCAGCGTCGGTCGGTCGGTTGGTCGGTCGGTTGGTCGGTTGGTTGGTTGGTTGGTTGGTTGGTTGGTTGGTTGGTTGGTTGGTTGGTGACCTCGCGCGACGACTCCGACACACGGCTAGCAATTATTCATTCCGCGAGCTTCCGAATCTTGTTACATCTCGGATATGACAGCGATATTCTACCTCGCGACTCTGCCCGCTGCTTCAGCCAGTCGACTGACATTCAATTTTAACCAGTTGTAATCTGACATTCGTAGAATCACGTAGAATTCTATATTGGCTCTATTATTAAACCTTCGCCAAGCGAAGGCTATAGTCGCTCGAAAATGGATATTAAATTTGTGCACATTGAACAGACATTGTCAACTATTCGATTTTCAAAATTAATCCAATTAATCCAGTGGACGGAAAAAAAGAATCACGCGATATTTCGATTCTACGTTGGATACGAGTTTTCGTCTCTCTCGAAGAGAATTAACATGTCACCCCGGTGCTGTACCGTTATTAGAATGGACCACCCTGTATGCGTAGCCTCGTCGTCGGCGATTGCATACGGACGACATACGAACGTTCAGTTCACCACGGCCGGCGCTCGTTGATGCTCCAAGTCAAAATAAACGATGTTCTCCTGTCTTCATTGCCATCGTCGCCGCCGCTCCCAGAAGCGGCGGGAACCGTTGGTGCAACGCCCCGCCCAACGCGATTCTCATCCTCTTTCATTCTCAACGGGCTTTGTCAAAGTTTAGCCCACTTTGGACGATTTACAAGCCGCGACAACTTGTATTTATAATTTTACGGGTTTAGATGCTTACCGTATTGAACGTCATGAAATTATTGTATCATTCGTACACGTTCTCACACTGCCTACTTCAAAATGTAAGAAGCAAAATACGTTCCGAAAGATTCCCAGATAGACTTTCAGAAAAATTCGCAGCAAAAAGTATACCTAACCTATATCAACCACGCGTTCTCTAATCAATTCTATCATCAATTCTATCGTCATTCACATCCGTTCGCAGACTTTGACGAATAATGCCAGTTTCTAGCGATGCAGTAAAATTTTAATTTTAATTTCTCAGTTCAATTGACTCTTCATCTCTTTTCCACTTCTTAAACTACGATAGAAAAAGATGAAGAGAGTCGGTTGAACCGAGATTAAAATGAAACTGTTCTTGTATACGCATTGGTACGAGAAACGGGCGCAACTCTTCATCTTTTAGTGATTCTAAAAATTAAAAAAAGAAAAAAAAGAAAATTTAAAACGAAGAGCAAGTTGAACCGAGATTAAAGTTAATCTATATCGGTAGAAACGGGCATTAGAGAGGACAAGCCGGTATTTTAACGAGCGATGCGTAACGGAGGGGAAAACCGACTGCTCGGCCAAGTTTGTACCCGCGCGGGCGTGTTTTTCACGGCGTGAACGGCGGTTTTTAGAAAGTATACGTCCCCCTCGTCGCCAAATATATTTCAACCGGGGTTATTATTATCTCGCGAAACCCAGAACGGTCGATAGCTCTCCTCCCGTCGTCGTGGCCGTCGTGACTCAAAGTCGAGCCGAGCCGAGCCGAGAACGGTCGAATCGAGCCGAGCCGAACCGAATCCGAGAGAGAACGCGCGAGGTCATGTCAACTCTTCGTTGACGTGTGAAAAAGGCGATTCTCTCTCGATTCGAGGCGCGTCGCGATAAAGACGTAAGATGTAAGATGCAAGATGTAAGACTCGGTGGGCAACGACGCGTCGTTAATTCGCACGTGACCATTTTGCGTTTCCGACGTGTCGATAATATTGTCCACACGCACAATTAATCGTCGACGAATGAAAAGCGCAATTTACAATAACGTCGTTATTAACGGTAAATTTAAGCTTGAATGCTTGAATGAAAAAATTATAGGTTAATTATAGGGTTAATTAGGAAAAAATCAGATCAGAGTGGAACGAACGTCGGATTCTTTTCTTCCAAATTTCAACACACATACGAGATAATAAAATATACGAGATTTGTGAAAGAGAGTCTGCTCCGTTCAACCCACAATTGTACTCGCATTTAATGTACCAATAATCAGTTGCAACGTCTGTTTTTATCGATGTGTCACCAGGTCTGTCTCTCATGCGAGTGTTCCACCATTTCAAGCAACCGAGCAACCATTGAAGAAGACGTAACGATATATAAATATCCGATCGCGCGACGTATTGCGGCCTAACGGCACGTTAACACTCATTAAGGAAAAAATAAGACCATTAACACTCGCGCGCGTCCCTGAGCCGATCAATGTCGCATGCATATGAATAAGTTTGCACAGTTGCAGCAGCGAGTTGTCTAATGCCAGACGAAGCGTAAACTAAATAGAATCTAACTTTTTATTTAATCGTTTACATTACGTAAGGAAGGCTGATTAGACAGAAGCGGCGCGACGGCGTCTTCTTCAGTTGAATATTCCGGTCACAAATACCGGTGCGCCTGTCTGGGATGCGTATACGTGTAAATATGCGTTTTACATAATGCGTTTTACAAATTTCTAATATAATACGGATAGAAAAATTTCTATCGAGTCATCGTACTTAATTACGGAAATCGAATGTGCGTCGCGAACATAATAAATTGATAAGAAGAGCTTCGTGTCTTTCCTTCCTTCTTTTTCTTTTTTTATATTCTCTTAAATTTTTCACGAGTCTCAAAGTTCAATTTTTACAAAATCCGGTCATGTCGCTCATTGCGAATAACGTTAGCATTCGTTATCGCGCTTGTATCCGACGAGAGCGAGAAATATCGGGCGCAATATCGATTTCAACCGACGCGACGTCGTGGCGGCTCTGAATAAGTCAACGAACTATAGCCTTCACTTCGATAGGCCGTGTTATTTTCAAACAGGCTTACTTCCGATACATTTTCCAAACCAGTCTCCCGATTTACGCCGCGAAATAAGATCATCGACGAGAATATTTACAAAATATCTCTTATATCTCGCTCGGCTACGCGGTGGGAGTCTATTCTCGATACTTTCTCGCGAATGTAACAGAGCGAATGAACGTTTCAATAAAGTCGAATTAACGAAGAAACGACGATAACAGCCCGAGTAACGTAACGAACGTATATTATATACGGTACGTTACTTCGAGGTCGCATTAGAAGGTTAATTTTGTATGAGTAATATAGGCTGTAATAGAGCCCAAGTTAATGAACTCGTCATTACTCGTCGACGGCGTCAGCACTAATATTATACACGTAACCTTTCGTTTTTTCAACAAAAACTTTAAATGTACGCGCCAGTAGTAGAGGTGTGGTGGTGTTCAGCGAAAAGGAAGGCACCACACCTTTAAAAGAAATCACAGTTATTTGACAATTATTATATTTTTTTCAAACGTATACCAGTATTTTCAACACAGGTTCCTTAGAAAAAAAAAACATAAAAAAAAATCCGAGACCTCGAGTCGTCCAATCGGCAAGCAATCGTCTCGCCGCGAAGCCACACAGCCCGACGGAAGGAACTCTTTCCGACTTTCTCATGTAGTAATAACTTACGAGTTTTGCATTTTTTTTTTTTTACTAAAAAACTAAAATTAGCACGTCACGCGTTCAGTTTTTTAATATAAAAAATGTGGAATTTTTATTTCTATTCTAAGGAATTGTAGAAAAAATGAAAAATGCTAGTGAAACTGTCATTAGGCCGTAATAGAGGCCCTTTTTTTTTATATTACAATGTCGTGCTAACTTGACAGATTCCAATACAATCACGAATGAAAGGGTTGAGAAATAACAGAATAGACTTGTTGAGACGAGACTTGCCGGTGCGCGTCTCTGCGAGTGACACAAAAGAATTCAATTCGCGACAAACAAAATGGGAGTCGTAACGAAGGACGTTGCGATTCCACGCAATACTGTCGCTTACATCACGCTGCTTTAACTCGTTAACAAATAATTTCGCGCGGCCCGGATTCTGCAAAAGGCATGAAGAATTAGTGTCTACCTACCAAAATCGGAGATTGAAACAGAGCTTTGCGCTTCAAGCAAGAGACGGGATTATAAATGCGAGATTTTCTCTGAAAAAAAAAAGACTAAATTGCGAATGACTTGATATAAATGGCAAATTTGGCAAATTGATATTCTCGAAACAATTTTAAGCGAACGTCGCTGAGATAAGATTTTAATGTAACGTTCAATCGGAATGATTAGCATCGAAAAGTAAGAAGCTCGAAAAAAATAATAAAATTTGCAAAACTTGAGGTAATCGTGAAAATATCGATTTCAAGTATCCTTTTTGCTTGATGTTTAATTTTAAGGTAATTTTTTAAAATATTAATAAGTGAAAAAATGCCATATTCGTTCAAGACCGTTTATTCTTCATGCCTGATAATATTTCTTGTGAATTTCTACAATTTCCAATTTCTACCTAACTGTGCGCCGATTTTTTGTTGGTCTTGAAACACAGTCCTAAACCGAAGTTGGAGTAGTAACATCACAAATTAAATTGACAAGCGATTTAACATTATTATTGCTACAAAGACGCACAATGCATCCTATAATAAGCATCTTAAAAACTGTGAATAGTTTTTTATTGCGAAAAACCCCAGCCAGGAGGACATTTTTAATTTTTTATTATCATATTTTACGTCTTTCTTTTTATTCTTGGATATCCCAATATAATGCTCTTACATTTCAAGTTTCGTTAAACGGAATGTACGAAGAATCATGTGTACATTAGTGCTAACGCTATCGACGAATATGACAAGTTCATTAACTTGGATTACTCGATTATAGTCCTCATTTGTTAATTTTGAAAATTAAACGTTCATCGGTTTCCACCGACTCTCTGCCTCGCGACAGCGCAGCGACAGCCTTCACATCGTCAGATCGATGACTGTATGCGTATGGCAGCCAGCACTATACTATACACTAATACTATACACTATAGACGGTACCGCAAGTGCTTGTTCGTGCGTGCGCTCGACGGACGTGTCCGTAGTTCTTTCCTCGTGTGTGTGTGTGGGGGTGTGCGCGTGTGTGTGTGCGCGCGCGCGCGAGCGTGCTCGTACATGGAACGGGGCCAAACTAGTCGACCGCGTTTGAAGAAAACTCGACGCGGGTCGAGCGATAATCCATCGGGTTTTCTTCATTCGCAGATGCCTCCCTAGTTTGCCCATATTCGTGAGCGACGAGAAAAAATACTTTTCGTTCGGAACCACCTGTCCTTTCGAACAAGAGACGCGCCTCTTTCCCCATAAAGAAATTCATATTTCCATTTCGAAATCGATGGAAACCTGCAGTAACTCTATGCGCCGACTCTAATCGATACTCGATATAGATTTTTAACTATCGAAAAATTCGCGAGACGCAGTACAGTAATAACGTGCGTAAACGTGTTACTGCGTTGATAATTTTTCGACTTTGATCTCGAGGAAAATAAGCGACGCACTCGGCGAGTATATCGAAATAAACGTTGAATTTTCGCTTAGTCGAGGAAAATAAGAAATAAGACATAAGAGAAAAGATACTTCTCTCGCGGGGCGATTCGGTGATGGATTCGCCCTGTTTTGTCGCGATACTTACTTGCGAAAGATTGATTGTGTATTCGTGAGGTAGTCGGCGCCATCGCTAATAATTGCAACAGCTCCGATTATTTGCCAAAACTCGACCATCGTACTTTTTATCCCGGGCGATACGCGTATGTGTGTACGCGCCTGTATATGTGCGTGTATATGTGTGAATTTTTTACAACTTGTATACCATCTGAATCACGCATGACAACGCAAAAGTCTGATAAACGAGAGCGTCATATCTTTCGATATAAATTTTTCACCGAACAGGAAATCGCTAATGGCTTGGCTTCAGAATAAAGTAACGTAGCAAAGTAGCAAGTTCGACGGGATCGATGCGAATCTACGCAAATGTGGATTTACTACCGCGCGAGATCTCGAAATGGCGTCCCCTTTCTCTTCGGCAAAATACCGAATTACGCATCCAAATTCCAAATTCCAATTCCCCGACGTTAGGTTACACAACAAATGAAATTCGCGTGATTTTTTTTTTTTTTTTCCGTAAGCTTCAAAAGAATATTTGTTATCACGCAAACTAGAATTACGTAGAATTACGTCATCTTTAATACATAAACAAAAATAGTATAACACGTAATATTTAAAACTATATATGCAAAATGTGACTGTGATGATAAGTTGTTTCAACGTGAGCCGGAAAAAATAATTATAAAAACGTTTATTTATAATTTACGCACGTATTCGCAGAGCATTAATGTATTAACTAAAAATAGTTAACCTTCTCTTATACTGTTAAAATTGCAAATATGATCGTATACCGAGAAAAATCGTTTGTTTCAGCGAAATGCTGTAATGCTTTCGGATGTTGCGGTGTTGCCGAACTCTTTCTCTCCTCCCTCCCCCCCTCCCTCCCTCCCTCTCTGGAAGATACAGGCGTAGGTTGATCTGGCAACGTAGCAAGAAACGCCGTTGGCTGGCCGTGCTCAGTTTTCATGACACGCGTTACTCTAACCCTTTCCGAAACTCCTGGTGCACATCCCAGTGCCAGTCAAAAGATTCAGAAAATTTGTAATTTTCTAAACGCACGTATCAGTTTTTATTTGCAAAATAAGATTTTTTTGATACAAGCTTTATTAATGGTATAGTTCGCCAAAAAAAAAAAAAAAAAAAATATCGCAACCTGTACATAATTCTGTATTTTTTTATATTTCGCTTGTATGTTGTAAACTAGTTTTAAACAAAAGCTTTCAGAAAGAAATTTATCATATAAATAATTCTATTGAAAAATTGCAATCCTGCGGTTACTTTCGTTTCGTGCTTTCCGCGTTGCATTGGTGGTATAAACATATACTTTCATGAGAGAATGAATTTTATTTTATATTATTCAAAATAAAAATGTAGAGAAATAGAGAGAGAGAGAGAGAGAGAGAGAGAGAGAATTGTTCAGAAGCGAAATTTAAAATTCATGTAATTTCAGCGAATTTATTTCTCAATAAAATCTAATCACTTGAGAAAAACGGAATCGCAACGATTGACGCAAGGTCAATTCTTACGTGCAAGTGTTGCAGGGAATTGAAGTTACCGAAATTGTAACGGTTTCTAACTCTGACCGGAAACACGTGTGAACGAGGGCGAGGGGAAATTGTTTGTCCTTTCCGAAGAGAAGAAGGCGAGCGCGTAGACACAGAGGCGTGTCATTACGCGACAACGCAAAATTACGTAATTATTCTGCTATCGGAAGGCTAGTCCTGATGTGAAGAAGAAAGAAAGAGAGAAAGAGTAAGGAGAGAGGGAGAAATTACACGAAATTTATACGTACGATAAAACTGATAGTTTGCTAACGCAGCAGCTCTCCGTGATTAAACGAGCATAAAGCCTTGCGAAATATTCTCTGGCTGTCGATAGCGAAGCTATCTTATTTAACGTACATCCGTGTGGGAGTGTAAACATTTTTTATTGAAAATTTTTGAAAATTTATAACTTCAAATCTCAAAGTCGCAAGTCACGTTTATTTTGAGACTCCAAGAAACGATTGTTTAAACCCAGTTTTTCATTTTCAAGTCAATTTGTAGACTGAAATCCACTTAACTCAATGATGTAAAAACTGTAATTTTTTTTTTTAGCTACTTAATCATCATCAAACTCATATTTTTGCAACTTTAAAACTACTCACTACAAAGCCATTAGTTTAATGATTAATCATAGGTAAAAAAAAAAAAAAGAATGCAATTTTTACATGTTAGGTTAAGCCTAAATTAACCAGAAAATGAAAAACCGAACTTTAGAGCCGTAATTATGTTACTTGAAACATAGAATTCTATAAATTACAAAAAAAAAAAATCCGCAACTTATTTCCCACGCGATCTTGCACAATGACGTGGCAATCACGTGCAAATCGCTAAAATAAGCGGAGCAAATAACGCTGCAAATACAAAATAAAAATCGCTGTTGAAACTTTGATGTTTACCGTATTCGAGGCATGGTAAAAAGTCTAATAATTCGCTCACGCGATATATACACAATTTCTTGCGAATCGAAAAAGTTTTCGATCGAGTTGGCCCAGCAAGCGTGCGACATTTCCACGTAAGATCGACAGTTGCGCGTTGTTTTTCTCGATTGAAGTATGCGGCAGATAACCGATAAGGGAATCGTTCGTCGCACGAACTTATATAACGTGTGGGCGTGTACTCGAAATTAAATGCTTAGAGTATTTTTGGTATTGAGGACGATTGTATTGATTACGTACGTGTGTATGTGTGTGAATTTTTTCTATTTATCTTTCCCCAGATAACGAGTGTAGTATACTATCCAGATAGTATACTATCCAGGTAGTATACTATCGTACGAGATACTTAAATGTATAGCAAAGATCTGTGAAAAGCCGGCTCTATGGGAGCTGCTATAAGCACATTGAACGTACTTACTTTTCACTTACTTTTCGAAAGGAAAAAGATTTAGGCAAAAGGATTAACATGGCGTAACGCATGAGAGATGTGAAAGATTGAATTGTATTGCACGTAGAAATAGGTAGATGATTAATTAAATGAAGAAGAGAATGGAGCTTTGGGGAAAAAAAATTAATTATTAAAAATTGTAGATTAGACGACAATAATAAATGTAACCGTATTCATTAAACTTCGTTAGGCAAGATTTCCTCGTTCATTGTTAGATGAAATAATTAACAGAATAATTTTGATGTCATATAACTGATTTGCAGTAACTTTTATCATATCAGATACGCCTACACGCGCAATATTAAATATTCAGAAATCTAGATACTGCAAGGTATTCAGATACGCGATGTATTATTCAGGGATATCGTGAAATTAGAGCTTTCCTAATAGAGCACAAGAGTTACGGAGGCCAAGAATGTTTCGCGCATGGCGGCTATTTTGTAAGGTCGTTTCGAACTGGCCAACGTATACAAGGTGTATCGAATGTCGCGTACTTTCTCTTGGCGAAACGGACGCTAAAGGCCAAACTGAGTGGAATGTTGATCGCTTCAATGTCGAGACATCTATAATATTACGTGCATAGAGAAAGCGCGACAAAGTAATATCACCGAAAGTTTGATCCTAGAAAGAAATGATAAGAATTGGATCAAAATTATAAATTAATAAGACCATGTTAATGAGACTGTGGATGTGATATTATAGTGGTTTACATTCTGATGGTAACAGAAGCAAATTTTGAGCAAATTGTAATTAGCCCAACATTACGTGAACAAAAATTCATTAATTCTTTTATAACAAATAGTTCCAAGTGCATCAATTTGTTTGCTTATGAAATATATCATCATCCATTATTGTTCGGAAAGTTTTAACTATAATTTAACTTTTAATTATAATTCGTTATCTAAAACAGATCTCTCCCTAGAGTATTGAATCTTAGCTGATGAAAAAATACAATAGTTGCAGTAGAGTATCAAAACTTTATGAGCAATGGGTTCTCCGACCCTTTGAGAACCTTTCGTCAAGCAAAAAAAAAAACGTATGGTGCATACATTTATCGAAATGTATTAAATGATTTCAAAGAAAACGTGTTTTTGATATTTAACAAAATTTTCAAACGTATAATGTTCGCGAATGAAAGACGCGATTTATCTTTCGATTGCCGTCGGCAATAATTCGACGACGGCAGTATCGACCTCCTCGCGCAACGATTCGACGAGATGAAA